>NC_134282.1:23371163-23683598 GCF_949628215.1 Phalacrocorax aristotelis | reverse complement strand
CTTTGCACAGAGTTTTAGGGTTTTTTTTAACCACTTGCAATAAGCAGATGGCAAAATGTGTGTGTAGCTCCCAAAACAGTTGTATATGTTCTGTTTCTACAAACTGTAATTTGTAGCTAGCTAGCAGGATCACAGTACCATGAGTGCTCATTCTAGTTAAATCTCTATATTTTGAGGTTTGCTTGAATGGAAAATGAATGATTGGTCTTGAAGCAAAGCAAAATGCACTCCTTTTGAGAGGCTGAAATTATTTCAGCTTCACCAGAAAATATGCTGATTTCTCAAATTCATCTTAAAATGCAGAATGCTCAACCCTATCTTATTCCATTTCTTTGACCTTTCTGAAATGTATTTGATTGCAATTTTACATGGAAGCAACAGATAAACAGCTCAGACTATAAAATGAAAATTATTAGCATTAGTGTTTTACTCCAGAGCTCAGGCATTGGTATGTAACTTATGACTGAGAAATGAATAAACTGTAGTTTACAGCTCTGAATTGCTAAATCTTTAATGCAACCATGGGCTGGCTCAGCAATGCTTAAAACTTTCAGCTTCAACTCTTGTGGTATGCTAAAATGCCATTAAGTCGTGGAACATCTGTCATACAATATTTCAAGATTTCCTGGAGACAAAGCAGTAAATTTCAGAGTAAGGCAAAGGAAACTTTTGTCTATCACTGATTTGGAGCCCACTGGTGAGTCCTATAAATTTAGAAAAGTGTGGTCCAATGAAGATTTAGAAGTTAAATTCTAAATAAAAAAAAAAAAAGTGGCTTAAAATAAGTGGATTAATATTTGGTGATATTGTGTTTCTATTAAAAAGCACTTAAAAAGAAACAAATGTTGTTTTGAAATTTCACAGCATGTAGACTCTGAAGGAGGTATAAACGAAGCTGTTGTTCTGTATGCATGGGTAGTAGCCTCTTGGAAAAGGTAAAATACAAATTTGTGAAATCACAAAATACTTATTGGAGACCATGTCTCAGTGCTGTCAGCTGCTACTGGAGCATTTAACCATGCTGGTCTCTAGCATTGCTGGTGCTTAACTGAAGTGAAGGAGACGTGAGAATCCCAAGATCCTCTACGCCAGTTTTATTACTTGCATTCTGTTTAGGACATCTTCCAATCTTAGTGTAACTGCTGCAAGAAAAATATACCTGGGGAAATTCTTCCACTCTAGCTGATTACAAAGATCTTTTTTTTTGGGGGGGGGGGGGGGGAATCATCAGGACAAGAACAATATTATTTAAACCAAGGAAATATAATTGGTATCACTGCAGAAATGATGTGATGATGTACATTGACTGGTGTACAGCTTCATTACTGCTACCTCTTGCAAATTTCAGGGAGACTATTTATCATGTTGCTCACAATCACTTTAATGTAGAGCAGAAGAGGAGTTGATTTTATTGCTAATCTGCTCAAAATACCCTGGGAATCAAGCTGTAGAATTAGTTTATTTGTAATGAAGGTGGTAGGTACCATGGAAATTGTATATGTTTTTTTTTTTTCAGTAATGAATAGAAAGTTTCCTTAACTAAAACAGAATAAGCAGCAGGTTGTTTTTTTTTATGGGGAGGCACTAGTCTGGAGAAAGTGAAAAATTGGAGAGCACAGTATATTAACTCTCCTTGTTTCACTGTGCCAACAAGATAAATAATGCGCATTTCAGGGCTCTAGCTGAGGAAAAAAGAGAATACTTCATTAGTGTTAGATATCATGAGAACTAGGTGCTTGTTAGCTGCTAAAAGGAAAGAATGCTTTTACATGACGGGGGGAAAATGAAGGGATGTTAGGCAGCAAACTGTAACTGTTCATCATTTCCAACAGATGATGCATTTCTGAATTACTTCAGTGAGTAAATCATGCCTCAGTAGGGTATACATAGATATCTGACTTGCTTAACATTCTCACAGGCAGGGATCAGTACAGTATCTCTAAGTTTTCACTTTGACAGTTTCAACCTTTTACTTGGTTTTGTTACTCCCAAGAGATTGTATTTGGGAAAAGTTGTACCAGCAGCTGCAGCCTTGCTTGATAAGTGCATTTATATGTTACTGCAGTATAAAGCTATGGTAAATTAGTCCCTAAAGACAATTAAAACTATAAAACTGGCTCATACAGTGATCGTCCAGTTGAAAAGGAAGACAGATGATGGTAATTTCCTGTGTGACCTGGATTCAGTGCAAGCACAGGACACAGGGACAAGATGACACATACCTAATGTGTGATGCAAAATGCTCTTTCCTGAAGAAAGCTTTGTTCCTGAGTCTTTGATCTGAAGTCTGAATTTTTAAGATTTAATTTATATTAAAATGTTACTGAAAAAACATGAAATTGACAAATAAGGGAAATCATTAGTGCTCAAGTGTTCATTTGGGGGGTTACTATAAATCTTGGGAGCTTTTTGGTATTGCGAAATCATATCTGCTGAGGGGGGGTGATTTATTCAAAATAACCACTGGGGAGTAATCCTTGGCATTTATTTACATCTTAGTTCATATGTAAATTTCCTGGTCACCTTTACCACTCTGCCTCAAAACCAGGTCGCCTTGAAATATGCTCCTGAGCTTTTCCTGTTGAGAAAATTTCTACTGTACATATTTTGTGTGTATTGCACTAGGGTAGATAAGTAAAATAACCACTAATCCTACTGTTCTCTCTCTTTTAAGGTGCCACTTAACAAAAGGAAGTAGAAATACAAGAACACTTTTCTAGCTGCCAAAATGCCAGGCTCAGGTGAGCCTGATTAACACTCAACTGTGTTTACTTAAGTAGAGAGACTGTCTCAGATGAGCGAGTACTCTGCTGTTTCCTAAATTGGGATATTCCCTGGAATATTGCTTGCTTCATCATAGGTTTTCCTGAAAGTAGCAGATGGCCTTTTTTTAAAAATAAATAAATAAATAAATAATTTTTTTACAGTATTTACCTGATGACTGTGGACCATATAGTCCTGGCATTTGGGGTTTTGTCCTAGTACTTCCAGTTTTCTTCTTTCTGTAACATATGCTGCCATTGAAATGTATTGGTCAACTAAGGCGCAGCTATAATAGGAGTGGAGAAGCTGCTATCAGCTTGGGCACTGTGAAATGAGGTGAACTTGGATAGACTGCAGTGTCTTCTGTGTACTCTGCTTTGTTCTCCCATTGGATTACTTCTGTTATATTTGCAACAGAATTAAACAAGCAGAAACCCCCTGGAAACTCAGCTGCCTGTTTACACTGACAGGAGATACTGACTTACAAAAGAGTGTGAGTCCAGGATAGCACAGTAATACAGCGCAGTAATAAGAAGTACACTGAAGTGGTAGGTCAAATGGAGTTACCCCTTTCAGTTTGTAGTGTTCTCCTCTGCTTTCCTGCCTCCACTATGGTGGTGTTGATGAAGAAAAGCTTGGCCTGAGTAGAAAAAGTCTTTGTTAACTATTTTTGAATCCAGGGTGAATTCTTTGGTACGTTTGTGTTAGGAACAACTGAACTTGTGGTAGAAATTAGGTTGTACTCTAAGTTACAGGGGCCTGTTTTCATAATGTAGAACACTAGTCCCCATTTTTTTGGTGAAAACAGAGTGATCCTCACTAGATTAACATCTATGAAAATGTGTAACATTTTAGCAACCAATTGTGCATCTTGTAGCTTAGTTATGATAGCGTGAACTTGCATAGGCTCACAGAGGAAACAAACCTGGTGGGAATCTTCTGTTATTGTCAGTGGACAAGAAGTTCATTCATGGTCTAAGCAAATGAATACATAGCTTTTGATTATGCTTAAGTGTTACTCTATTTTCGTATGGACAATAAAGTAAATAGCTTATTTGCACAGCTGAACCCTTTTTTCCATCAGTGTTCAGTAGATGCACAGAAAGAATTAGACTTCTAACCTGAATGCTGTATTGATGGATTCTATTTGATGAGTTCAAGTTGTGCATCTTCTCTATTTTTGACATGAGAATACATTGCTGTAAAATATTGGTAGTTTGAAGTAGCGTAGTGAAGCGTTTTCACTAGTCACATACTGGAACACAGATTTATAGGGAAGAGTTTTGTTGGATAGGAGTGCTGAACACACAATAACCAATATCTTTTCCAGCCAGAAATTATGAGCTACTGGCTAAAAGTAACAGCGTACAGAGAAGTGTGTGATAATATATTTTTGTGCCATTTATGATTGGCCAAAGATTGAGTTTTATGTGTGCCTGAAAAAAAATGAGGGAAGTTGACCTAATTTGAAATTAAATTGTAACATATTTTAAAAGTGTAGAAATGTATTTGAAGACTGATTTCAATGTTAACTTTTGTTCACTGCTGTTTAGGCTGCAATCCCTGGTCAGTGTCCACTAACAAGGAAGAAGCACCCAGGTTGTACAGTGATTCAGACTTCATTCTCTAAGTTCTCGACTCTGAAACACTTCTTGAGAGTATAAATCTCAGATTTTCTGTTATAACTACACTGTAGTGCCCTGACTTGGTAGATTTTTACTTCCTCAATTACATTTTTCTTGCAATAGAAAGAGAATAATACTTATTGTGCCCAGCACGGTAAGCTGGTGAGAAGTTCAGGAAACCTTCAAGGCTATGAAAAGAGACAGTATTTTATGCTTGAGTTTTAAACTAGGGTCTGTCCCACAGGTTGTGGTTTTTAAAGGTGATATGTTTGTAATTGGGGTTAAGTTAATCTCTCATTAAAAAAAGAAAAAGAAAGAATAGAGATTAAAAAAAAGGGGGGGGGGCGGGAGTGCTTTGTAGAATCCAGTGCTTTTAGCTGTTTACTTAAAACTTTAATGCAGCTCATATCTGTGGCTTTTGTACCTCCTTTTAAATGAGGTACATCTCTTGAATTGATTTTTGAATGATGGATAGATCATTAGAGTGCTCTGGGGTCATATATCGGATGATTGCTACCAAGTCTGTGTTAGCATGTTCTGTTGTTTTCAGTTCAGGCAGTCATAGGAAAACAATAGCTGTTGCCCCTTTTAATGCAAAAGATCACAGGGAGATACTTATTTGAATGGAGAGCCTGCCTGAATGGAGGCAAAAAATATTGGTCACTAAGAAACCCTTGCTGAGAGGCATCAACAGCTATTAACGCAAGTAGGATCTTGGATGTCAGTTCATTGAGGATGCTGTTGGCCCCAGTGGTTTGTCAACTATGTTATTGGTGACAGCTTTCTGTGAGCTGTTTGCTGAAAGCGCTCATTGAGCTATGAGGAGGTAGTAGGTAACGAAAAGTCTAAAAATAGGAAACACAATTTCAGAGCGGGGGGAGTGTTCAGACTTCAGTATGAAGTCAAGCTTGAGATATTAGTTACTCTGGAATGCAAACCAAAATTGTTTCAGGATATGATTAATTATTTCCATAACTTTTTTATACACTATTATTGAACTATTGATAGGAAGCGATATATGCGAACCCTGCAAATTGGATAATAAATCTTTCATGTTATCTCTTTGAAATGCCCCATTGATTTATGTGGTTTAAGTGCAAGACCTCCATTCCATATCCACCCAATATGTTGAAACAGGACCTGGTTTTGGTAATTAAAATATTCAGGACATTGAATGGCTTCTTAAGAGCTGTGACAAGCAGTGGTGAGCAAAACTGTTGTGTGAACTTAAGAATAATGAATTTCAATGCTACAAGAAGTTACTTGACAATGATGGAGTGAGTTTTGAAAGTCTGAAATGCATTGCTAGGAATAAGCTGTAAGGCTTAAGTTTAGAAATAGAGCTGCATAAGTTGGTACGTAGTGGTCTTTGAAGACTTCTGTAACTTTGTAGGCATACAAACCTTGGCTTAGGGTTTGTCAGATCAGAATAAGATAGAAATAATAACTAAGCCTGTTTTTGTTCCAAATAATGTGATGAAAAGATGATTTTGTCACACACAATCCCTGGATCCACAGACATCAGGGAATAGATGTGATAACTTCAGGCAAGGTATGAGGTGTGTGGAGACTTGTATAGCTTGTGTTTGCGTAAGTCTGTCCTGCAAATTTGAGGGACAGCTGTTTGTGCAGCACTTCCATAGGTCCTGTAAGTGCTCAGTAACTACATACTATATTTCTTTGACGTAAATGAAGGGCACGTTTCTAATTTCTCTGGTGTATTTTTGAGTGTTGGGAGAAGCAGCAAAGATGTCATGATTTTGTCTTAAAAAAAGCAGGAAAAAAAAAGGAAATGTCCAAGAACAAAATCCTAGGACTCATAGACTGTGGATATTTACATCATAACTTGAGTGGATTTAAATAAATGAGATTTTTTGAAGTCTGTTTAAAACAGCAGAGTGTATTACCAGAAAATAAATGCTTTGCAATCATAGCAGCCAGAATAAAGCTGTTTATAGTACGTATGTGTGTGCTGATACAGGTCTCTGTAAAGGTTACACTGATGAAAAATTATTTTTTCATGTAGGAGCATGCAAGCCTTCTCAAAACATATCCACGCTGTGGTGAGACATACAGATTTTTAAAAATACTGTTTGGCTCATGGTACTAATTATACATCCTACCCTGCAGCACTCCTGGACCATGCTCTGTCAAATTAGACAACACCAGTGGAATTATTAACTACACCCTAGTGGTTGTCCAGGACTAGGATTACAGAGCTCCAGAGAGACAGGCCATGCTTAGCTCTGAATAAAACTTACTATTCTGTCTGATAATCAACTGTGGAACCTGTGAGGGAAAGCTGAATGTGAGTCTTGTATCTTGACTATGCTAAATGCAGGTTGAGCAAAATTGACTTCCAGTTCTGTAAATTTAGTACTTTGTTACTGTACTTTATTGTAAATTCCCTTAGCATTTCTCAGGAGATGTCAAACGACTGTATTTTGACATTTCTGATATTCTGCTATTACACTTCTTATTGTCCACCTATGTAGAAAATTAATCTTGTAATATACAAGTAGTTCCAAGTGCTTCAAAACTCTTTTTTTTTTTTTTTTTCCTAATGAATTAACTGTTTTTCAGAAATGTTTTTCCCAAGCTTGAGCCATAATGGCACATGTGGAAATCGGAGATGTAGAAAACTAGTATCTTTTGTGTTGAAGTTACCTTGTCTTGCTTATGATTGTTAATGCTTATAAGCACGTGTTGACATCCCTGTGGGGGATCAACATATTTCAGGTTAGAATCACTGGCATATCCTGGTTCCAAACTGGCTTGGAAGCAGGGGAGAACTTGCTTGTAGTATCTAGCATACCTCAACTGTATTTACTTTTCTTGTCAATAAAATGTTACATCTACACAAAATCCCATCACTGAAATATCGCTGAAGATCAAAAAAATATAAGCAGGACTATGAGAAAGGTCTTATCTTGATGTCATGGGCAACCTTTTCTTTCTTTTTATCCTCTTTACCACCTTGGAACTTCATCTTCTGCCTCCCTACCCACAACATAAATGTTAACAATCAAACCCTTGAGGCTATTCAAACCTTATAGCATGTTGAGTGTCATTTTAGTTACCTTCTTTCAATCTCCACTTAAAAATGCAGCAAACAGAACAACACTGAAGAAAGCAGTTTGTTCACGAACACAGTTCTTCACAGTATACACTTGCTGTAAATTATGTTGCATCATAAAAATAGGTGATGCTAGGTGTTTGTTCAGAAAAGTCACTGAAGCTTGTTGGGCTGTTTAGCTACAGAGGAAAGCACATCTTGACAAATATTCCATGTGAGCTATAGACAATCATCCGTTCATTTCACTGATGGGTTCTGGAGCTTTATCTTAGTGGAAAATGTAATCAGAACACCTTTTCAAGCTTAATTTGGATTTGTACAAAACTAAAGATTTGATAGCTGGAACCACAGTGAATGTTCTTGTTTGTCTCTTTCTCGTATAGTTTATACTTAGTTAAGACATGTAGGAAGCAAATTGAGATGCACTTCAAGATCGGTCCAGATTACCTGTTTTGGTCTTTATTGCAAGTTAGATTTTCTGTTTTCCCAGCATCTTCTAAAATATTTTCTCAGCCTTTTACCTTGATTATACCCACAGGAAATGTGAAACTACTTACCTCTTTGATTTTATTGTTGTTCGTAGCTTCTCATATGTGTCTAGCTGATACTGATTTATTTGTCCTTTTAACTGAACGGTCCGCTGGTTCAGCATTCTCCATAGCTGCTAGTCTTGCTCTTGAGCCAGTGATAGGTAAAATTGATGAACTAGCTAGATCCTCTTATTGCATCTCTCTGACATCGAGGCCAAGTTGCCCTGTAGAACAGACTGTTTTTAACTGTTTGCTCATCCAGTGAGAGAGCTGAGAAGGTGCCTGAAATGATCTTAAAAGGACGTTCTACTTTTATTTGTAGAATCCAAGAGATTATACAAATTTACCTTTTAGCAGACAAAGCGGTTGATTCCATCTTGGTGTCTCTTAGGAAAGAAGGGTAAAATTATATGGTGTAGTGTATGATTCTTAGCGCTGTCACAGATCGTTATTAAAAATGTTGAAAATATGAAGAGCTAAATCCATTTTTGGAGTTGCTTGAGGAATTAATTGCTGATAAATCAACTATCAGAAGAAGCAATATTGATTATGGAATTTTAAGGTGTATAAACTCTTAATCAAGAGTTCACTCCCGTTCCTTATTCAAAATTGGTGCTAGAATCAGCTAATATCCTCAGTGGAATCAGCTGAGAGAGGAGGAAGAGTCCTCATCTTAAAATCCAAAAGGAAAGACTTAGCAATGTGTGAGAAGATGGTGATGACTTTGTAGCCAATTATAACTTATATTTTTTATTCCTTATCTTTGCAAGTGTTTATCGAAGGGCAGTAATGAACAGATCTGCTTCCTCCCTGCCCTCCCAGAACTAGCCAGAAGTATGGGCTTGCTGTTCTCTTGTTCAGGAAAGAACCTCCAGTACTTCATTATGCTTATTCCCTAAATTTATCTAGGATGCCATCTATTTTTAAGAAAAACCCTATCATCTGCTTTTATTTATTGCTTGGTCAGTGTCTGGAATATGTTACATATTATGTCTTCCTTGACTATCTTCGATCTTTGTAGCTGTATAAAATTATTCTGCTGTCATTTCAGCCATGTGTATCGTAAATGAAGTGTGGAGTTAATAAAATCCTCGCCAAAAGTATTCTGCCTGTAACAGTGTTTCCAATTGTTTTTCTTATGTACCATCTTGTTTTTATAGACAGGATGCTGTCATCTTCATAGTCCTCTTTCTCTGCCTTGTCACTTTTACTTTTCCCCCACAGGTGCAACGATCTTGATTCAGCTCTGGCTTTAAGATTTTTCTCTTTGTCTGCCTATGAGAGATCTAATACAAGCTTCTTGTGACTAGCTGCTAGTGTTGTTATTTTATTCTTCTGCACAACTTGCAGATTTTGATTTTACTAAGCTTATAAGAAGAGCTATTGCATTCAAGCCGAGAGACATCCTAACCGGTCCATGGTGGTTCTGCACTGATACAAGCTCATACCATTAACAAAGCAGCACTTTGGGTTCTGTATCCTTATAGTAGGGCATGTGTATCACAGTGATTTATTTAACAAGGAGACAATGGCAATTGATTGCCCGTGTTTTTTACCACTCTGGTTTTAAATCATGCCAACAACATTGAAAAGCTGGTACATACATTCACAATGTTTCTGTGACTTAGAGTAACTTGGTGGTAATCAGTCTAGTGATGGTGTATTTTTCAATTATAGATAGGAGCCTTTAACATCATTAAGAAATTAAAATGTTTTATCTGTATATACACCTTAAATATTTTAACATCTCTAACTAGCCTTGAGTACTGTCTTAAATCTTTACCTCACGGTAAACTTCCTTTTTTGTTAGTTTGAATGAGTTCATCAGCACTTCTTAACATGGAAACTTAAATGCCCATGAAGGGATCTTTCAACAGTGCACAAAGCTGGATGTAAAGAAGAGGTGCATTTACACCTTTATTTGCTTTTTTATTTTTTTTAGTTTGAATAGTGACTACACTAGTCTATTGGGATCTGAGCATGGCTAAGGTATTGAAATCACAGAAGAATGATATTGCTTATAAGAAGGAAGCTTCCTAGATGGTGCTGCTAACTTTTCAGATCTACTGAGAACTGGTAGTATATTATGTTTATTTTTAAATTGAATTGGATCTGGAGTGGGAGTGAGGTAAAGAATCTGTCATACTATTGTAGCAATAGTAATGTAACGTGGTAGTACAGTGAAGCTAAATGTAAATCTACTGCACAAGAGGCAGACCAATACTGAAATGTACTTGTACGTACCTTTTCTCATAAAAGAAGCACTTTGAATCCTTCTGATTGGTTTTGGTTTAATTCAACAAGAAGTACTATTTTCTGTAGGTTGTACAACACTGGAGAGCCCTGATGTTACTAACTCACTGTAGAGAGGTATGAACATGTCTGTGGCACTAACTACATATGTGTAGTGGAAGTTCTAACAATGCACTGTAGTGCTGATCTGAAATGGTGGCTTATACTTACTGAAAGTGTATTTACTTACCATTAAGACACAGCATAATCATCGCATGGTCATAATTGTAGCCATTATTAAAAAGAAATATGCAAATGCAACATGGAGAACCCAAATGTTACACACTTTAATCTTGGGCTGTATATGCAAGCATGAAGGAAACTTTCCTCATTTAAAATAATGTTTTTCCCATGAAATGCTTTGTCTTATTCTCAGAATTATCCTTTGGAACCTGCATCTGTAACTAGCACAAGTGGAAGCATAATTTCAGCTATGCTATATGCATGTGGAGCTAAGCATTCAAATGCTGCAGATGGTGCAAATTTCCACTGCATTCCTGGACAAAGAAGAATTCTCACGAAGGAACTGAATTATATTTCATCTGAAAGAAACCTGTAGAGGCTTTGCTAAAACTATTCCTGTATTTATCGTAGTATGTCATGTACTTAACCGAAAGAAAGAATGAACAGACCATTTAGTTCAAAGAACAACATAAATTTTATTGGTTTTAAACTGTTGTTCAGAGGGACTAAAGGCATCCTCTTTATGTTGTTATTCTGTGTTATTCATGAAAGGTTTCCTCCAGGAAAGAGGGATCTTCAGTCTAGGAAGAAAGAGCTGGATAATATCTTATACAAGAAAACATAACAGCCCGCAAAATTCAGACAGGACAGCAAGATAGATACAAGAAAGGGAAAATTATTAACATTGAATTCTCCATTCCACTCATCTGATGCAAGGCCATACTCAAGTCAGGCAGGAATTAGGTGAAGAAGATCCTATAGTCTTTGTTATGCTAGCCTTGTCTTATCAAACTGTCTTCATGTGAATATTTCCAGGCACTTCTTCAGTTTTGTTTAAAATTCCTCCACTCACACAGTAAGGTTAACCATGTCTGCATTCTGTTTCACCACTACACTAATATATATATATATACTATTTATACATCCAGGATATTCTGTTTTATAATAACTTGTTTGTAATTTTTTAAAGAATATAACAGGTTTTTGTCAAGTTCTTAATGGATTCATACGAAATAACCTTTAAATCCCATTTATAAGAATTCTAGCTGAAGTATTTCTCCTTCAAAGTGCATTTATTCAATTGAGTTAAATTTGTCTATGACCCAGCGTATTGAGTTCTCTCAAAATTTTCTCACAGTCCTCTGATTATGAACAACCAAAGTGTCTACCTGCAAATCTACCTTAAAAATGAAACTACCACGTAAATCCTTATCTTACTGGTTGTTTCTCTTGTAGATAACTAGTATAACAAAAGATCTAAACCTGAACCCTGAACAGCCCTCTCAACCTTTGCTTTATACAAAAACCTTCCTAGGTTGTTTTTGATAGATAGCAACAGAGAGAACAAAAGAGCTGAAGAGCATTTGAGGTTTGCTCCTGCTGCGATTGAAGTCTTGTGATGATTAGAGTGTATATCTTGTATGAAGGACATATCCTTTCCTGCCATGCAAAGGAAATATCATTTCTATTCCACTGACATCAGACAAGTAGCCAAATTTTTCTGCATGTGGTTGAAAGTTGCTAATAAAGATGTGTTGCTTTAAATATGCTGTTGGAAATGAAGGTAATGTTGTGACACCGGTGGAACATAGGAACATAAATGAATAGTTGAAACCTAAATTATAAGTAATATATAATAAGTAAATTTTGCATTGCTAAAAACTACCTTTATAATTATTACTATATTATTTAGCTTTTTTCACTCAAAAGTAACTAGCACAGTGACTTGCAACTGACATTCTACTTGTCTGTGGTGATGCTGGTGGATTGCAGAACTGCTACTGAGAGATCTGTGAAAGATAACTGAAAAGATCAAATTTGCTCTACAGATTTTTTTTTTAAACACCTTTTGCAGACATTCATTTGCCAGTTCCAATATTATTGTATTTAAAATCCTGGCTTTTCCTTGCCTATTCTAGTCTAAAATCTTCAAATTTCATTTTGTATTAAACAAAACATGTTTTTCTGTATTCTAAATTGTGACATACACCTAGTCCTTTTGATTCTAATTCTTAGTCCTTATTAAAATTCCTAAGTTAAGATCTGATAATATGGTTGATAATGTTGATTTGGAAAGAAGGTACAAAAACTAAGTGGAAAAAAATGCAGTTCCGAAGTGTTACTGTATCCTCTAGCTTTTAAACGGACGTGGGAAGAAGTGAGGGCTTCTTGATGGTATAAAAATTTTTAGAACTATTGTTCTATTACTTACAACTAAATATAGTCTTTATAAAAGCCCTTGTTACAACAATTAAGCATATAAGCCTTGCTGATATTTAATGGCTTAAAAAATAACAAGCAAGATATTAAATTCCTGGATATGTCTGGTAGAGCAATAATAGGCTTCAGCAGCTTTTTTGCAGCTGAAATCTGCATTTCAAAATATATCACTTTCCTTTCAGCACCAAGAGGTGGGTATTAAGAGAGCTTGCCAGTTCTTATTTTTGCTTATTATTTTAAAGATGAATTGTGAAAGTGAGAAGTCTTAACATGCATCTCTAGAAGCTGAAGACAATTATTGTCAAAAACCAAAATAAGCTTCCTTGGTTTTAGCCTTGAGAGATGTGCTTTTAAATATCATACCTTGACGTTAGTATGCTAGAAAATGCAGGCAGTCATCACATAATAAGCAAATAAAAGAATATTGAGTGAGGGTAAGTGAAGAGTGCCTTACATTTGCAGGGTCAGCTTGAGATACAATGGTGGTTATTTTTTTAAGTACTACTTTTAAACTAACTACATTCTATGCTTTCTAGTGAAAATAATTGAAGAAATAATGTGTGCTGCCTCATCATCTTGCTGGTACTGTGATGTGAATTTAATGTTTAGTACTTAGGAGTTTTTTTACTTGTCATCTTGGTCAGTTAAGGATGATTTAATAAATTAGATTAACTCAGTGCATAACATGTCTGTATTTGTGAAGCTCCTATTAAACTGAAATAACTTGAGGTTCAACTAATCTGTCAAAGAAGGTCAGTCAATCTTGTGGAAGGTTATAGGGAAGACTTGATCCATAATGCATTGAAGTATTTGTTGTATGTGTGACTGTATTGTATACAGTTGCAAAGTCTTGCTTCATCTGGGAGATGATGGGATTCCCAAGTGTTGGGTGCAACAACAGTAGGGTTTCTCTTGCTTGCTAAATCTGGATAAATGCAGTGAAATGCTGATCTAATTAGCACCCACCCACTTTGAATTTTCATGACCACCATGCCCCCCCCTCCACTGCTTTGTTCCTTGTGGTTTCAATATTTTCTTTTCAGCAACAACAGTTGCATCATTCTATTCAGATCAGTTGGTCCTTGGCAGTGGTATGGCAAGCATCCTGAAAAGCTTGCCTTCATTTGTGCCAAGAGAAATGGGCAGGCTAAGAGCACTCATAGTTCTGCAGTGTCTTCTGGAGACAAGCGGGACAAACAGCTTCACAGAGAACAGGATGACATACTAGGACCTGAAAGCTGTTGTTATTTTCATTTCCAGTTTTCAAGTTTTTATGGTTTTTCATAGTTTTTTACTAGAACTTCAGGATTTGCAAGATTACTTAAGGTTTCTAAAGGCTTGTTTCCTAACCGTTTCAAATAATTAGCTGCCTTTTAAGAACTATGGTTTAGATAAGGCTTTACAACATCTCAAGTTAATTGAAAGTAATTGATTTAATTCTGTCACCACAGATTTAATTTGCTCACCACATTTATCCCCATCCTTCCCTCCCAAAAGTCCATAAGCATGTGTCGCAAAATTTTGACAGAATACCTTGCTTTGACAAGTCAGCGAACAACTCTGCTAGGGGCGTATTTCTGCAAAGTCATTGGTCAAGTCAGATCCTACTTAGCAACTTGGTATTTCCCCCACTAGGCAGCTTTACACGCCAAAATCCATGGTGACAGTTTCGTAAGGCAAGCAGGTATTGAAACAGATGATAAGCTGCTGAAGCACGTTTTGTGGTGTTTTGGTTTTGTTTATTTCTTTTTTCTTTGCTAAAGTTGGAATAAGTACCTGCTGGTTGGGATCTGACTGTAGAAAAAAAAATATCACATGAAATTTTCCCACCAAAGTTTATTTTTGAGAGTATGTGAAGATATGCAGGCAGCCAGACTGTGGTGGAGTTAGTGCTGAGCAGCAGAGCCAGAGCTGGCAGCCTGTCTGGAGTGCATTGGAAAAGCATGATTAGGGGTGCTATAATTTGGCAACGGTTTCTTTTCTGTCTTCTTGGAAAAGCTGTGTGTGGCCTCACATACATAAAGGAGATTTAGGTTTTGTCACCTTTGAATTCAGACTACCTATCCAATATTATTAACACACTTAAAATTGATAGTTAGGTCTAATTGCTCCCTGTTCTTCTGTAATACACACAGTTTGAACTCTTTCAATGCTGAATCTTAGCATGTCTGCCTCCAGCTGTCTGCTCTTCAAACCCTTTACTGTATCAAGATATCAAATGAATTTCTGTACTTATGACAAATGTATAAGGGGGAGAAGGTTCCAGTAATATTTAGAGAACTAATTAAAGCCCTGGGTAGGATGTAATTTTTTTGAATAGTTGCCAAGAAGTCACCTTCTACTTTGAAACTAATGCTTTCTGTTGTGGTGTGCAATCCGTAGCCGCCTTTACTAGGGGAAGGGCATACGTGTTTAACTGCCTTTTTACATTGTGTTTCTGTGTGTTACACAAAATCCTACAGAAAATTTCTTTTGCTTGAAAGTATGGCAGATCTGCTCAAAGGCAGGAAACTACTGAGAATGATGTTCTATACTGTAGATAAACCTAATTTCTAGGAGAAGCATAAAACAACATATTAAATAAAAAGTTCCACAAAACCAGGTTTGAACTGATTTCCTAGTTGTATTGTCCTAAGACCAAAGTATTTTGCAGTACCCCTTCTCTCCTGCTACTTTTCCTCCCATGTCTCTGGTATATGCATTGTATTGTTTTATAGTTTTACCTCTCGGGAGTGATGTTGAGCATCTTTGTTTTCACAACTGGAATTGCAGCTGGTGTGCTGCATGTCTAACCTAGTACTTCATTTATTCATGTCTCATATTTCACATCTTCACCCTTCATCCAGCTGCTTCAGACCAAAGCAGCAAAAATAGTTCATACAATCAATAAAAGGCACCTGCAAAAACAGGGCAAACACTAAGTAAATGTTTTGCCATAAATGCTGTTCAAATTATATATTCTTTCTATTTGCATTTTGTCAGAAGCTATTTCAATGTGGATCTGTTGAAATGACAGATAAATTGGTTGTGAAATAGTCGGTAATCCTGTTCGGGTCTCTGGAGAACTTAAATCAAAACTATTTTGAAGACAGTATTTAAACGACTCTAGAATTTTTAACAAACTTCACATGAATGTAAAAACAAGATTAATGTTCCCGCTGTAAAGGAGCAGTGTTCTTGTGCAGCAGCAGTTAACCAGAAAAATACATCCACATAAATTAAGAATGTGTTTTTTCCCCCCAAGACTAGAATCAAAATTTAGTAACTAAAAAAACCCCATGATATTCATTCAAGAGTGTACTGGCTTATTGTTGTCATTTGTAGACCATTTTGATTTTAAATCCCCAAGAGTAATTGAAAAAGGGGAGTTCATTTCTCAGAAAAAAAAAAATTGCACTTGGTATTTGTATACCTGCACCTTTCTCTGGTTGAAATCTCAGCATATTTGTCAGCTGCTTTGGAAAATATACACTTTTGTCTTAGTGCCTTGCTTTTGCCATTTAGTTTTCCTTATTTCTTTTCTTAGTCTGTCAGTGCTTGCTTCTATTTATGGACATCTTAGATCAAAATCCATTAGAGTGGGTTCTTTTTGTTTGAATTGTTTCTTTGGTTTTGTTTGTTTGGTTGTTTTTGTTATAGTATCCATCTGAAAATGTGTATTTAGGATTAAACTAATTTCAATAAAATTGTATTTCCTAGGGTCAGGTTTGTCAGGAGATACCATAACTTGTCTAAATTCTGTCAGAAGGTCTTTACGTTGAACTATAGTCCACAGGAAGTCTGCCCCAAAGTGTTACCAAACTTAATATCATAGCAGGCTGAAGAAGATTATATTCTGGAAATACTAGAGTAATTGAATTTGAAAGGTCACTTTTAGGTTTGCCAGATTTAGAACACAGTGCTTCGTTTTCTCTCTGTTGCCAATATGGTTTGTAATGATTTGCTCTGAAGTTTGTGGATATTACTATTGCTAAAGAAGCTATTCCTTAGGCTTCTATTCAGTAAGGATGGGTCAGGAATTGCTGAATGGATCATATCAAGTGCATTCATTATCAGCTATTTCTAGATCTCTGAGAAGCTATGTCTTCTGAGTTGGCCATAATTTTTGTGCTGTTTAAAAAAAAATCAGGACTCCTTTGGTTCCTTTGACCCACAAATTCCTCTTATGTGCTATTACAGCTACTCATCTGCAGAGGCTGCAATTCAATTTAGCCTTCTGTTTAGTTGGGGTGTTATTGCTGCTGTTATCTTCCTCTCATTTTCTTGTGCAAATTATCAGGAAAGCTCATGACATCTTGAAAAAATTAACACGATTCATAAATAAAAGGCCTAGGAACTGTTGTAAGGGATAATAAAAAAATGGTTTTTACAAATACATCAACAACAAAAAGAGAACCAAGGAGAATCTCCATTATCTATTGAATGTGGAAGAGAACATTGCCACCGAGGATAAGGAACTGAGGTTCTAAAGGCTGAGGTACTAAAGGTTGAGGTACTAAATGCCTTCTTTGCCTTAGTCTTTAACTGTCAGACCAGTTATCCCCAGGGTATTCAGACCCCTGAGCTGGAAGGCAGGGATGAAGGTAGAATAACTCCCCCATAATCCAGCAGGAAGCAGTTTATGACCTGCTAAGACACCTGGACACAAGTCGATGGGGCCAGATGGGATCCACCGAAGAGTACTGAGGCAGCTGGCAGAGGAGCTTGCCAAGCCACTCTGCATCATCTATCAGCAGTCCTGGTCAACAGGGGAGGTCCCAGATGGCTGGAGGCTTGCCGATGCGACACCCGTCTACAAGAAGGGCCAGAAGGAAGATCTGGGGAACTACAGGCCTGTCAGCCTGACCTCAGTACTGGGATGAGGGAAAGGCTGCGGATGTTGTCTACCTGGACTTTTAGTAAAGCCTTTGATATTGTTTCCCATAGCATTCTCCTAGAGAATCTGGTAGCTCATGGCTTCAGTGTACTCTTTGGGTAAAAAACTGGCCAGAAGGCTGAGCCCAGAGAGTTGTGGTGAATGGAGTTAAATCCAGTTGGCGGCTGGTCACGAGTGGGGTTTCCCAGGGCTCAGTGTTGGGGCCAGTCTTGTGAAAGGTATTGAACAATGATCTGGATGAGGGGATTGAGTGTGCCCTCAGTAAGTTTATGGATGTCACCAAGTTGGGCAGGAGTGTTGATCTGCTGAAGGGTAGAAAGGCTCTACAGAGGGATCTGGACAGGCTGGATCAGTGGGCTGAGGCCAACTGTATGAGGTTTAACAACACCAAGTGCTGGGTCCTGCATTTCAGTGACAACAATCCTAGGCAATACTACAGGCTTGGGGAAGAGTGTCTGGAGAGCTGCCCAGCAGAAAAGGACCTGGGGGTGTTGGTTGACAGCCATCTGAACATGAGCCAGCAGTGTGCCCAGGTGGCCAAGAAGGCCAACAGCATCCTGGCTTGTATCAGGAATAGTGTGGCCAGCAGGAGCAGGGCAGTGATCGTGCCCCTGTACTCGGCACTGTTGAGGCTGCACCTTGAATCCTGTGTTCAGTTGTAGGCCCCTTGGTACAAAAAAGACATGGAGGTGCAGGAACGTGTCCAGAGAAGGGCAGCAAAGCCTGTGAAGGGTCTGGAGAGCAGGTCTTATGAGGAGAGGTTGAGGGAACTGGGGTTGTTTAGCCTGGAGAAGAGGAGGCTGATGGGAGATCTTATTGCTCTCTATAACTACCTGAAAGGAGGTTGTAGGGAGGTGGGTGTTGGTCTCTTCTCCCAGGTCACTAGTGATAGAAGGAGAGGAAATGGCCTCAAGTTGCTTCAGGGGAGGTTTAGATTGGATATTAGAAAAATTTCTTCACTGAAAGAGTGTTCAGGCATTGGAACAGGCTGCCCTGGGAGGTGGTGGAGTCACCATCCCTGGAGAAGGTCAAAAAGTGTGTAGACATGGCACTTCAGGGCATGGTTTAGGAGACATGATAGTGTTGGGGTGATGGTTGGACTTGATGATCCTAGAGGTCTTTTCCAACCTTAATGATTCTGTGATAGCAAAATGTTTGGGTCCATGTTGTCCGTTTCTGCTCCTCACCACCAACCCACCCCCTGCCCCCAAAAGCTAAGCTTTTATTTCTTAATTTAAGAAACAATGGGAATTGTAGATAAACTGATGATCTGACACAGGTCTTGCTTACCCCTATCTGACAACGGTTTGCCCTACAGCATTTCTTTTAACTGGTTTGCTCTTTATGTAAAATACCACTATCTGGCACTAACAAAATAATGTGGGTTTTCTTTTCAGGGGTAACTGGATACCCATTCAAGTGAACAGATCATTTAGAAAAAGATGAATGAGACTGAGATACTTTCACTTACTTGAAAGGGCCTCATTTCTTCTGTTTAGGCTGAAGAAATTAGTAAATGATTATGCTGCCTTTCACATTCAAGCTTCTAGTAAAGCGATCCCTGTGTTAAAGTTGCATATTTCAGAGATATATTATCTGCGTAATATTTTCAGAAATGTTAATGATGACATTACTCATTTACATTTCTTTTTTAATTGGGCATTTGGAAGAAAATTTATTTGGTATTTCTCCTGTGTTATAGTTGTTACTTTCAACAACATTAGCGAGTGTAGTCTTGGTCAGAACATGTTGAAAGTAACTTGCCTTCTTAAAAATAAGCTGTACAAGGATAATGAAATGCCTAATTATCATTGCAGCTACAAACTAATTCTCAAATACAAAATGAACCTCCCATATAATTACTGGGATCAAACTATTTTTAAATCCTTAATCCTGTTTAACTGGAATGCCTTCTAAAAAGTAACCTGTGTTTGGCACTACAGAAGGCAACATGTGTTCTTGTTTTATTGTGGGTTATTTTTGGCTTTACTCTGCACTGGGAATTGTTTAGGGGTTTTTTTTGTGTGGTGTTTATTTTTTTTTTTTTCTTCCTTAGGTACTGCCCATGAGTATTAGTGTACCCTGAAAATCAGGGTTACTCTTTGAGTTTGTGCAAATATACGCCTTAAGTGTCTTACATGAAAACACTGAAACAAAAAGACACAGTGAAATAATTTCTTTAGGATCCACTAAAACTAACTAGCTAGATAGTAATAGCTATGTGCTTTGACTGTTGTTAGGTGAGGGTGGTGGTTGTTCAAGGTGTACTGATTTATTTTAGAATTACAAGTATGGACATCAGACCTACCTTGTTTTCCCCATTTATTTTGGCTTGGGTTTTTTTCCCCTTTTCCTGATTGCATATTACCTCTTGCGTCTAGTGCATTGATATTTTTGAGCCAAGGTCTTTTTGTTTCTTCTTACTTACTGTTTGTAAATATAATATCTGCTACAATGATGGTCCAGGTCAGTAGCCAAAATAATAGGCTCCAGATTCCTGCAGATAATTTAAAATTATTCTGCAGTGTATTAATGTTCCATTTATTCTCCCTCATTAATGTGTCCTGAGTCTGCCCTTAGCTTACTTGCCATTTCTTTTTGACACCTCAAAGGAATTTTTTCCACATAGAAGGAATTCTGTATTAAAGATGTTATTTATCTCCTCTGTTTCTTGTCTTCTCCTTCAAGCAATTAGTCTGTGAAATGTGGAAAGTAAACATAGTTAATGATATTCTGGGCATCTAAAGTTGACCAGTTCCTCCTTCACTTTGTAAGCTATGGAAATAAATCATGGCTTCATAAGTACTGTTTGAAATGAGTGAAGAGGAGTTTGATATCAATGGCTGAACTTCATCTCCAAGATGAAGGAGAAGAAATACATGTTCATAAAACCTTGATAAAGTGGTTATGGTGGAATAGTTTCTGTTTCAGCTTGAAATAAATTTTTTTTTGAAAGCCAAAAAAATTCTGGAGTTCAGAAATAAAATGCTTTCTGAGCTGATGTGAAATAAGTTAACAAGTCTTCCTGGTTTAATGGCCCTGACAAGTGGTATATACACCATTTAGATAGTCTCTTTCAGTGAATTGGTCTTGGGCTTCAGTAGTATGACAGCCTCTCAAGCTTCAGAGGAACTGACCTGGCTTCTAGGGCTAGGGGTTTTGGAGGTTACAGTATGCTTTCCCAGGCTGTGTATCTTATGTCCATAGGATGATTCTCTATAGAAAGAAGAGACTGCTCCCTGGTTGCAAGGTCTTCTGTCTGGCAGCAGTGAAGGCAAGCAGCTCCCCAGGGGAGAGGGAACTGGGAGCCAAGCACAATGACAGGCTGGTGGAGGCACTCGAGTGGGGCAGGCCCAGGTTCAGTCAGGGTCCTGATTGCTAAATGAGTCCGTAGTGACTAGGCAAGTCCAAATTGAATCTGTGCATCCGATTCTGGATCAACAAGGTACCTGGTGAGGCACAGCTGCAGGAGAGCTCAGGTGGGGCTCAGTGGGACCTCCCCAATGAAGAAGAGGAGACCCCCTGCTTGAAGCAGCACTATCTGGGGGAAGCCTCCACTGAAGCTCCCCTTCCAGCACTTTCCTTATAGCAGTTCTTGTCCATGAGCTGGCCCCAGACGCAACCAGCCAGAATCCTGCAAGGGGAACATGTTCAGGACCCTGTCTCTTGACCCATCACAAAGGGCGTTTTTAGCCTTCTTGGAAGGCCTGTCTGTCTAGGTTCCTGTCTGTCAGTGATGCCATAGGAATTCACATACGCTTTTGAGGGTTCCATTTTGTAATTCCCACTGTATCGTACTCGGGGAAACAAAAACAAAGGTGAGTGGATTAGGCACTGGAAACCTGCTGGGAAGGCAAAATTAGTGAATTTGAGTTAAACTTTGCTGCACTGCGATTCCTAAAACAAATATTTCATTATTTCTTTAAAATGGAGAATTATGAAAACGTACTATGAAAGTCCTAGTGGTAAGAAACACATTTGAAGTACTTAACAGATTCAGAATTACATGCTTAATATGTATGGGTTCTTTAGTTCTTCCTATAATTTATAATGATGGTTTTTTCCTTGGGGATTATACCTTTGCCCATTTTGAGATTAAGCTCTATGCCTAAGAATGTGCTAAGTCATTAAAATTTTTTTTCAATAGTTATTGTAATCTGTGCTCTATCTTTTGAAATTTGTGGTTAGCGATCCTTTCAATAAAACATATTCATAGAATATTCTATGAGAAAGAAATTCTACATCAAGATGAAGAGGGGTTTCTCAACTATAAGTGCAAATTTACTGTTACAAATTCAAGTTAAAAGTTTTATACCAGTAGGAAAGTTTAATGCAAAAGATCAATGGTGGGAGAGGTCATGCTCCAGCAGTATAATATACCAAATATTTGCAGGAGTTACAAGGTCATATCTTTATTTTATAGTATTAAAGACAATATAAACCTGAAAATTACTTACGGTGTTGTCAAATTAAAAGCAGTTTGGCTCTTTGATTTGAAGAGTGGCTTTGGCTCTTGGATTTAGTAGGAAAGAGAACAGCATCTGTGTTAGGAGTGAATTACTGATTTGTTTGGTGGAGGGGAAGAGTGAGGTAGCTAATAGTTCGGCATAGTTATTAATTTCCTCTTTTTTTTTTCTTTTTTCCTCCTGACTAGTGGGAGGAAGGACTTCACTTGTACCACAGAAAAGGGGAAAGAAACAATAAGTGTGATAAAGATAATGTACTTATGGGATATTGGGGAGAAAATCTTCTTTCCTGCCCTTGTCTTTAAAAAGAAGGTACAGGGTTGCAGAAGAACAGGCTGTTCATCCCCCACCCCCAACATAAATCTTTCTAGAAAGTGAGACTCTACCAGTGTTGAGAATAGCTCTGAAAGAGTTGAAACTCCTGTCTTTCCTTTATTGCCTTTTGTCACTGTTCTGGTAACAGTGTCATCATGCTTTAACAGGCAACCACCTAGAAAATGCTTATCTTAAGAAACTCTTCCTTTTCTAAGAAGCCTGTAGCACTCTCTGTGTGGGTGTGAATGTGTAACTCAGTTCCGTTTCATCTAAACCTGTTGACCTAAGGGCATAAACAGGTGTGAAGTGGTTATTTTAACAGGAACATAGGGGTCATTTTCCATGGGTATGTTTCTCTTGTGCAAGGCACAGACGCACAAAATAGAACTAAATGGGATCATTTGAATTTTATAAGCAGGAGAGTCAGGTCAGTGTGATGTACTCCATACAGTCTTATACCCATTGAATTGCCTGACACAACTCAGCTGGTATGGCTATATATGGTATGCCATACCGTATATATGTGGTCAACTACTCATGGTCATTTTCTATGGGAGTTTAGCTAGTCTATGAACAGCAAAGTCTCTACGTGTCTGTGAATATTGTCTGAAATAGCCGTATTGGGAATGAAGCTTCCTCTTGTTTTTCTGGAAAAAAACTGCAGGTGTTTAATAATACTCGACTGCTAGCTTAAGAAACCAAAATCTAATTGGAAAAGGCACTTATATCTAACTTCGGAGAAGTTCTGGGAGGATATCTATTAAAAAAAAGAAAAGCTCAGAAGGCTTAAATGTGTTTTTAAGTGGCTATTTGCAATGCTCCCAGTTTACAGGGTGTGCTGCACAGAACTACACAGAATGTGATTTTAAGTGATTAAATCCTTTGGACATTGAAAATATTTTTCTGGTGTAAATGAAGGAAGGTATCTCTTTGTAAAGTATTATTCTCTGGCGGGTTGACATCAGCCAGCAGCTATAAGCATCTTGCAGCTGCTTCATCCCTCCCAGTGGGACAGGGAAGAAGATAGGAAGAACAAAAGTGAGAATTCGTGTGGCTTCTGGTATATTGTTTAATAAGAAAAGTGGGGTTGGGGAGTGGGGAACAAACAAAAACAAAACAAGTGATTCAAAGGTAATCACTCACCAGTTCTCACAAGAAGATTGATGCCCAGCTAGTGTCTAAGCAATTTTTACCTTCCCCCAAAACCCCTCCCTTCAGTTTTTATTGCTGAGCATGGCATGATAGGGCATGGAATATGCCTTTGGTCAGTTGGGGTCAGCTGTCCACGCTATGTCCTGTCCCAGCTTTTTGTGCATCCCCAGCCTACTTGCTGTGTGGGCAGAGTGGGGAAAAAGGGAAAGCCTTGATACCGTGCAAGTACTGCTCAGCAACAGCCAAAACACTGCTGTATTGTCCAGGCTGTTTTAGTCACAAATCCAAAACAGCACCATAAGGCCTGTTAGTTAGGAAGACTATTAACTCCATCCCTGCCAGACTCAGTACAGTCTCTTATGCTAATATTGCCATCCAGCCTTAAGATTAGGGATCTGTTATTCTAGGGTATGCCAAATAAATACAAAGCTCTTTAGAACTGGTGTAATCTTCTAGAACAGTTAAAACGTAGACAATGAGTAGATACAATCAATAAGAGCATAAAGGGGATATAATGCACCAGTTACCTGACCATTGGACAGTTTTTATGCCTCTTAGAATTGGAGACTCTCAGTAATTATATTATATCTGGTTAAGCATCATCCAGCAATGACTTTTTTAAAACAATAAAATACTTACCATCATTTTAAGGCACTTCACACCTCTGTATACAGACAAATAATCCTTAACTAATACTTTTAGTTATAGTAAGTTGAATTTCTTGGTTTCATATAGAAGTCTTTCAGACCTTGCATCTTTTAAATTTCTGAAAGACACCACACAGGCCATTAGGCATGGATTAAACCCCTCCTATGCTTCTTTCATCCTTAATCTCATCCTTTTTCTTTATACTGAAGTAATTCTTGGCTTTAAGAGGGCTACACTGGTTGGTGGAGTGGTAGACTACTCTCTCCCTTCAAAGAATCACTGGCAATGTTTTCAGTGATATCTCTAATATAAGAATAGTAAATATACAAGAAGAAGCTGTAATGTAGAGTTACAGGAGTGGTAAGACCAAAAAAAAAAGTGATTTCTCACCATATGACTTTGTGCTATGATTTCTCACACCCCAGGAGTGGAAAACTGGTATGATTTCCCTTCTGTGGCATGTCAGTATGCCAGCCCAAAACCAGATGTGGAATCACTTGGGCCATTGTGGGATAGAGAGGTGCAGGTAGCCATGACACTGCTTCTCTGCTCTCTGTATACCAGGAATCCTCTCTGATTTCTTGTTGGCTGTAGGAGTTTATATTACCAAAAACTTCTGCTTTTGT
The DNA here is from genome assembly GCF_949628215.1 of Phalacrocorax aristotelis. Taxonomy (NCBI): domain Eukaryota; kingdom Metazoa; phylum Chordata; class Aves; order Suliformes; family Phalacrocoracidae; genus Phalacrocorax; species Phalacrocorax aristotelis. The sequence continues at coordinate 23,658,826 of NC_134282.1, read as the reverse complement.
ATGTCTGGCTTGTGCTCAGCAGTTACAAAGACAAGACTGCAAATACTGCCACCTTTTATGTGTGTATTTATCATCTTGACTGCAAAAAGCCCTCAATTAGATAATTTGCCATTTGCAAGGGTAAGTAAACTGCATTTATTTCATAGCTGAAATTAATCTTAATAAGTAGTAATCAGAGTTTTTTTGTTTTCCTTTTCAAATGAAGGGTTAGAGGTAAATAAACTGGCCCTGTAAATTTTAATCCAGCATTTCTCATCGGGGGAGCACTTGACAGATTTGACAAATGAATATGACTTATTCTTTTGAATCTTGGCTTTTACCATTAAACAAAGATGCTGGAATGATGAAAAAACCCTGACAAATAATCTAATGAGTACCTGTTATTTGAATTTTTAGGAAGTTTGAAACAGTGCTGTAGGTGTTAGCTGCCTATTTCGAACACTGGATGATTTCAGCACCCCTTTAAACAAAAGGGAACACAATCTACGTAAGAGACAGCACCCTTTGTACTTGAAGCATTGTGTCATTTTTTCAACTTGTTGGTTTTCTAAGGTTGCTGATATGACAAATCCTGCTAATTAACAGCTTTAGGAACACTTGTTAGAGTTTGGTTTTTGTTTTTTTTTCTTTTTGCCTGCATCTTCAAATGCTGCCCAGATGAAATGCTTGAAGGAGATGCTGCTGTATGTGATACTTTCTTAGTAAAAGCAATCATAGTCTGCGGTTTGGGAGTCATGAATGATGAGACTTGCCTTTTTTTCTTGTGGCCATATGAGCAGGAATATTGTATACTTTGTGCATGAAATTACATAAAAGAGAACATTGCTATCAATTTTCTTAAATTTCTTGTACATATTAAATTTTTAAAATTTAGGTCAAATGGGATTCCTCTGTTGGCCGCTGTTGCCCCAGCTACAAAACTAATATAAATTAATATATCCAAATGTAAAGAGGCCCTGATGGTGTGAGGCCATTTACCCAACAAATTTCATTGATTCACCTTTCTACTGAATCATTATGCTATAATGTCTTGACACAGAAGAGGCTGTTTTGAGAGCATATGGCCTGGAAAAGTATTGCTAAGCAGTTGTAACAGAAATTCTTGTCATAATGGCTCCAAATAATTCAGACAAATATGTCATGGATGGTTGTTCCTGACATGAGGGAGTATGTAGTGTATAGAAATGATGACTTGTGGAAGACTGAATTTGAAGAACCTTATTCTTGGCAATAACTGAACTCGAAATGTATCAAATCCTAGTATAACTGCATAATGAAGGCGATTCAATTATGTTTCAAGGTGGTGGTTTTTTTGTTTTAAACTAGAAGTTGCGTCAGCTGAGATAGAATTTAGTGATTCATAATCATACCAGTCTATACCCAAATATTCAGTTGAAGGAGGATTTAAGTATTTTTAAGGTATTTGGGTTTTTTTTCTCTATTACTTAGACTTTTAAAAATAACTCTTAGTGGAAAAAGAAAATAACCTTTCTAATGTAAGACTCAACATCTGTCTGAAAACATTCATCCTGGCTCTGGTGGTGACAAAGTAGAAGGAAATGGATTATTGCTTTTTTTAAAACTAGTGATGCATGTGAAGAATTCAAGTAATTCTGTTTCATGCATTTGAATTCAATGAGGCTTTTATAAATTGATTTTAGGTGCTGTTTGCTGTTGCTGTTCTACCGAGAAATATTTATATAATTTGTTTGAATTTATTGCAAAAGAAGGTGTAATGAATGAGGCCCCCATCTTTTCATATAATTATAAATGTTTCATTACAGTGGAATTGTGGTGCAGATCCTGGAATTTATTCATGGAGGAGTGCTTAAAAAAAGAAAATTTTGAGAGTTTATGGTTGAGCATAAAGCTCCAGCTGTGATCAACCTGTATGGTAAACCGGTGCATACAAATTGTTAGTTTTGTATAAGCTGATCTAGCCTGAAGATTAATTTGAAAATTAAAAAGGGACAATCTTCAGCTCAGAATTAAAAATCTTGAGGATTCTGGTTGGTTTGCCATCTGGTCTTTAAAAATGTGCATTTGAGTGGGCATCAGATTTTAGTATTTGTTGACAAACTAGTAGACATAAAATAAAACTAGAAATCAGTTTCAACGTTCCTTAGTCCAACCAAACCTGATCCAAATATCTAGTCCTTCACCTCAAAATCACTAAAAGGATCTGAGTGAAATTGTGGGGCAGTGCAAATTGATCTCATGTATACGATTCAGATTTTGTGATGTATGTCTGTAAGAAGAGGCAGTATGCAGAAAAAACTAAAGCCTTTTGAATAACATGGAGTTAAGGGACATAGAGTAACATGGTTACTTGGAAGTTTCCCATACAGGATACATCTTCTATATAATAATCTCAAGGATATAAGATGTTTGTAATGGAGCAGAGAGTACAAATCAGATTTTCCCAGAGATCTGATAGAAGAATAGCTTATGAAAGGGGGTGCGTACTTAGCCTTTGAGAAGAGAAAGAAGGAAATGAAAACCAATGTAAATCCTTTGTTATTTGCTTGGAGTTTTTTGACTTCCGTATGTTTCAGAAAAAGGTGAAATTTCAGGATTGCAAACTGTGATGTCATCTGCAAATAACTGGTTCATAGATCTTGTTTTTTAAAATGAATTCAATGCAATTGAACTAGCAGATGCCATAACATTAAGTTCTGGGATGCTGTAGAAATAGGGATTGTTACATGATACAGGCCTACCTTAATCATAGTAGGTGTGCTTTATCTTTTCAAGATTGTGTTCTCGAATTTCCGGAATCAATAACATCAAATTATAATAATGTCTGTGGATTTAGTGTGTTGTGGCATTTTTAGTTTTGCTTGCTTGGTTGTTTGTTTTTTTTTCTAAATCTGTTTGTGTGTTAAATCCCTTCAGATCTGTAGGTGACTCTACTGAACGCTTCATTCATAACCCTGTAGATAACTTCCCACCACACATTCATTACTGGATGAAAATACTCCATTGCCTGGAACTGAGAGGTTGCAAGATCCCATAGCCTCGTAGACATAACCTTAATCTTGTTCTTCCGTAACTACAACACAGAATGCTTTCATCGTTGAAAGATGAGTAAGGCATAGCAAAGTTGTGGGGAAAATTGTACATAAGCGTGCTTTCTCAGTCTTTGTAGAATTTGTTGAGCCATGTACTGAAGTTGAATATAAACTGCTTGTGAAAATCAAGTATGTTTTGAGAAAATAAAAGCCATCTGTTTCTCTTTAATGCACTTTAAACCACTGCAGACTGTATTACTATCACTGTGCATGTTTCTTATTTCTGTACAGGTATCCATTTTCTGCTTTGTTTACAGTAAACATTTTCTTTGGCAAAAGGACTCTAAAGGTAAAGGAACATTTAAGCAGTGGTCTGTTAAAACAGGATCAGAACAGTGCCAGCCTGCAGTGCCGAGTAAGTGCTTTCATGCATTTTGCAAGTCTCTAACATGAAGTTCTAGGCCAAATAAGTGTATAAAAATATATTTATTGTGTCTGTCTAAATCAAATAGGAAAGGAAAGCCAAAGGGATGCACAATGTAATCTGCAAGAGAGCTGGAGAGGGAGAAGAGAGGCTGTGGAATCTCTGTCCTTGGAGATATCCAAAGCTTGGGTGTATAAGGCCCTGAGCAAGTGGATTGAACTCCAGATTTGGCTCTGATTTGAAGAGGTGGTTGCTCCAAGTGGCCTTCAGGGTTCTTTGTTGTTCTATGACTTTTACAATCCTATGAATAAAATACTACCAGTTGTAAATGTGTTTTATTTACAAAACTGGCTTGGATGTACAATGTTGAAGTAGTAGCATCTTGCCATTTACATTGAAAACTGGCAAGATCAAATCTGTAACGCTGTTTAGTGGAAAACAATATAAAAGTTTTATTGACAGAGTTACTTTGTCTTGAGAGAGAGCGCTCTTTGGGGAACTCCCAACAGTAGTTTCAATTTGGGCTCACAAAGTTGAAGAGTGGGAAAACAGGAAGGCAAGACATACAGACTTAAATTTTTTCAAGTGTCACTGGTATTCTTTTTGGGGTGAAAATTTAATTTGATATTGAAATGACAAGAGGAGGGGAAATATTTAGATTTGTATTTTCCTTATGGAATAAATAAAAATGGGTGAAACTTCGTAAAATGTAGGGCTGGTGTGAAAGACTTGATCATCAACATATTGTAATTGCACCACTGCAGTTTGCTGAAGCATTTGCTAGAAAGAGCAATTACAGTAAAACATAATCAGCACTTCATCTCATAATTGTGCAGACTGTTCAAAGCTGTTGGAAATTCTACACGCCATGTGTGCACATTTGGCACACTGCAAATAGTGTTAATTTAACAATACGAAAATGCTTGCAAATCATGATCAGAAGTATCAGCAACTGTAGCACTGTGTACTAAGGACTAACTCTTTTCCCATGGTTAAAAGTTGAGACTGGAAATAGGTTCTATTACTTCCTCCAGCACAGATGAATGTCCTGCTTTAAACGAGGTACATCAGCTTGTTGTCTAGGCTTGCTGAGCATCCAAACCATCTTTTGAGAACTGTGAAGACTGAGCTTGTGATAGAAGTGTTCAGCACTTCAGACCTCCACTTGTGTCACTTTGTGTAAATCACAGTAGTTCTTCCTGCGTTTATCTGATTACTGGCTACTTCAAATTACAGACACAGGATTGGGACGAAAGTTCAGGACCCAGGGTTCCCAGTCTGACCCATATGTCCTCATTGGAAGAACACTTACAATCCCATTTTATTTTTTCACCGTATGCCTGTACATCTCAGTTACAATTTCTAGTGTAGAATGATGAAATCTCAACAGAAGTAGTGGAGTATGCCCCAACCCCAAACTGGCGGTTTTTATTATCTAAGGAAAGGTAAGGTGACAGTGAGGATATGAATCTTCTGCAGGCAGAGGAATTTCACTGTCATAGATTTTTCTTACAAATTTGGTTGCCTTCTCTTCCTTGGTGTGGTTTTGGTGGTACCCTTTACAGAGAGTAGAGTCTGGCAGATTTTCGACAGAGCTGTGTTCCCTTTTGTAAGGGGAAATTACTGGCTTCGGGACCTGCTGTCAAGGAAAGTTCATTTGCAGCTGAAAGGCAAACTTCAACTTTGTGGCCCTTGCTTGCTTTTGCCTATTGGCTGGATGTTTCTGCAGCAGCAACATACTATACCACAGTCCACAAAACTCGAACATCAACTGGAATTTATTGCTGTTAATTGCTTCAGAGGATCTATAACCACTTTTGTGGCAAGAATAAAGTTTGTGAAGCACTGTGAAGAGCTCCTGTAGGCCTCTAAACTGCAGTGAAACTCATTGCACCCTGTTTCCGTAACATGTTTTATGTAACTATAGCCATTGGTAAACTCTGTATTTGGAGTACATCAAAATAGAGCAGTAGTACTTACTGGCACCTAGCCAAACATCTAGGTTTACCTACCTTGCATTTTGGGGTTTGTTTGTTTTTTTTTTTTTTTAAATGGTCATCCAATGCTAGCTCAAAGGAGAGTGTTTAACTATGGGACTGCCAGTGTTCCTCAGTGGGCTGAAGGGCCTGATTCTGGAAAATTATCTATTTCTGGTGATGTTAGTCTTATGGGGCTCTACACTGTCTCATCAATATGGGGCAAGAGTTCCTGTGTAGCATAATAGAGGTTTTGTTAGTCCAAAGGGTAGTTTATTTTAAAGTCATGCTGTTAAATAGTAACATATGTAAAATTCAGGTTACATTCTGTCTTTTCCTGAAGGAAGCGTTGAGTTTTGTGAACATTTGAACACAGATAATGGAGAAGTTAATGAACTATGGGTGTCTTGTTACTATTACAAGATTCTAGTAGGGATAATATCTTGTAAAGTCTATAGTTTATTATTAGAATTCGTTTGCAACTTGAAGTAGATGGAAATCTTAAAGCAAAAAACAACTTGGAGTAAATGAAGAAAGCTAGCTAGCTAAATATGTGTATGTATTTAGTAACCTTTGACTCAGTGAGGGAAAGAAGTGTGGGGAGGACATAGTCACCTGAAAACACTTGGACGAAGGGTGTGCTGTGAGGGAGAAAGTGATGTAGAATGTCTAAAGAATGGGATAAATTCTTAAAAAAAAAATAATTCCTTTTTCAAGACTTGGGTAAACCTTCACAGTGAGGGGAATGTAGTTTCTTAGAGTCGATTTACTTTCTTTGTTGCGTTAAAAAGTTGTACAATTCATTTACTAGCAATCAGCTTATCCACTCTTTTAATAAACACTTTTAATCAAATCAAGGGAACAAAATTCCTTCAATAATTTGTTATCTAGAAAAAAAAATAATTTACATGTGGGTTTAAAACAAAAACATAAATCTGAGTTAAAGCCAAATATGAGCAAAGCCCCTTACCTGACAAATTTTGACAACAAAATTTGAACAATCAATTGTGTTCCTTCTGAGTTGTGCCTACTGCAGCAGGCTAGATTTGAGATGGTGTCATGGTGTCGTGATTTTATCGCTCTGTTGCTTGAACAATCCTACTGGGTAGAGACAGAGAGGCTGGGGGAATAGCAGGGAGGTAGGCTGTGGTTGATGGTACAGTTTAACTTAAAACCTACCTGTAGATACTAAGTGGATTTCCTTGGTTGAGAACTGTTTCGCAGACAAAATAAGAAAATGCTGTTCTAGCTGAAAATAAGTAATATTTTAAAAAATCTGTTTCTGAAAATAAGGAAATGAATTTCAGAATGATCTTAAATACTGTCTTTTTTCCCTGTGGTAAGGCAATACACAGACTAGTGCAATAAAGCTTCTGTTAAGAAATGCAACTGTGGAATAAACCTTGACCCTTTCAGGAAACAGAATTTTATTTTCATGCAAACAAAAGTTGGAGAGACTTACTTTTCAGTGTGTAATATTGTGTCTGCATCTGAACATAGAATCCTTCTGAATTAATGCTCTGTTATCTGGAATACATACAAGTAATACCCCTTTCTGAACTGGCGTGGTGTATGACTAGGTAAGGGCTGAGCAAAATAAGAAGGGGAGGAAAAAAAGCTGAAGCAGTAGTCATCTTATTTCAGGCATATTTGTGAAGCAGTAGATACACTAAGGGACAATGGAAAATTAAAGATGACTTTCATATCAGTGATGAATTTGCCAAACTCATGTTCATCTAACTCAGTGTAAGCGTGAGGTCGTATAGCATTCTGAAGGCTTATTGATGGTAAAACCACACTAGGACTGATGTTCTTAAAGCAAGAACTAAAAAATTAATATATGGGACAGAGGGAATCTCTTAACAGCTGTCTTTCAGTTAGATGTCATCGTTTTAAGCTGAGTTTATATAATGAAGATCTTGCCGTCATCTGGGCTTGTACTGAGCCTTGCTGTACATGTGACTTTAACTTTCAAAAACAGAATAAGAATACATGTGTGACGTTTGTACCTGTAAACACTTGCTGGAAAGTATTCTGCTTGCTACTCTGAGTAGGTTTAGTGAACTGGGAAAAACATGTATAAATCTCTCTCAAAGCTTGCATCACAGCAAGTTCACGCGCCTAAAATTAAATACCTAAATAAGCCCTATGGATTTGAGAACTCCCAAAGCTTCCATTAAAGTAATTAATGCAAAAGGAGAGCAAATTCCAGTAACACTTGAAAGGGGTGAAGTTATTTGAATTGCTGTTGCCAATAATTTTCATTTTGATCCTAAAGCTAAGGCTGATACTTGGCTGACCAGTAAATATTGTCTATTGATTTTATCACCTGGATTAATGTCTCCTGAACTGTATCCTGCTTTCCCTTGACGCTTGCTTTCTTAGTATCGGATGCAGAAGGCAGAAGCAACTTTTAATTATTGTTTAGCATTTTAAAACTTCAGTTTTGGCTGCATAAATCTTAACCAAATGCATAGCTTGCGTGAATAGCAAGTGGTAGTTAACACAGGATGATTTCGTTTGTGTTTGGTAGAGGAGGAATGCTGCATGGCTTGGGGTGTGTCTAATTAGTACTGATTATGCCATGTTGTTCCTACTGATTGGGATATTTTAGTAACATATTCACAGCCTTTTATTCTTTTTCCCTGAAGAAAACCAGGCACAACTAAAAATTTCTTTGTTAAAGTAAGAATGGGATGAGTTTTATTTCTGAAGAAATAATGTTGTCATAAAAGTGTGCCTGCCAAAGGCAACACTTTCCATTAAGAGTGAAAGATTTAGTGAATGTCCATTAGAATGAGATATCTTCTGGTAATAGATAGGCAGTGAGTTCCAGGCACACTTACACTCACAAGTTTTTTTTACAGAGCAAATACTTGAAGACTGTTTTTTTTTATATAACTGTACAAACTGTAGTATGTCTCTTATGACATTTTTCTCAGAATCTTGCTTTTCTAATCTTGATCCTAGTTAAGCTTATCCCTCTGTCTACTCAGAATATAAGATGGTTTAGAGTGTTTTTCAATCAGACTTTAAAAGTACCCAAACGGCAGTTTATTTTCAGAAATAAAAAGCAGAATCCAAATGCTGCTTCTTCCTTGATTATGTTCTATCAAAGATTGTTGACAATGGAGAGGGAGATGTTGGCTAACAGGGATGTTGTGTTCTATGAAAGTATCAGTTTCACTTATTTGATGTTTTTTTCCTTACCTTTCTCCTGTAGTGTGTTCAAGGTGCTTGTTTAACTTGTTAGAATTTTAATGCGGTGGAGAGTTGATACCTAGATTGCTTTTTTGATTTTTTTTTCCCCATTTAAGTTACTAGATTGTGTTTGAGAGTTGCAGCCCAGGTGATCTCTCCTCTTTATCCTCATTGTGCTGGTTTTGGCTGAGAAGGGGTTAATTCTCCTCACTGTGGGGGTCAGCTACCTTTCCAGCTTCCCGCGCTCTGCCGCGTGGCGTGGCAGGGGGGGCTGGGAGGGGCAGGGCCATGGTGGGGGCGGCTGACCCCGACTGGCCAATGGCAGGTTCATTCCATACCATGTGACACCATGACCAGTATATTGAGGGGGGGCAGTGGCAGCGCGCGGGCGGCGCGGCGTCGGGTCGGCGGGCGGCGAGCGGCTGCGGCGCGTGCGGTTTGTTCCGGCGGTTCGTTCCCCCTCTCCCCTCCCCTCCCTTCCCCCCTCCCCCGGGGCTTTGCGCCTCTCGTTGTTCTCCTTCACATTGCATTTCTACTGTTGTTTCTTTTAATTTTCATTATTAAACTGTTCTTATCCCAACCCACGAGCGTTACCCTTCTGATTCTCTCCCCCATCTACCGGTGGGGGAGTGAGCGAGCGACTGTGTGGGGCTGAGCTGCCGCTAAACCACGACAGTTTTTTTGGCGCCCAACGTGGGGCACGAGGGTTGGAGATAACAACAGCTGCTGGTCACAGCACCATGTTGTCCTTTTTGCAGTGGGTGTTAAAAATCGGTGTTGGTTGTTTGAGTCTGCTGTGTTCTGCTGTGATTAGTAATGTTTTGCCTACGAGATTTGTTATACAAACACTCGTTTTCAGCTTTACCTGGTATTTGGGGTTTTTGCTGAAACCGTTACTGTACTTCGGATACCACCTTGTTGAGGCAATTAGCAATTATACCTCCTCCTCGGAGAGATTTTATATGGAGGAAATACAGAATAATACCTTTGCAACTTTGTTCTATGATGTCTGTGCCTTTGTTACAACAACGTTTTTGTATCTTGAACATCCTTGGGTGGTTAAGGTGCAGTCATTGTTAGTTTTTGGGCATGTTGTTTTGGTTTTGACTAAGCAACTTAAGAATATCACCCAGAAATCTGCCCCGAGGCTTGATAGTTACGAGTGGCAGGGCATGTGGGATAGCATGGGCAAATACCTAGGGCAGTGGGCACCCCCAGTGTTTTGGAGTTTCACCCCCGAGCAAGTGCAGAATCCTAAAAAACTAGTAGAATATTTGGAGAAAGTATGTTGTTACGCTGGGAACTCCAGAGAGACACAGATAACTGCAACGTGCTGGGGTCTGGCCCATGCATACCGAGCCCTGCTCAACAGTATTCAGTGCCCCCAGGGGGAAGAGAATGTCTCTGGATTGAAATGCAAAGTGACTGGCACTGTAGACAATCCAGCCCTGACAACAGGCACTGCAGCCACTCAAACCCCCACAACAAGTACCGGAGCTAGCTCAGAAAATAAACCCGTACCAGTATCAGTTGCCCCCATACATAAGACGAAATATTGGAAGCGGACATCAACCCGTTTAGAACGGGATGATGAAGAACCAGGGCCATCGCGGGGAGAGGAGGGAGAAGTAATAAATGAAATAGAGACCACCCGATCTCTGTCCTTAAGCGAGTTGCGAGATATGCGAAAAGATTATAGCCGTCGTTCAGGTGAGCACATTGTCACCTGGCTGCTCCGATGCTGGGATAATGGGGCCAGTAGCCTGGAACTAGAGGGAAAAGAAGCCAAACAATTGGGATCCCTTTCTGGGGAAGGGGGCGTTGACAAAGCAATTGGAAAAAAACCACAAGCCCTCAGCCTCTGGAGGCGACTCCTGTCTGGAGTGAAGGAAAGGTATCCCTTTAAAGAAGATGTTACATATCGCCCAGGAAAATGGACAACTATGGAGAAAGGCATCCAGTATCTCAGGGAATTAGCTGTGTTTGAGGTGATTTATGGTGACCTGGATGATCAACGGTCATCCAAAGATCCAGATGAAGCCGAGTGCACACGACCCATGTGGCGGAAGTTTGTACGGAGCGCACCATCTTCGCATGCAAACTCATTGGCAGTGATGTCCTGGAAAGATGACGAGACACCAACGGTGGCAGAGGTGATAGATAGGCTCCGGGATTATGACACAAATATCTCTTCCTCGCTTGTCTCTGCTGTGGAGAAACTATCCCAAGAGGTCCAGCAACTCAAAGAAGATCTGTCCTACTCCCCACCTCGACAGAGCAGTGTCTCAGCTGTTAGGAATAAGCGTCCTTTGGCTCAAAGAAGGGGATACACACCACGGGCCACCCTATGGTTCTACCTGCGTGACCACGGAGAGGACATGATGAGGTGGGATGGCAAGCCTACTTCGACCCTACAGGCACGAGTACATGAACTGCAAGGAAGAACAGTCACTCAGGGAGGCTCTTCCAGGAAAGCTGCTGCTCCAGTTTCCAGCGAGCAAGTCCCCAGACAGAGGAGTAGAAGCGCAGATTTTATTTCTAAGTGTAATAGAGGGACTCCTGATTCACATTTACAGGAAGTGAGTTGTGACTGCCATGATCAGGACTAGAGGGGCCCTGCCTCCAGCCGGGTGGAGGAAAGGGATAACCGGGCTTACTGGACTGTGTGGATCCGATGGCCTGGCACGTCCGACCCACAGGAGTATAAAGCTTTAGTGGACACCGGCGCACAGTGCACCTTAATGCCATCAAACTATATAGGGGCAGAACCCATCAGCATTGCTGGAGTGACAGGGGGATCCCAAGAGCTAACTGTATTGGAGGCCGAAGTGAGCCTAACTGGCAATGAGTGGCAGAAGCACCCCATTGTGACTGGCCCAGAGGCTCCGTGCATCCTTGGTATAGACTACCTCAGGAGAGGGTATTTCAAGGACCCAAAAGGTTACAAGTGGGCTTTTGGTGTAGCTGCCTTGGAGACGGAGGAAACTGAACAGCTGTCTACCTTGCCCGGTCTCTCAAAGGACCCTTCTGTGGTGGGGTTGCTGAAGGTCAAAGAACAACAGGTGCCAATCGCCACCACAACAGTGCACCGGCGGCAATATCGCACCAACAGAGACTCTCTGATCCCCATCCATAAACTCATTCACCAACTGAGGAGCCAAGGAGTCATCAGTAAGACCCACTCACCCTTTAACAGTCCCATATGGCCAGTCCGGAAGTCTAATGGAGAGTGGAGACTAACAGTAGACTATCGTGGCCTGAATGAAGTCACTCCACCGTTGAGTGCTGCTGTGCCAGACATGCTAGAACTTCAATACGAACTGGAGTCAAAGGCGGCCAAGTGGTATGCCACAATTGATATTGCTAATGCATTCTTCTCAATCCCTCTGGCAGCAGAGTGCAGGCCACAGTTTGCTTTCACATGGAGGGGCGTCCAGTACACCTGGAATCGACTGCCCCAGGGGTGGAAACACAGTCCTACCATTTGCCATGGACTGATTCAGACTGTACTGGAACAGGGAGAAGCTCCAGAACACCTTCAATACATTGATGACATCATTGTGTGGGGCAGCACAGCAGAAGAAGTTTTTGAGAAAGGTGAGAAAATAGTCCAAATCCTTCTGAAAGCTGGTTTTGCCATAAAACAAAGTAAGGTGAAGGGACCTGCACGAGAAATCCAGTTCTTAGGAATTAAATGGCAAGACGGTCGTCGTCAGATTCCAATGGATGTGATCAACAAAATAGCAGCCATGTCTCCACCAACTAGCAAAAAGGAAACACAAGCTTTCTTGGGCGTTGTGGGTTTTTGGAGAATGCATATTCCAAATTACAGTCTGATCGTGAGCCCTCTCTATCAAGTGACCCGGAAAAAGAATGATTTCAAATGGGGCCCTGAGCAACGACAAGCCTTTGAACAGATTAAACGAGAAATAGTCCATGCAGTAGCTCTTGGGCCAGTCCGGGCAGGACAAGATGTAAAAAATGTGCTCTACACTGCAGCCGGGGAGAATGGCCCTACCTGGAGTCTCTGGCAGAAAGCACCTGGGGAGACCCGGGGTCGACCCCTAGGGTTTTGGAGTCGGGGATACAGAGGGTCTGAAGCCCGCTATACTCCAACTGAAAAAGAGATATTGGCAGCATATGAAGGGGTTCGAGCTGCTTCAGAAGTGGTTGGTACTGAAGCACAGTTGCTCCTGGCACCCCGACTGCCAGTGCTGGGCTGGATGTTCAAAGGAAACATCCCCTCTACACACCATGCAACTGATGCTACGTGGAGTAAATGGGTTGCACTGATCACCCAGCGGGCTCGAGTAGGAAACCCCAGTCGCCCAGGAATCTTGGAAGTGATTATGGACTGGCCAGAAGGCAAAGATTTTGGATTATCACCAGAGGAGGAGGTGACACGTGCTGAAGAAGCCCCACTGTATAACAAACTGCCAGAAGATGAGAAGCAATATGCCCTGTTCACTGATGGGTCCTGTCGCCTTGTGGGAAAGCACCGGAGATGGAAGGCTGCTGTATGGAGTCCTACACGACAAGTAGCAGAAACTGCTGAAGGAGAAGGTGAATCGAGCCAGTTTGCAGAGGTAAAGGCCATCCAGCTGGCCTTAGACATCGCTGAACGGGAAAAGTGGCCAGTGCTCTATCTCTATACTGACTCCTGGATGGTGGCAAATGCCCTGTGGGGCTGGCTGCAGCAATGGAAGCAAAGCAACTGGCAGCGCAGAGGCAAACCCATCTGGGCTGCCACATTGTGGCAAGATATTGCTGCCCGGGTAGAGAAACTGGTTGTAAAGGTACGGCATGTGGATGCTCACGTCCCCAAGAGTCGGGCCACTGAAGAACATCGAAACAACCAGCAGGTAGATCGGGCTGCCAAGATTGAAGTGGCTGAGGTGGATCTGGACTGGCAGCATAAGGGTGAACTATTTCTAGCTCGGTGGGCCCATGACACCTCAGGCCATCAAGGGAGAGATGCAACATACAGGTGGGCTCGTGATCGAGGGGTGGACTTGACCATGGGTATTATTGCACAGGTTATCCACGAATGTGACACATGCGCTGCAATCAAGCAAGCGAAGCGGGTAAAGCCTCTGTGGTATGGGGGACGATGGCTGAAATATAAATATGGGGAGGCCTGGCAAATTGACTATATCACACTCCCACAGACCCGCCAAGGCAAGCGCCATGTGCTTACAATGGTAGAAACAACGACTGGCTGGCTGGAAACATATCCTGTCCCCCACGCCACTGCCCGGAACACTATCCTGGGTCTTGAGAAACAAGTCCTGTGGCGACATGGCACCCCAGAGAGGATTGAGTCAGACAATGGGACTCATTTCCGAAATAGCCTCATAGACACCTGGGCCAAAGAGCACGGCATTGAGTGGGTGTATCACATCCCCTATCACGCACCAGCCTCTGGGAAAATTGAAAGGTACAATGGACTGTTAAAAACCACACTGAGAGCAATGGGGGGTGGGACATTCAAGCACTGGGATACACATTTAGCAAAAGCCACGTGGTTAGTCAACACGAGGGGATCTGCCAACCGAGCTGGCCCTGCCCAGTCAGAAATCCTACATACTGTGGAAGGGGATAGAGTCCCTGTAGTGCACACAAAAAGTATGCTGGGCAAAACAGTCTGGGTTCTTCCTGCCTCTGGCAAAGGCAAACCCATTCGTGGGATTGTTTTTGCTCGAGGACCTGGGTGCACTTGGTGGGTGATGCGGGAGGATGGAGAAATCCGATGTGTGCCTCAAGGGGATTTGATTTTGGGTGAAAACAGTCAATGAACTGAATGGCACAATGTGAACTGCTATATAATATTGTGTGTCACCTCTGTGTTGTATCAATGATATCAGAGTACGAGCCTCCCAACCCATGGAAGATCAACTATGAAACAAGCCGTGCAGCAGTGATGGAACGATGACTGACTCGGTATGCAGCAACCCAACGCCACACACCATCTCTCCCACCCGGAAAGACTGATACAACAGATGGAGCCCAGAGTCATGGACTGCGTGAACTCAATGGACATTTTAATGGACATTTTACAGGGAAGATCCATGAACTAAGGGAATGATGTCTGTGTATTATGTTAAAGGATGGGAAGGGGAGGGGTGGTGGTTGGTACGGTTGTATTGCATCATATGGGACCTGGGCATGGTGTAAGTGGTATGGAATAAGGGGTGGAGAATGTGCTGGTTTTGGCTGAGAAGGGGTTAATTCTCCTCACTGTGGGGGTCAGCTACCTTTCCAGCTTCCCGCGCTCTGCCGCGTGGCGTGGCAGGGGGGGCTGGGAGGGGCAGGGCCATGGTGGGGGCGGCTGACCCCGACTGGCCAATGGCAGGTTCATTCCATACCATGTGACACCATGACCAGTATATTGAGGGGGGGCAGTGGCAGCGCGCGGGCGGCGCGGCGTCGGGTCGGCGGGCGGCGAGCGGCTGCGGCGCGTGCGGTTTGTTCCGGCGGTTCGTTCCCCCTCTCCCCTCCCCTCCCTTCCCCCCTCCCCCGGGGCTTTGCGCCTCTCGTTGTTCTCCTTCACATTGCATTTCTACTGTTGTTTCTTTTAATTTTCATTATTAAACTGTTCTTATCCCAACCCACGAGCGTTACCCTTCTGATTCTCTCCCCCATCTACCGGTGGGGGAGTGAGCGAGCGACTGTGTGGGGCTGAGCTGCCGCTAAACCACGACACTCATATTACCTTGGATACCTGTATTATGGTCCCACCTACTGACCTTGCAGAGAGATATTATTTCATTTATTAAGTAATTTACAGAATTGAATAGAATAGATCATGATTGCCAGCTGTTGCTATAGATGTCCTAAGAGGCTGAACTGGTGGATTTAAGCTACCACACTTTAGATAATATCACACAGCAGTGGCTGTAATAACGATCTGGTCTCTTGCTTGCATAGGCACTGTAGCTGTGGACTGTAATGAAGGTTGCTTAGCCTTTTTTTTTCTTTTTTTAAAGAAAAAAAAGACCCAATATTCAGTCATAACTTTATTTTGCTGTAAATTTGTCATAATATTTCCACATATGTTATGAGTGTGGTCTTATTTTTCTAACTCTTATCCACTCCCCCTGCCCCCTTATTTAGCCAATTCAGCATGTGTTCTGAGTGTGGCAGAGCAGATGAGGGCAAATTAATGTAATTTTTAAATCATTCTTATAAGAATTAAAAAAAAATTATTTCAAAATGTGCTCTTTGACACATAAAAAAAGATTTACTTTTTTTTAAACAAGCACACTGAATTTATTGCTTTGTTCAGTAAAAAAAGTTAAATTTATATAAAACTAAACTTAATCCTAGAGTGTTTCCAGGAGATTAGAATATTTGACATCAAATTTAAAGTAAAATAATTCAGTTTTTGTTTGTCTATCTTAATTGTTTTTCTAGAATGTTAATTTTAGGTCCATGAAAGGAACTGAATATATTACCGGAACAAACTGAAAATGGTAAAATAAATGTATCAATTAAAAAAAAATATGGAGCTGTTGGGACAGAGAGTTCATTAAATTCTTGGACCTGGAAATGTTGATATGAAGGTTGAGTGGGAACCTGTGGCTCCACATCCCGAGGGAGGGTAAGGGTCACCAATAAGGGCAGGTTGAACTGTTCCCTCAGATGGTGGCCCTCATACATTGCCTGTGCATTGAGGTGACCTCAGAAAGGTCAGATCCTTCCCAAGAACTCCAGCTTGACTCTTCAGCTTCAGCATTGCTCCTTAATTCAGGGTTGCTGCTTGAATTGTGACCATGGGATTATTCAGGTTGGAAAGGACCATGAAGTCTCTGCTTCAGCTTCCTGCTCAAAGCAGATTCAGCACTGGATTCAGAGTGGCTTGTTTAGGGCTTTGTCCAGTTGGGTCTTTAAAACTTCCAAGGAAGGAGGCTGCATAGCCTTTCTGGGTCCCTGTTCCAAAGCTTGGTTATCCTCACAGTAGTAAAAAAAAAAAGCCGGTTGGAACCTCCTCCGTCTCTAAGTGTTGTCTCATGTTTTGCCATACACCTAAGCAAAAATCCCTGGTCCCGTTAAGTCTGGCATGAAGTTTGTTCTTTCAAACACTGGCATAAATAGAATTGTACTATGCGTATATGTGTATGTATGTACTATATGCTTTTATGGCTTCTCACTCACTGTGAAACCCCAAACTGAGATGGCCTAAACAAAAAAAGTCTATCTCAAAAACATCAGCAAAATATGAACAGTAAATTTAAAGTTGTGCTGTCAGAGGCTAGTGGAAAAAAAAGACGCTGGTCAGAAGAAAGTATTTTAAGAGAGGATGCAGACAATATTTTCATAACTTAGAGCTGTCCTGCAGATGGTGACTGTATAGTTGTTTCCCTGTTCTTTCTGACTGTCTACCCTTAACTTCTTGGCAATTTATTAAACTTCTGATAAGCCTTTTAAGACCTACAACTTCTTCCTTTTAAACAGTAGCAAACTCCTGTTTCTGACAAACTTCAAGTTTTTTCTTCTTTGTTAAAGTTGGAACAATTCTTTTCCCCATCATTAAATTTTAATATTTCCAATTTTCAAGTATTTGGCTACTAACACAGAATTATTTTTAATGTGAAAACTCAAAGCTGATTTCTCGCCAGCTGTCACAGTTAAATAGCTTGGCATTAAAAGCTATCAGAGAGACAAGCTGTAAAATGACATGAATAGCTAAATAAAAGGTTTGTTAGGAAATATATAGAAATTACATGTTTGTAGTTTCAAAGACCATTAATTACAACTGGACTAGTAATTATTTACCTTTTATCTTTAAACATTTTAAAATGTATCACAGTCATACTAAAAATGTGTATTTCCTTTGTTCCCAATTCTATCTTTTTTGCTGTTGCAAGACTCTGACTTCATTGGCATTATTGATAGATTTATATTTTAGGATAGTTAAGCATTAAGAAAAGCTGAGTTTCAAGATTTGTGTTCATGTTGGATGTACTCTCAGTTCTTAGAGATGCTATTTCCACAGGGGCTTATTCAATAAAAAAAATGCAATTGAGCATAATATTTAACAGCTTTCCAGAAGATGAGTTGTTTTTCCTCTTTCAGGGGGTATTGAAAATGCTTGTCTGTTTTGGGACTGCTTTTCCATTAGAGTCCTGTTGCTAGAATGGGGTAGAACATGTCACTAGTTTGACATAAGTTTTTTAGAAAGGATGGCTCATTGGGCAGTTTGAGAGGTATAGGATGATGTGAATGAAGGCATGTAGGGTTTTTTAAAGTTGTAATTAAATTTTTGAATGAAAGAAGTCACAATTTCTGAAAAACTGTTTCTCTGTATCACTTGTACACATCTTTGTCAAATGTAATTTCTGCTAATGGGAGAAATTTCCAATTTAAAAAAACAGCCAAACCAAAACCTCAACCCCTCCCCCTCCGCCCCAACTTTAGCTGGTGTCTTTGCCTTCAAAAGGAGAGACAGTTAAAGTTCAAAACTGAATACATGATATAAAATTCATCCTTGGAGAAGTTAAATGGAGATATAAAATGCAACATAGAGTTGTCACGATCTCTATTTAAAGTGTAGTTTCAGACAGTGACAAAGCTGAATGTTCCGAGAGCAGGATACAGTATTAGGTATTATTTAGTTAATGGTTTAGCTGGATGGGCTGATGTGCGATGCTATTCTCTGTTGTGGGCTCCTGGTTTTCCCAGTACTTCACCTTTCTTGTCATTTGCCAGCTTTGTGAGAACTTATCTGCTTCGGTGGAAAGAGATGTGTCATGATCGGTGACTGCTTTTTTATTAGGAAGCTATTACCATATGCAAGTTGTCCTAGTTTAAGTGGCTTTGCATTTCAGCTGTGCAGGGCATGCGCACTACGGATGAAGTGTGTTTGGGGCTGGGGTCGATGGAGATGTTGAAGGCTAGGAAAAAACATCTTCAAATTCAACTTCCTATGAAAGCTGTGCGTACTGTTCAAACTGAAAGCCCAGAATTTTCCTTTGGTGTTATAAAGCCTTTTCTTTCCATTTGTTACAAAAGAAAACCCATTAATTAGATGCTTATGAATCTTAAACTGTTAGGGTCAATGTTGGTTAAGAATGGTTAGATAAGGTGTATTTTTTGTCAGTGCTTACTACCAAATGCAGACTGTACTCAGACCTTTTGTTTGAGGTTGGTGTTTCATATTTCACAAGGCATACTTTTTCTGCATATAATATTAAGCTGGTGTAATCTCTCATGTATTTTATAAAGGAAAAATTAAATAATTTACTGCAAAGGAGATTAATACTCTCCAGCACTACATTGTTATATTATATATTATATCGTGGGTGCAGTTAATTTTTCAGTATGTTTGGTAGAAGCCCCAAATTTGTGGTGGACATGAAGTTATGATATGGCCTTTGCATATCATAGCTTGGAGCATGGTTTGCCCTCCACATTGACTGATTCCTGTAGAAAGTTTAGTTATCAAGGGCTTTAAGCCACTGTTCTGTGGTCTCCGGCATTTCAGTCCTGTACTCTTATTTGTGTGTAGGGGTGAATATCCTTTCTTTCATCCTTACGTAAAAGCATTATTCTTCCAAAGTACAAATCAAAGTTTTATGGCCTTTTCTGGTGGGAGCCAGGAAAGAACTTTCAGACACTTTTCAGCCGTGCTTTCTGCGCAAGGCAGCGTGCTGCACTCACAGCTGCAGCAGAGCCTTCCCCTGGCTCATTAAGGTATAAATTAAAGAACTGAACAAACACCATTCCCTGCAGACTACCTCCGTCCCCATCCTGCTCCAGACTCTGCCTCCCAGTGCAGGGTGCAAAGCATTTATCTACCTGTGGCTGCCCTCCAGGTACTTAATTGCATGCACAGCCCTGGCAGAGCGGTCAACGTGGCACTGCCTGTCATGGTTGGCTGCAGAGGTAACCTCATTCGTTTTCCTGCCAGCATGGGTTTCCAGTTGAAAAAGAGCATCGTCTTGGACAGGAAATTTTTTAGGACAGAAGTATTTTATATAGTTTTTAGCATTCTGGCTCCTGATGGCACCCCTTGGGCAGAATAAAATATTAATTCATTGGAGTGACAAACTGTAAAACCTGCACCAGATTCTTGTTATCCCATGGCTGATCTGACCTCTGCTCAGCACTCTGCTGGAAATTTTTTCTTTCTCTTGTCAGGCTACTTCAACATGAAATGAGCCATCTTTAAAGTGCAGTCTTTTCACTGGCAATTAATTGCTATTTCAGATGAAGATCTGTGTTCAACCAGATGAGGAACACTAGTCTGAATTGAGGCTTTGTCAACAGAAATGTGCTGAATAGCAGCATTTTAAAAGTGGGACTGACAGGAGATATTATTCCTGTCAAAACAACGGGCAGTAATAAGTCCAGAAAGGGAATGGTCAAACCCTTTGCTTTTTTCCTTCCTTATGTAGAAATAGCAAAGAAATGTAATGAGATTGAATGGTACGTTGTTGCAATATTGGTGGAACCTTTAAGGTTTGTGCTGAAAATTAGGCAACGCCTCATCAGCGGCTCATTTTGCCATCAAAACTGCTGTGGTGTTAGTGTTCTTGCAGTTTTGTTAGTGGCATATGATGGTTGGGGGTTCGGCTCCCATGCTTTCTTTGATGCTAACAGCATATCTCGTATGTCATCTGAATTTAGGGGTCAAGGCTTAGATAAAGTTCTAATGATAGGAGACCAGGGACAGGGAAATTTATTCCTCTTAGAACTCTTATTCTTCAGTAAGACTAGGATGTATCTAAACCTTGTATGAAATATGTCATCTCATTTGTATGGATTTGATTTTACTTTAAGATTTGCCACTTCTGCCAAAAAAATCCCTAAAACCTTTTTACTATTTCTGTTTCCTATTCCAGAAATTGACAGAGCTATTCAAATATAAATTAGAAGAGAATTTTCAGATCTTGAGTATTCATAACCTGAAGTAACTTTATTCAGAAAATTATGGATGAATCGCCAGCTACCAATGATGAAGGAAGATGTTTCTGAATGCGAAAAGTCCTTAAAAGCTGAAGCTAGAGCATTGTCCTTAAACTCCCTTCTGACTCTGATATTTTTATATACTTCTATACCAGTTGTGTGATGTTGACATTGCAGCACTCCTTTGAAATTTCCAGTAATTTGAGAACTTCCAATTATGTCTCTTATTGATCGGCATGCTTGAGACTAGTCTAGGCACAATCAATGATCTGTGACCCTCCGGGAGGTCTCTAGTGTGCTAATTCAAAGCTTGTGGATAATTCAGGAACAATAGCATAAGCCTTTGTGGGCTTAGAATGTTTGCAGTGGAATTAATGCACTCGCTAGTTCAAACCAAAAGCTTTGCAAGCCAAATGTCAGCTTAGTTCTCTGTTAAACACTTTAACATGTCACTAGAAACCTGTAAAATTACAGTGGTAATCTTTATCAAATTCCAAATGCAAATGCAACATTTATTTTTTAATAATTTAGAAAAAGCTTGAACAGAGAAGCCTTTTTCTGCTTCAGCATTTCCTCCGTTTCATAAACGGAGAGAATAAATATAGCCTAGTAATTTAATGACTACTTTAGTGGTCTCAAGGTCATAATTTACTGAGGTGTAATGAATTACGCTTTGTGAGGGAACGTGGCATGTCAGGTTTTACTTCTTTTTCTTGAAGACTTCTTCATTTTATTGTGGTGTTTTTCCTTGGGGAATAAATTGCACAGGAATGGGTTTTAAGAGAGAGATGATGTACCATCATATTTCTTTTTCTTTTGCAAGAAGTCTGCAATGTGATTAGCATGTGAAGAAAATGATGAAGTGAAAACTTCTCTGCTATTACAATTTAGTCTTGATTCTGATCTGCCTTCTGTTCTGCCAGCCTTGGTGTTAGTCTGCCTGAGAGTAAAGGGAGGGTGGAGGGACACCTAATAACAGTCAAGTGGCTTGATTTTTCTAGTAGCTCCCGTGGGTAAATGTAGGAAGTCTAGAAAATTCTTAGTTCTAGCTGCACAGTATAAGGAATTTCAGCTTTCTGTGCACCTTTCTGGGCCTGTACTTAACAGATATTGCTGCGAGAGTCAATAAAAATGAGAATTTATAGGAGTTATAAAGATTCTGTTATGCTGTGAAGTTCTGAAATTTCTTCAGGCTTTTTTAACAATCATTCACAGACTGTGTATTAATCTTGAATCAAATAAAGGCATTTAACTTTTCTCGACAGATGAAATTTTTGACATGCCTGCTTTGGTTTTTAAAGGTTACAAAAATTAATCTAAATATTTTTCATTTTTTAATTGATTTTTTTGCTAAAGTCAATGTTTTAGTTGTCAGGATGTTTTAGCACATCTGGAGCTAGTTGAAAGCAGTAAGGTATGTTGATGAAAATGTCTATCAATGTTTTCAAATCTTTCATCACAAAATATGAATTCTGTCATTTCTGTCCAGAATTCTGTCTGTGCTGAACTGCAGTCCAGACAGCTCATAATCTCACTCCATTTTCTTCAGTTTTGTCAAAATAAATTCTGCTTTGCTAGAAGTTAAGCCATGAAGGTACACTATGAAAGTAAGTTTCTGCAGTCCATTCTGACTGGACTCTGTTAATAGTGATCTGCACAGTTTGCTGAAATCTTCCATCATGGAAGACCCTCTGGCATGGCTGGTACATCAGCCTCCAACTCATAGTCCTTCTGAGCCATTCTCTTTGGGGGAAGAAAGAGGTGTCTGACAGACTAGCTAAGAGTAGGAGGGTGTCTTTCGGCTTGATTCTTTGATCCTGTTAGTCCTCAGGTGTAACTATAATAAAGAAAAAAGCTGAGTTAACTTATCTTTTTGTCCTAAGAGATGTGTTCTGGTTCACTGTCATGTAAAGGTTTACACTTTGTCATCATGCAAGTCTCGTAGAAAATGCTTCGCTTCAGAAGCAACTATAATTTAAGCACATTACTGTGATAATTTACACATGCTGATATTTAATGGGGATCTTTAAGTCTTATGGGTAGGAATGTAGGTAATTGCCTATTATTCATGTATCACATGTGATCAGAAGGCTTCAGCTTAAATGCAAGACCATAACAAGGATTAAGCTAAGGGTTAGGTGATCAGGCGCTATGTTCAGTCATGGATACTGAAGTTCATCTTCCTAGTTGAGTAGCCTACAGCACACATGTGAGACCAGATCATACATTGCAGGGACTACTTGGTTTCAAAAAAAACCAACCCAGCAAACAAACCCACAAAAAAACCCCCAAGCAGCTTTGTCAGTGCTTATTTATCTTCTCTCTCCCTCTCCTATCCTTTGATCTGTTTACATATCAATTTACTATTTATTTAACTCAACACCTAAGAGTCTTTATGAGGAAACTGGATGATCTGTAACAGCTATGTTTGCGTTTGTGGTGTTCTTAATTTTTTATCAAGGACAAGTAGAGATTGTATATATTCTTTGTGTTCTATTTTCTCCATGACATTTAAATATCCTTTGCAATTATAGGAGACACATAACCTCTTAAAGTACATGGAAATAATTGTACAGAGTTTGTGTTAGACTACCCAGAACCATGGAAAAGTGAAAAAACATGCTGTGGAAGTAAAGAAGGCGTGTTATAACAAAGGCTGCTTGCGTTTTGTCAGAATCATGCCTCCTGTGTTTACCAGCAAAAAATTACTATGATCTGGATTAAAAAACCTGTTCATTAGTATTTATCTGTCAGATGCTTGAGCTGCATATTCTATTTTATTGTTTGCAATCAAATTTACAGTAGTCACTTGCTTTTTATTCTCTACAAATAAAAATATAGCTGTTTTTCCTACTGAAAGCCTGAGGATTTCTCATTTAAATGCAAAGTAGTGTAAGTTTTGTATTTCCAGTGTCTCTGTCCTCTAAGCTGCCAAATGTAGGATTCTCAGACAACCAGGTGCTATCTTCAATCACTGAGATGATAGTACCTTGATTCCTTTCCTTTCTGAGTACTGTGGTTGCATTCACTGTGGGTGTTTCCTAGGTTTTTTTGTGTTTCAAAAGGAGATATAAGCAGTATCATTCTCTTTGAGGCTTGGTAGGACAAGATGCTGTAATGTGACTTGTTTCTACCCACATGGATCTCATTCTAGAAACTGGTAATTTAACCTAGATGATTTAATCTAGATTATAGAACACTGTGTAGTAATATAGGCATATCAAATAAAAAAAGGGAACTTCTTTTGAAGACTGTTATATTTAAATAGCTTTTTAATCTCTAAAAACTATATGAAAAATAAAGATTCAACAGAGGAGTGCTCTATATGTGATTTCCTGGGTATGTAGCTACAAAAAAAACCCCCAAACATATATGTGTTCCTTCATTATGTGCATTTTAGCTCTATGTCTAGTTCTTTGACCTTCCTGATGAATTATCTTGGAATGTATGTTAAATAATATGTTGCACAAAGACTTTTACAAGGTCACCCTGACAGGTGAAGTCTAATTTCCTGCCTCACTAGCTGATTAGTTCAATAGGGGTATATATCTGAGATACAGAAAAATCTATCCCCCCTCCCAAAAAGAAGAGTTTACAGTATTTTTGGAGGTAATATAATGTCTGCAATTAGAAGCACTTTATCAGTTTTCATGACATGTGTTTCTCTTTGCAAATTAAGCTTTCCTCGCAATCAAACTTTGACTTAATTGCTCTACTGAAAAAATGCCAATAAACAAAAAAGAATAATATTACAAACTTCTGACAATAATGCTGTTGATTTTTAGAGAAAACAGTTCCTCACCAGTACCCTAGTTTTGCCAGCAACTGCTCTGTAAAAGTCTAGTTGGTGGGTGGTTTTTTCTTTTTCTTTTAAATTTTCCATACACATGATAAAAGTTGCAACCCTATAGAAAACAACTTCCGGTTATTCTTGCTTTAAAGTCTGTGTAGTTTCAGTTGCTCATTTAATGTATATTAAGTGAATTTATTATGTAAACTTAACCCTGCTTTGGATATGGCCTACAAAATCCACACCTGATGTGGTGCAATCAGCTGGCTATAAAAGTTTAGTGAAGTTAAAATAGGTTGTTCTAGAAAGTGCATTTTGACGTGTTGAATTATTTCTTTTTGCAGGGGAAGGAAGGAAAAAGGATTGACTTTATCTTGATATGACTCAACAAGAAAGTAATATATATTCTTCCTGATCTGCATCCATGTTTTATTCTGCTTTTGGAGTACGTGTGCTGGATAGCAGCTAGGGGACTCTGGAATTGAACACTGGAAATGTTCAGAGCTTGTAAGAACCGCTCAGATAATTTATATGTATTCGAGGTGCATTCTGAAGTACCCCTGGTTCAGGCACCTCTGGTGCGCTAATATGTTCTTGATGTATGAACAGTCCTTCCTTTGAGAGACTTCAAAGGAAAAGTGGCAATCAAGTCACTAATCCAGCCTTTTTTTGGTACTGCAGCACAGCGTACCTAGGGGTAGAAAAATCCATCAGGATAATTTTCTTGAGGGTTAACAGCTGATTCAGTTACCAGTGTATGGATTGCTGTACTTACAGGATGTATGGTAGGAACTTCTATTTCACATTGTTGGGGAAGACTTTCCAGAAGCATGAGCTTTCTAAAGGTTTGTCATAGATTTCTAAGGTGAGCCTGTGACTTTCTGCTTTTAAGCTGGTGGCTAGATCCCATAAGGTGATAGCCTGCTGCAGAGATGGTGATTTGGGCTGAACAAAGTGGCATTCCAGTGAGCCTGGGTGGGAGGTCTGCGCGTGCAGCACCTTGTGGCATGTATTTAACTAGGAGCTAGAATAAAGGACATTTCAGATGTAGCTATAGAAACACTGTGTTCTGTTTTTTCTCTTAAAAAATGATTTTAAAAAAGGAATATGGAAGTAAGGCAGGGAAGAGGAGCAGTGATATATTCCAGATAGCTAAAGAAAAGAATTAGCTCAGCTGAGCTATCCAAATAAAAAATTCTCATGTAAAGGAGCATATACAGATCTTAAAGTCCTTTTATTTAGGAAGAAGGTGTGGGAATAGTCCTTTGTACTGAGACTTATGATCACCTCAACCTATTCAGGCATTTTATTATATGGAAAGCTGAGGGGATTACTTGATTGTATAACTGCTAATATAGGGGGAGATGGAGAGATTTATGATAGTAAGCAGCTCTCTCACTACCAAAAAACCCAGAAGCAGTAATGAGATTCAGTTATTAGAATTTGAAGTTACAGAAATTTAAATGGGGGCATTCTAGAACCAGTTAATAGAATTAAGTAGAATTTTTCTACTATAATGATTTTCAACAGGAGATGCCAACCTGTTGGATTTATTCGTGCGAGCATTCTAGAAACCTAATGGGTTTCTTCCCTGGCTGGCAGAGCGCTGTATACCTGGGTAACCAGGGAATTTAGGTTCCTTCCTACTTTCAGTCTTGAAACTATGAAAATGAAAAGCTTAAAAAATACTTAATAAGTGCAAATTTCTGTTCAATCTTGAACAGTTCAAGCTGAATTTTTAGTTTTATGGAATTCAGAGCTTTTTGTACTTCTAAAAAGGATATTTCTGTTGTATCTGTGATTTGTTCCAGTATGGTAATTGTGAAAACAATGGTTCCTTAATATGAAAAGAAGAACAATGAGATTTAGAGGAAGTAGTTAATTCTCCTCTTCTTCTTCCACAGTTCATTGTTTCAATAGATCAGAAGTTGTAAGTTGAAAGGGTATATTAGAAAAATACAAAAGGAAATAGTAATTCTAGAGCTGGTTAAGAAAATATTGCAAAAGGTCACTGAGTCAAGTGCTCATTTCTTGCAAAAGGTTGAAGAATCTCTTCATAAAACTCCTTCCCACTGTCTGGTGGATCAGATTCTAAGTGACTAGCTGTATTACAGGTTTTTTAGCATGAAGCCACCAATGATAAATACTAAGATACTGCATTTGCAAGCACATTTTGCTGCACAAACAGCCATGCTATGTTGTATTGGATGTGACATTTTTCATAAACCATGTTTGGAAGTGAAGGTTTCTGGCCTAGGTGGGAAGGCTAGTGTATGGAGAATTGAAGCATTTTGTGTGCATAAAATTAAATGTGCTTTTAAACACAATGTTTCCCAAACATACCTGCCTTGTGAGACACTAATGCACTTTCCGTAATCACGTAAATCTGTGCAAGAAGCAAGTAGTTTGTATGTGAAGATTTTAATTTCATAATGCTGATTTGTAATTAGCATAGGGTATAGTTTAGCATAGACATCTGGTCTGTAAGACATGAAAGCAAAACGTGTATTTTATGATTAGCCATTTTGTAAATCATCTTCAGTGTTATAAAACATTCCAATTCCCTCTGAAAGATCTCTGCTTTCTTTGAGCATCCCCTGCCTGTTTTAACAGCAGCAACAAGAAAACAAAAAAACCTCAACAAAACCCCAAGCAATGTATACTGTTAATGTCTCATTTTTGGTGGTTTTTACTGTTAATGTCTCATTTTTGGTGGTTTTTTTTTTTTTTTTTTTTAGAACTTGTGAACCTGTTAATGATTTTGCAAGTAAAATCTTTCTGTCCCAAGTGCTAGGCTGAAAGGTCTGCCCATCTCTTGTTGCCATTTACATAACATGAGTCAGAACAAACAGCTTTTTGTGTTCCCTGCTTTCAAAGCTGCTAAACTGGTTTTAATCAACACCTTGTTTCATATAAGGTGAAAGCTGTTGAATAGGTTGCTGTGTTTCATACCTGAAAATACATTTAGCAAGAAAAATATATGTCAGAAAGACTAATTTTTTTTTCCTAGTGCTTGTTTAAGAATTAGTAGAGACTTGGGAATCTTATATGGCTTAACAACATTATTTAGATAATATAAATGGGATAAAAATCAAAATAAGAAGTGAAAAGTGATCTTAGCATAAGAACTTGCATCACCTTGGGCTGTCCAGTATAAGGTGGATGTCGCCAAACTGGAGAGGGTCCAGCAGTGGCAAGCAGGAGGACACCTAGAACTGTGAAGTTTGAGAGGGGCTACTAACAGACACCAGGAACATGTATAAAGGGGAAAGGAATAATCTGGCAGTTGACGCTCTCTATAGTCGTGGAGAGGTGCTGAATGGAGGATGGGACAATGAGGAGTGAGAGAGATTTTGGCCAGTTGTGGGTTGGGGTAGTATGGCTATTCACTAGTCCTCTCATTTTCCTCTCCTGGTTGCACTGAGGAGAGGAGGCTTGGTCCCATGTGACGTGGCTCTGCAGGGGCTGTTCAGAAGTGGGCACATAGGATAGAGCAGCTGTGCAATGCTGGGAGACCTTCCCAAACAGAGCACTTCCCAGCTATTTATCTGTGACTTGCGGCTTAATTACCTTTAGTATCTGGCCTTTTGAGCAGTGGGTACTGAAAGATGAACAAACATCTCCTGATGTGAAATCAAAAGTAAATTTAACCTAAAAAACTAGAAAAAGGATTCTGGAGGAAATAAGTGAGTAAAAAGTTATTTCTAACTTGCTGAAAGAATTAGTTTCTATTTTGGTTATATTCTCCACAAGCTGGTTGTAGGCAATAGCTTCTGGGCCATTTGCATGGCACCCATGGACAATCAAAGTTCAGATAATCAAACAAGTCTCCTCGATTCAGCAGGCCATACACTTAGTCTTCACTTTTCCACAGAAACATATATAGGGCCAAATTTTATTCTGGATAACTTATGCTGTATAGTTTAGCTGCAGGAAAGCTCTTACTATAAATTATTGCTGAATTTGGCTGCTATTTTATATCTAAGATATATTTCTAATTGAAGGGGCTTGAATAAAATAATGTAGGTTCTTACTGATAATAGTTTGCATGTAAAGAACTAAAAGTTAGAAATAGCTAATATAGTGTATGCCTTTGACAAAAGTGGCCCCCACCCCTCTTCCTAGTATTTTTTATATTACTGTTTGTACAATGACTATGCTTATAAAGGTTCCTTTACTGGAAAGCTGTGTTCTCAAACAGTTAATCTTAGGAAGAAAATGATCCTCCTGTGCATTTGTTAGAGCTGACATTCACCCTCATAGCTTTAGGCTGAATGGTTTTTCTTTTTTCTCTCTTGAAGTCTGCTAGCACTTCAAGCATGTATCTCAGGAGTCTATATGAAGGACGGCAGCCTGTGCTTCCCTATTCACAAAACACTGAAGCTTCATTTCATTCCTTAGATGAAATTTCTTGCTCTGCTCTGAAATGAGAACATACCAGGTCACTCCAAAGGCCTGTCCTGTTCTCTCATGCTGTTGAAGTGGGGTATACTTTGGGAAAAAAATTCAAGGAAAAAAACCATGATTGTAGATTGACCATTTCCTCTGTTATATTCTTCCAGTTTTCACTGTCCTGAGAATTGTGTGTTTTTATAATGTGTCAGTAAAAAGTGAACACTGCCTAATGAGCAAAAGAACCCCCCTCTAAATATTAGAAAAGACAGAATTACTGAGAGTATGTAATTATTTTTACCCAAGTTCATATTGTAAATATTGCTTTTGATACAAGAAAACTTGGAGGCATTACATTTTGTTCTTAAAGACCTCTATTGCACAAGCATCTCAGTTCATGCATAGATCCAATGTCACAGATGATTTATAAGAACTTTCCTTCTTTTAGACAACGCATTTGTATCGACCACCTGACTGTACACTGAAGAAGTGATGATAAGTGTTGGAGAGTTTCATGGGCATTAATTATTCCATGGAATTGTAAATAATTTGCATTAGCTTCTAATTCTTGTATTTTTTGGTTGAACTCAGCATAAATGTAATCATTATCTACTTAGGGTGTGAAAATAGCTTACTTTTAGGGCTGCATATCCTTACAGATTCTTTATTGCGCTTAAGACTTTCTAATTAGTATATTATCAAAGAATATTTGCTTGACTCCTTGCAAAGATTAATTAAGCAGCTTACCTTGGTGCTACGAGACTAAACAGACTACCAAACAGAGACTAAATTGATATTGAACAAAACTGACGACTTTTGTGGTTGATATTTCTTTCAACTGATCCTAACTGTAAAATCTTTATCAAAGAAAACAACTCCATGATATCTTTCTGACAACCTCTTAATCTCCTTGAGATTCTGGGAGAACTACAATAAACCAGTCTGTCAGTAACGTGACTTTCATCTTAGTATCCTGGAGGTATGTTACACGTTATCCCTGAAAGGAGATGAAGCTTTCACAAGTATATGCTTCACTTGTGTAGCCCAGGGTGCCCCTGTGAACTGGATTCCTCCCGGCTCTCCGCCTTTGTCACTTATGATGTTTTAAATTGCCAACAGCAGCAAAAGATAAGTGGCTGCAAAATGTACTTTGCTGACCTACCAACCTTGAAGATTGATCATTCCAAAAGGTAACATTCAATCCCAAAACCATATTAGGTTGCATATCTTATTTTCTATAAGAAAAATAGCTAGTATAAACTGAGGCAGCTGGCAAGACCGGAAGATCCTTCTGGTATTTAAGAATCCAATTTGAAAAATATCTTTTAAGAGAAACATAGGTTTTGGGTTAAATTTGAATGTTCATTCTTATACAAAAGTGCACTTCCACTTTAATGTTTTTGATTAAGTGTGGCTTAACCACCAACAGCACTCAGTCAGCGAGGAGCATAGCAGCGGCAAGGGCAAGTCCCGTGGCTCAGCACTAGATCGGGGCAGGCAAGGCGGTTCCTCGAACCCAAGAAGCCTGAGGGTGAGCAGAGGGACCTGTCAGGAGCCAGCAGCTCCTGCAAGCGAGGCTGATGTGCAGCTGATGCGGCATGGGGCGTTGCTAGAAGCAACGGTGGGAGATTTAAATGGCCCCTGGGGAGAGCGAGTGACCAGAATGGGCAAACAGGGCGTGGCATGGCCCTTGCAGAGGCAGGGTGAGCAGGAGGGATGCCGCAGCCCGCTTGTAGGTCTACAGCTCAGGCAAGTGCTTTGGTCCCCAGCGAAATGGTGGGCACTGACCTCAGAGCTAAAACCACTGTTCCTGCAGCGAAAGCCCCTGAGATGTCTGATGCATCCACCCAGATGGATCTGGTAAGAAAGGAAACATCAATACAGGCAGTGGGTTGCAGGAAATGCCCAAATCTTTATCCTGATGAAAAGGTAAGTACCTGCACAAGGTATGTACGTGTTGATGACCTGTTATGTCAGGTGGCTGAACTGCAAGAAATGGTTAAAAGGCTGTGCAGTATTTGAGGAGCTGAGGCAGAGATAGACAGGTGGTGTCAGAATCATGTTCCTGTGGCAGCCACCTCCAAGAATGAGGCACTGTGGACCCTGGTGACTCACAGAAGCAGGACTCCACATCAGCCTGCACCCTGCACCCTCACAATCGGAAACAGATATGAAGCCTTAACGACTGAGGACACCCATGAGCAAGGTCTGCAAAGTCCCCTGCAAGGGGAATCTGTACCAGCAATGTACAGTGGACATCGTAAAAAGAAACGACAAGTGCTCATGGTGGGTGACTGTCTGGTGAAGGGTACAGAGGCACCCATCTGCCAGCCTGACAGGGAGTCCCTAGAGGTATGCCTCTGGGTTGAAGTGAAAGGGGTCATCTCCAAGCAGGACCTCACAGGGGGCATCTGCTACCGTCCTCCTAACCACGATGGCAATGCCGATGAGCGATACTTGGGGCACTAAAGCAAGCTTCTGGCCAACAGAACCTGGTCCTTATGGGTGACTTCAACTACCCAGACATCTGCTGGAAGAACAATATGGCAGCTCGCATGTCACCCACCAAATTCCTGGAATGCGTAAAGGACTGTTTCCTCATACAAATGTTAGATGTGCCAACCAGGAATGAGGCACTGATGGACTTGCTATTCACAAACCGAGGAAACCTGTTGTGTTACAACACTGTTAGTGATAGCCTTGGCTGCAGTGATCACAGTATTGTGGAGTTTGGGATCCTGCTGAGCGTGCTGAAGGTCAGTAATAAGACAAGGGTTCTGGATTTTAGAAGAGCAAACTTCAGCTCACTCAGGGCTCAGTTGAGAGGGATTCCATGGGATGCTTCCATGGAAGACCAAGGAGCTAGTGAGTGCTGGGAGTTCTTCAAGAACTCTCTCCTGGAAGCACAAAAGCAGTTTATCCCCTAAAAAGGAAAGGGAAGTAAGTGGAGCAAGAGGCCCCCGTGGCTCAACCACAAACTCCTGAGTCTACTCAAATCCAAAGGAGAAGCATACCAGAGATGGAGATGTGGAGGATTATCTGTTGAGAGATACAAGGGCATTGCCAGAGTGTGCAGAGATGCAGTTAGAAAAGCAAAAGCCCAGCTTGAATTGAAACTGGCCGTAGACATCAAAAATAACAAGAAAGGATTCTTCAGGTATGTCAACCGCAAGCAGAAACAGAAGGAAAACATAGGCCCACTGTTAAACAGAATAGGAGAGTCAATCACCAATCATGCTGAAAAGGCAGAGGTCCTCAACACCTTCTTCACCTCTGTCTTTACCAACACTGTTGGGTCCCAGGCTTTGGGAATGAAATTGCCGGTCGATCCAAACACTGACCCACCATCAGTGAAGGAAGAGTTAGTATGTGAATTGTTACAGGAGCTCGACCCCTACAAATCGATGGGCCCTGACACCGTCCACCTGAGGGTGTTGAGAGAACTGGCCGACATTATCATGAGGCCATTCTCCATAATCTTCGAGAAGTCATGGAGAATGGGGGATGTCCCAGAGGACTGGAGGAAGGCAAATGTTACCCCTATCTACAAGAAGAGCTCAAGGGAGGGTCTGAGTAACTATAGGCCCGTCAGCCTTACTTCAATCCCTAGGAAAGTTACGGAACGTGTCTTCCTGGGGTCCACCACAAGTCAAATGAAGCACGTGATTGGGAACAGCCAACATGGCTTCACTAAAGGCAGATCATGTTTGACAAACCTGGTGGCCTTCTACGACAAAGTGACTTGCCTGGTTGACATGGGGCAGGTGGTGGACACTGTCTGCCTGGACTTCTCCAAGACTTTTCATATGGTTCCTCACGGCATCCTCCTGGAGAAATTTGATGTGTCATGGCCTAGACAAGTGGTCTGTGCAGTGGATGGGGAACTGGCTGACAGGCTGCACCCTAAAAGGCTCCTTTTCCAAGTGCCGACCTGTCACAAGTGGTGTCCCCCAGGGATCAATATTGGGCCCAATGTTACTCAACATCTTCATAAGTGATCTGGATAACGGGATCAAGTGTAACCTGATGAAGTTTGCTGATGACACCAAGCTGAGTGGGGAAGTAGACGCTCCAGAAGGGGAGAGCTGCTCTGCAGGGAGATCTGGATAGGCTGGAAGAGTGGGCCAGCAAGAACCTTATGAAGATCAACAAGGAGAATTGTAAGGTCATGTACCTGGGAAAACATAATCCAGGAATGCAGCACAGGCTGGGATGCACCTGGCTGGAGAGCAGCTCTGTGGAAAGAGACCTGGGGGTCCTGGTGGACAGGAAGCTCAACATGAGCCAACAGCATGATGCTGTGGCCAAGAAGGCCAACAGGATGCTGGGTTGCATCAAAAAAGGCATCACCAGCAGAGATAAAGAAGTCATCATCCCACTCTACTCAGCGCTTGTCAGGCTACACCTGGAGTACTGTGTACAGTTCTGGTCCCTGCTATACAAGAAAGGATGTGGGCAGGCTGGAAGGGGTGCAGAGAAGGGTCACCAAGATGATCAAAGGACTGAGAAGCCTGCCATATGAGGATAGGCTGGGAGAACTGGGTTTGTTCAGCCTTGAGAAGAGGAGGCTCAGAGGGGATCTCATCACCATGTACCAGTACTTCAGGGGTAGCTACAAAGAAGATGGAGACTCCCTTTTTACAAGGAGTCACATGGAGAGGACAAGGGGGAATGGACACAAGTTGCTTGTGGGGAGATTCCGACTGGATGCAAGAGGGAAATTTTTCACAGTGAGGCCAGTCAACCATTGGAATGATCTCCCCAGGGAAGTGGTTGTCTCGGCCACATTGGACACTTTCAAGAGTCATCTGGACAGGGTGCTGGGCCATCTTGTCTAGACTGTGCTCTTCCTAGAAAGGTTGGACTAGGTGATCCCTGAGGTTCCTTCCAACCTGTGATTCTGTGGTTCCCTTTTCAGAAATTGTAGCAATGGGATGCTCAAACAATACGTGCATATTAAAGTATTTCCAACTTGTAAGTCTTGTCCTCCTTTGCGGGTAAAACTGAAGATGCTGCTGGACAAAGGGCTTGCCTGTTAATGGCCGTTTCTAATGTGTGGTATTTGGGTTTGTATGCAAATAATTGATAAAGTGTTACTTTTAAGGCTTCCTGCCTGAGCAGGTGGGATGACTGTGAGTATGCCTGGGGTACTCTGAGTGTGAAAGTGAGCAGTATTTCCCTGACAGCCTTACAGAAGTCATAGTGATCCTGTATATTTTCTGTGTTGATAAAGTGTATATTTAAGTTTTGAGAAAGAAGTGCTTGGGAAGTAACATTGTTTCTTGCCTATCACGAGGGAAGTGCATGGAGGAAAGATATGATTGTTTCATTTAAGTAAGTATTAAAAACAAACTTTCCAGTTT
This sequence comes from Phalacrocorax aristotelis, assembly GCF_949628215.1. Classification (NCBI taxonomy): domain Eukaryota; kingdom Metazoa; phylum Chordata; class Aves; order Suliformes; family Phalacrocoracidae; genus Phalacrocorax; species Phalacrocorax aristotelis. Next base: position 23,624,762 of record NC_134282.1, on the reverse strand, counting down.
AGTATTTTCATTTTCTCCAAATGTGTTTTCTCTTTCCATAAAACACCATACTACCACTCTTGAATACATGTTGCAGGTAATACCTTATGATGCTTGGTGGCTCTTATTTACTGAGGAAGTAGATTTTTTTAAAAAATATTTTTTATTAAACTTTTTTTTCACAGTACAAACACATGTTATTACCAACTAATTTATAGTACTTGGCTTTTTTGAAGAATGTTAGAATCACAGACTACTTCATATTTCACACTCCAGTAATTCAGGTCAATAAATCCAATTTTATAACTGCAGAAATACAAGATCATACCAGAGAAACTAAAAGCAAATGTTTAAAGATGCAATATCTAGTTTGACATTAATGTAAATGCTGAATCTGGTTATATGCCCTCCATCTCTGTTGTGTAGCAGAGTACTTCAGTGTTTAAATTGAAAATCTAAATTTGGAATTGACTTTCTGATTCTGTAAAGGATTAATTGCGTTATTAGCTTTATACACCAAATCAGTGAGACTATTCACTTACACTGAAAATGTGTACATCTTTACAGACCCTAGATTGGAGGCTTCAAAAATAGGAATAGGCCAAATTGGCAAAGAAACCTGTTTTCATTGTTTTGAAGCAGAGTTTGGTTAATGCTTTCTATAATTTTGAAGGTAGATTGTGATGAACTGAATAAGATGACCTTCATGGCAGTTCACAAACATCTGTTGCAAAATATAGCAGAAATGACTTCAGTTAAACAAATTACTGGGAGCAATATATTTGTCAGTCATCTATTGATTCTACAGGTCCTTGTCCTTCAGTAGAGAATACAAAAGCAGGTTTCAGAGCCCTGCCCAGACCAGAATATCCCACTCTGGGATTCTCTTTCATTGTATCTTTGAGGGCAGTAGATGTAAATATGCAAATACTTTCCTAGTCACTGGTGACTGCTTACGTGTCAGTAGCAAATACGGCGTAATCTGAGCCTGGTCCTTTTATTCAGGTTTTCTTGTGTTTACTGTGGGTCAAGAGCATTAATGCACTGTGACACTGTTGGCTACCACAGATAAGTTTATGCTTGATAACTTGATTCTCACGGTATTTGTAGCTTGGCTTAATGATTGCCTACTGGAGTATTGAGTGTTCATAGGTTTAATTTGCCCAGTGGCTTCAGTGTAATTTACAAATAGATGCTTTTACAGGATGTCTGAGTGCTGCTTTATGGCATTTTTATTAATTAATGCTAAATCAATTTTAACTTAAATCTGTTTCATGGCTTAATGAGGATGAACACTCTGTTGCTGAAAACAGCAGCAAGTTCCAACCAAAGGATTGAGGTTAAGAAATGGAAAGCAGTCTCCTAGGTGCGACATCTGCCTTTCACATTATCAGCTGTCAGCTGCTCTTGTTTTGCTTTAGGTAGGTGTGCAGAAACAGCCACACATGAATGCTTATGCTAGTTCTTTAATTTTTCTAGCTAAAGCAAAGACAAACTTAATCCATCAGAAAACTCTGCCCATCTCTGAAGGTCACATCCACAGTTGTTTCCCAGTCAGAGGGGATGTAGTAGGTCACAATGTACCTTGACAGCTTTTAATGTGTGATCACTTACTCTTTAGAGGGTGACAGTTGTTTATAATTGCTGTAATTGCTGGACTAATTGAGGGTGAGACTTATATTTTATTAAAAGGATCAACTCTGAGTGTGGAGGCTTATCAGCTTGTATGGCAAATAATCAAGCAATGATAGGCACTATGGTATGAAAAATCTTTCAGGGAGAAAAGGTCAATAGAGATTGGCAGATATTTCTGTCTACGTCTGCTGGAGAAAAGCATGGTTTTCCAGCAGCTTGTAAACATTCTTCATCCACTGAAGAAAGAGTAGTAATTTTAAGCCGTAACGTCCACTTAAAACCTCCTTTGTTTTCAGGATTAAAGATCAGGCAAACCTAATTGTTGCTAAAAAAGATATAAAAAATAACTTTTTGTGTTTGTTTTTGTTTTTTTTTTTTTTTTTTAAAATCCCCTCTTTTGCATTGTTCTTTTCCACATTTCGAAATATATTCAAAATCTGTGTACTTTTTTGATGCAAGTTCATATTGGTGAACTTGTCAGTGTTTGGTTCTATGTTTGGTTCTCTACTCCTAGACTCAAACATAATCTTTTTACTAGCTTTGGTCTCTGAGCCTCTCGAGGCTGCAGGCATGCTCTTGCCCGTATTCTGATCCAATACTTGGCAGCTTCAGTTCTAGAAAACCAGATGAAAGATCATGCACACGCACAGATAGAGGTAGTACAGTTGGGTTTCATGAAATGTATAGTGAGGTAGTAAATGAGATAATTTCTCACTTAATAACTTTATTAAGCATCTGGAAGAGGGAATGTGTGTCACAGTACAAATCTTTCAGTGAATGAAAACCAGAAGCTGTATCTGTGCTGCAGAGGTAGAAATCAAAATTACTTTCCGCCTGGAAAAAGATGATCCCAAATAGATCTATGGAAAGCTTGTGAGGGAAAAATTAATTGTTGGATAAGAATAATTTGGAGAACTGGAATGATACATGTGTGACTAGTTAAAAACAGAAGAGGTGAGGCTTTCTAAGAAATATTGGAGAAACCGGTAGTTGCAACACACTACAAGTTTAGTTTAGAGCTGATGTTATAGGTAGTTCTGGTTCCACACAGAATGCTGTACCGAATTCCAGATTCACAGCAAAAGTAAGTAAAACTTTATTAGAGAATTAAAGAAAGCAAGTTGGAGGACTCGAAGGAAAGATTGAACAGGAACTATGGAAAGGAGAATGGGTATAATAAAGTTAATCCAATTGTGAACAAATTAGTTGTATGTAAGCACAGATAACTTTTTTAAAAAATTTTTTGGTGTTCAGCAATGAGGGAGGCAGTAAAGGGGTATCATTAAGACAAATACCAAGGGGCAAAAAAATTGTAAGTAGGTGCTGTTAATGTTGCTGAGGAGTTTCTCAGTGGAAGTGTTATCACCTGAAGCATTCAAACTGAAATTGGGAAAGCACTGTGAAATACGCTGTGAGACATGAATCTTTGTTATTGAGGGTGTAGTAGATGTAGTTGAGATCTAAAGTCCCACAGTGTGATATGACATGTCATCTAGGCAGACTGGGAAGAGGGAGAAAGGCAATGTGGGGCCCAAAGTGACTTGTTTCAGAGCCTCTGGACATGCTGTGTTTATTCCAAAGAATTGCATTAACCTGAGGTAGGAGAGTCTGTCCCAGGTGATGTACACGGATGTGTTACTGGCATAATAATTTCCGTGCTTAGTAGACTGGAAGTGGAGAGTAGCCACTGAAGTGGTCTGCCATTTTATGTCCTTTGGAAGAACAGAGTGCCTAATGTGACTATCCAATATCTGTGGAAACTACAGTCAGACCTCCAAGTGACAATGAAACACGGAGCTTTTCTGCATCTGCTCAGAACAACAGGCAAACTACTTTTCTTTCATTCCTTTTTCAATGTTTGGATAACATTGTTCAGTCTGTATGTTATAAATGTACATGGGATTATGTATTTAAAAGAGAAATATGATGGCTACAGTGAAAAGTAACCAGATTATGGTGGAATTGTGTGGGAAGAAACAGGATCAGTACTGGTGTAATTGAAGTAAATGAAGAGGCTTTAATTGAATGAGGGCTTCAGTATGATTTTGGGAATGATGAATTTAAAATTGAAAACCAAATTGGCAGAACATTCATATGACATTTTGCCTTGGACCATGAATTTAGGGAAGTTAAATTATGCTGAATGACAACAAAAATACCTGCTTCTGCAAAGGACATGAAAACAACAATAGCATCTCAAACCCAAGGCATCACCTTTAGGGTGGAAGGGAAAACTTGGGCAGAGAAGAGTTGATGGGTGGAGAGAAAATGGGGGCTTTTTGTGGTTTTGGGGTTTAGTTTTGGTTGGGGCTTTTTCTGTGGTTTGGGTTTGTTTTTTGTGTTGTGGGTTTTTTGTTTTTTGGTTTTTTTTTTAATCATTATTTATTTTAGGACTGTTAGGAGGGATTTTTTTTTTTGGTGGGGGGAAATACATTATGCTATAAACTAACCTTTGAAGCAGGAAGAAAGGAGAGCAGGTGAGAAGGATTTGAGGGTAGAAATCTATCAGTTGCAAACATTCTAGATTGGGAGACTGATTAATTACTATGGGGGAGCACAGGGCAGCCATCACCCCTGAAAGTGGATGCAGCAGAAGCTGACCCTCTTTCCAGAACAGTCCTTGGTGGCAATTAAGTGATGAAGAAGGTGAGAGTGTCTTCAGGCTTCCCTGAAGCCATGAGTCCTGTGACCTCCCAAAAATTGTGTGGATGCAGCTGGAGGGTCATTTTGTACTGAGAGTCTTTAGTGTATCATGAGCATTTCCTTAAGACAAATGTAGTAAATTCGTCAGGTTTTTAGACCTTGAAGGACCATTATTTTTATAATTACAGATTTTAAGTTGAAGATCTGAGGATCTTTCCAATACAGGTCACTAAAGGGTATTCTCTCTGAGAAAGATATACTGGTTTTATCTTTCTGTGGATGTCTGGGTTAAGTATCATTTATTAATGATAATAAACCAAGCCTCCGTTAGAAAAGCAGCAGAGGCCATAATCCTTTTCATTCCCTAACTGAGTCTGTAATTTGAAAACAAGTAATTTTTAAGGTCACTTTTATATTCAGAGGCCTTAGAAAACTTCAAGCTTGTTTAACTCAAATCTGTGTAATTCCAGCCACTCCTGAGATTTTGACTGGACATTACTAATATAATGCAAGAAAAATGTTAAGTGTACAATTCCAATACTGCCTGGATCAAGCTTTCAGAATTGTAGCTGTGAAGCTAGTTGGTAGGGTTTGGTCCAAGTCTATCAAAACAGGTGATTTGGGGCATATGCATAGCAAACCTGACATTTAAATTAATGTGTCTGTAGAATTTGCGTACCCAAGATTAAGTAAAATCTATTTGGGGAGAGACATTTTCCCCAAATTCTGAAGGTTGTTAGTTTTCTGGTATATTTAATGCTGTTTACATAGGAGTGTAACTGTCTCCTACACAACAAAGCTGACATGATGCCCACAGCAATCAGACCATTTAAGAGCTTGGCATACATTCAGTTGAGCTGCAGGTTCTTATTCCCACAATAAGAAATAAAGTCAGGCTTAAACCAGGCTCTAAAGCATACCTGGTAAGGAAAATAAGCCAGTCAGCTTACATTATACACTCAGGAGCACTCCTTTCCTCCTACTTGCTAATTGTTGCAAGAATACTGGCGAGATAAGAAAACATGTAAATGTTTTAGTTTTTGATTGGTGTATATGGCACTGTTTTCTATAAATGGGTTTTTCCTTTTAACTGTCTACAACTCTTGGTACAAATGAAAGAAAAAGAACAATGGCTAAGGAAGCTGTGAAACCTCAGATGTACTATAGGAGGTTCAGGAGAATGTGTAGCACTCACTATTACTTTCTTATTCCTTTAAAGAGATATTGATCTCTCCATGACCCTTATTAAATTAACTGATGTTGAGGACTAATTTTGCCCCTCAAATTTAGATACCTGACTTGCTGATATTAGGAAATTTGATGTAATACCTACTTACAAAATAAACTAGAAACACTGTTCATTTGACCTTGGTTTTAATTAACCCAACTGTGCTTTGACATACAAGCCCCCAGGGCATCACACAATATAAAGGACACTGCATAAAAGATGCTAGCGTTGTTATTCCAGTTCAGTGCAGATTTTGGAGCTGATCAGTTATTTTTACCTTAAGGCAACGTTGATCTGATTTGTGCAAACATTAGTTGCAATAGCTTAGTATGCTAAAATCATAATAGATACGTAAAGACTAATCAATGGTAGAACTTGCAAAGGCATGTGTTTCTGTTTACTTGATTTTCATTAGACTAACTGTCCTAATATAATTCCAGAAACATAAAATTAAAGGTGAAAAAGAAATGGAAATGGCCTTATTATTCTATAAAGAAGAATCTGGTACTGAGATGGGTAAACCTTTCCATTCCTATGAATATCCATATTCCATAAATTGTTACCTCCTTTCTGTTCATGCTTGAGATCCCTTAAGATGTTAGAATGCGTTTTCTAATGATTACTCATTAGTGGTGATTACCCTGTACTAATACCTGTTCACAGGATTCTTTATTATTGTTATTCTTTTAAAGAGGAGTCTTTATTCTTGTTAGCCTTTTAAACTCTAATCAATATAAAGGGTTCTTCAGTCTTCTGGTAACTTTCATTTCTGCACAACTCTTCTTTAAATGAAGTAATTATTGCACATGCTGCATTTTTTAAATTTTTGAGCTAAGCCTTTTTTTGCAAATCATAACCTAACTTTGTGCACACTCCAAATAGCTTGAACTATAAAGGATCAGAGACTTGGAAGCATGTATTTGGACTCTTCAGGAGTTAGAAACACAAGAAGAGAACAAGAGAAAAAATCCAAATAATAGAGAGTTTGAAAAATTAAGATTTCTGCATTTTAAGTAAATACTAAGCTCTAACATATGTTGATGACCTATAAAGGTCTCCAGTATCTCTTAATGGATTTACGAGTCTCACAGTCACTTCTAATTATTACTCTTAAACTTTTAAATTAGGTCATCACTTAAGATTTTTGTAAAACTTTCAAAAGTCTTGCAAAAATTATAAATATAAAAATAGTTATTGCGGGATTGAGATTTGAAGTAACTGATAGGGTTTATGTAGAAGTCATATGTTAAGTTTATAGTCAGCATTAGGATTGTGAATGACAGCACTTAGGTGTATTTTCTGCATGTTTTTTCCCCTTGTCCTTCTCTTCTCAAGCCTGACCAAACCCAGCTCTCTCAGCTTCTTCTCGTATGTCATGTTCTTCCGCTCCTTCAGCGTTTTGGCAGCATGGCACTGGACTAAGTCCTGTATGTCACTGTCTGAAATAGAAAACAGGCAATTTCAAGTTAATAGGACCAGTGACCCCTTCCCCAGCAGAGCAAGGGACTGAAACTCCTTTGCCCACAACATGATGTTCTCTGGGAGGTACTAGAAGGGAGATTGAAAAAAAAAAAAACAACAAAAAGGGTGTTTCTTATTATGGACTCAGCAGCTATTGGTGTTTTGTCTTGTCTTGAATTGTGTCTTTCCATGGTGGTCGTATATTGTAGCTTGTCTGAAGTGTGTATTCATTTATGTAAAGTAAGAAAATTAAGAGTACAAAAGAGATGCTTCAGTTCAGTATATGAGTAAATTGTTCCACGTAGAGGATCCAGTTTTAATTTTCAGCCCTTTTAGTGCAGGGGAACCTTGGCCTTTTATACACATAATGATTTTCATGAGAATGACGTCACATGTATGTGTACGTAAATTTGATAACTCTTTGGGAGGACAAATCTGTTTCTTTTTCTAAAACAGCTACTCTGTATTGGTGTGAACTGCTTAGCTTGGAGGCATTTGGGCACCTGGCCTACAGGTGCAAAGTGTGCACAGCTTTGTCTTCCGACTTCTGCTGGACCTGTGTTAAGTACCCTGAATATAAAGATACATTTGTCAGGTAGCAAAATTTCTTAATAGTCAGAAAACCACCAAGTTTTTATGCTATATTTTATCATATTAATTATTTCAGTCTTTTCTGATTAAGTAAGTTGAATACTTAGTATTTTATTTGAATTGAAAGGTAGTGTGTCAGTGTCTCCAGCTTTTGCTTTGATTTCTTTTTGAAACTTCATTGATATTGGTCATAGGAAGTCAAGCAAGTACTAAGGCCAGTTTCAGAGCACCATTTTTAGTATTTTATTGGTCATCCACATAAATAGTTCAGAAAAGCACAATTAGAGCAGTCTCAGACTAATGAAATTATCTGACAGAAATGGATAGTCAGTGTAAATGTGGGGAGAGTGCCCAAAAATTACATATTTGATTTCTATTTATTTTTATTTAAATTTAAGAGAAAGTACTATTATCATACTATGTTTTAAGCAAGTTCTTTAGCTGAAACATGTAAGTTTGTACTAGCCTTAGGAGAGCTAGAACAAATTTAAAGAGGGAAGCTTACACAAAAAAGATCAGGTTTTCAGAGGGATGAATGAAACTTCAATGTTCTCTTTCAAAGCAAAATTTTTGAGAAGTGTTTGGTTGTAAGGGCTTTGCTTCTCAGCACTTTGAAACTTCATCCGTTTCCACTGAATGAATGGGAACAGACAACTTTTTTCTTTTGAAAATTATTTTTTCTGAACATCCCATCCAAGATAACAGTGATTAAGTAATTACAACTCTTACAACATATGACTATGTCTATTCTGAAAAATATTTGTCTTTACTTTTATCTGCATTTTGCAGAAGAGAGTGTGACTATTTCTGTGCTGTGTTACAGCAGTGCAAAGGGTGGTAATGGCAGTAGCTTACTTTCTTAACATCTACAAAAAAGCCCAGTAATTGCTAGTTGAGCAGGGTCTCCTGCCATCATCGTTATGATTTTTAAATTATCATTCACAGAAGCACAGAGTAGAATGATTCTGTTGTACTACTTTGCAGAAAGAAGCATAGAAAACATCAGGAAACAGATCTCAGTTGAGAGGCTATTTCATTTGCATGTGCTTTCCTTCCACTCTCTCTTCTCCTTTTCATTCAGGGGCGGGGGGATGGATTTCCAGTTTAGCTTCATAATTGGCTCAGCTTGGTTGTTTCCCATCTGGGACTGAACTTTGCAGACTTAAGCTAGCACTTTGAAACTTCAGTCCTTTGAAATCAGAACTGCCTCTTCTTTTGGTGGATTATCGCTACCTTGGGCAGTCATGGCTGCAAAAGGCAAGTGTGACCTTGAGTGTCTGAAGTGGTAGGATTAACTGAAACAACACTTGAGAAACAGGAAGATGCTTCTGAAAGAGGGCTGTGCTCAAAGGGGATGCTGTTTCAGGTGGAGCTGATGAGGTGTTGTGACATGCTCATGGGTTTACTCATGCCAGTTGCTGAAGAAGTCAGAATAGCTTTGCAGAGACCGTTTCTGAGCTGACTGGCATTACCAGGCAAAATTTTAGAGGAAGCAGAACCTTACAGTGACTAATTTTTCCTTGGTGGTCACAGGCAAAGGCCAACATGCTTCAGGTGATGAGGAGTAGGATGCATCCCACCTGCCTAGCTGTCTTGGGAAAAGAAGCTCCTGAAGACACATGGCTGGGTAGGGATTTCCCCACTTTTTTCTTCCTGTCTTCCCTTCAGTGACCCTATAGAAAGTTAGAGGGGATTAAGAGTACATTGTTAGTGATTTATATTTTGCATTTGTTCTACCCATTTCTTCCTGTGCCACATTACTCAATTTTTTTCTCCTTTTCTTACCTCCATTTACTGTTTTGAGATTATAGTTGGGGGTGAGGTTAATTAATATGGAGAGGTGGTGATGCTCTTTTAGAAAACAAAGGTATTTTTCAGCCTTAATCTCTTAGTACAGTATGATTGAATAGATTTTTTTTTTCTTTCCTGCAGAGTAGAAGGTCTGGGGGTAGTACAGAAAAAAGGGGAGGACTGGCAAGTACAAATCCACTGTTATGCCTAGGTATCTTTCTACTTTTAGGGAAAAGAAGAATTTTCCCTGAAATATGTTTGTTGGGTTGTTTTTTTTTCAACCTATCTTGGCATAGAATTATCTACCCATCTTCCCTGGATTTTGTGTCTGAATATAATGCAATATCACCCTGTAAATAGGTATTGTATTTTGAAAATCTTGCAGAGTTACCATCTGGATCCTTGTCTAATGTTTTGCGCTGTTGCCGATCTTTTGATTAATATGATGCTCCTGTACCGATTAGTGGAGCGACAGCTCATGCATCTTCTGTTCTGTGTAAATGCTGCTCCCCCCACATCGCTGCCTGTGAACGGTAGGATGTGAGCTGTACCATTTATTGCCAAAGGTAGCCCGTGCTGAGTTTGGAGGAAACAGGAATGAGGTACCCCAGCAAGTGCTATGTTATCAGTTGCAGTGGTGGTAAAGGCTGTTGTCAGATATCATCCAAACAGAAGTGAGTAAAAATGGAAGCTGTTCCTATTTTTGCACTAATCATGTTTTCATGGAAACATTTGAACTTGACAATTTGAATCAAAAGCTCAAGCTTTTAGTATAATACTATGGCTTTGTAGGCATCCTCGTAACATACCACAGTATAAAACCCTATTAATGTAGTTCTCTGTTGTTCTGTTTGAACTTCTTGTGTGTATTAACTGTAGCAAAGGAGGAAAAAATTTACAAATAAATGTGAATGCTATCAAATCTTAAAAATGGTTTGACTATACTATTTTATACTAATACTGTACAATCTGCTAAGAAATGACATGCAGTGAGATAAAGAACACTTGCCCTTGGTATAACTTCTTCCAGCAGTTGTAGTTGTCTTATCTGTACAGCTCTGAACTGGCAAGAGGTGCTCCTTGAGTCTTAGATACAGCACATCAATTTACTTTTCCCGACAAAATTAGGCTCATATACTGCTAAAACTAATGGAGATGGAGAGTACTGTATTTTTTGCATTGCTAAAAGGTCACTTATCCAATGTAAGACAATGATTTTTTACCTCATTAATTACTTAACAATTGGTTTAACAAGAAATTATTTCTGTTGTTACAATTTTTGTTTTGCTGAGCAGGAGAAGCCATTTATGAAGGAGAGTGAAGGATTTGTTCTTTTGGCATAACGAAAATGGGAACACGAGTGATGCTGTTGAATTTGCTGGTCCGTAGGCTGTCATTCTGTACTGCATTTGCAGAAATATCAGACTAAGATTTTTGTATTCCTTTGATTTTACTTGTTGCAACCTGAAAGAGAACACTGTTTAGAAAGATGATTTAATATAGCAAATAATGCATGCATTTCTTTCCTTTTTCAGTTATTAATCTTTATGTATCTTTAAAAGTGGCAGTTTGCCCTTGGGTTTTGGGCATAGGTCATTATGATTTGCGATCCAGTATAGATTCTGTTGTGGCTAGATACAGGACAGAAAAAGAGAGCCTGGGGTATTAATAAATCATTCAGTCCACTGTGGTAATTCACAGTAGTTTGTATCACTATGGTGCTAAAAGGCTAGTGGTCTGACTTTTCATGAGCAAAAAGTATTAAAGAATCTAAAATCCCTGCATTTTGGCCTTGAGAATGTAAGCAATGATGATTAAATGTCTGATAATTCTTTTTAAAGATAATAAAAGATCTAATGTTTGGATAGCCTTTCAAAAGGGGTTCAGCACATACACTAGCCTTTAAAATTGTCAGTGAAAACCAGGTATGGTACTAATCACCAGCAAATGGGACATTTTTTCTGCTCAACTTGACAAATGCTATATCTAAAATTTCATGCTTGCTATTGTGTATACTTTAAAGAAACAAAGGCATGCTTAAAAAAGCCAGTATTTTATAAATCGGCTAACAAGGAGATCCCAGAAAATTCTGAAAGTGATGCATCTTCAGTAGAATTTATATCTCTGTGCTGTACATTGGTACTGCTGAAACTGAGGTGCCCAGTTGGACTTGTCCACTGAAATGATATATGAAAAACCCCATGTGTTGTAAACTATATTTCTCACAACTTTTCTAATTTTCCTAGCAAACTTGCATAATTTATTTTACCTAAATATTTAACAGTGAAAGTTCTGTTACAGTATCCCCTACTGGGGATTGCTGTTTCATACCTTGCAAGATTTTAGTCTCAAATTGTCTTTTACTAGACTGCAACCCCAGGATTAATTTTTCTGACTACCAAGCCCTTTGGAAAATGGAAGAATGTCAGGATCCACAGATTTTTTTGTTTTAGATCTTTTGACTTGATTAAGAATGCTGATAATTGTCTACTGAGACTTTCTGAAGTGCATCGATCTCATTGATTTTTAAGTACCATTAAAATCTGGCCTAGGTCTCACAGAAAGTTACTGAGATGATGTCAAGTTAATAAGCCATGCTAAATCTCTTTGGGCATGTCAATGCTGGGCACTGGAAGCTGGGGCAGAGAGTTGAGGCTGGTGCTGCTGGGGACTGAAGAAGTCAGGAATGAAAAGCCAGGCTTGGGAGGAATGCCAACAACACGGTGCAGGACTGCACAAGGCTAACAAGTCTCTTTCTTAATTTTGATTACAATTAATGCTATTTACAAAGTGTTTGCTGCTCTCCTGAGGCTGCCAGGCTTATTTGCTTGGACATAGTTCCGTGTTAGTTAAGCTATGCAGTTTTTCAAAATCTAGGCTGATTTCTTTGCAGTGCAGTCTGCTGCAGTATGTTAATACATCAACTCAGGCATCGCTGTTACAGTGTTTGGGGTGGACATACCCTTGGGGAGGAGTACAGGGTAGCTATGACTGCCACCAAATCAGAAACAGTATTTCAGACTTGTGGATGCAGTTGTTTCATGGTTGTCTGAAGCAGTGTGGAAGCATCTTCTGTGGTATTTTTCCATTCCTTCCAATATTCCATTCCTGATCTTATTATTCCGTAAAGTGCATGGGAAATATGATTAGTTTTAGTTCAAATACAAAGAAGTAGGTCATGAGCAAACTGTGAAATGTGAATAAAATCCTTTAAATGAAATTGTTTTATTGGAGTAAATAATCTAAATGCCTCTAAGACATAAAGGCTAAATATGAAAGAGATGTTTATTGAAAAAATGTATTGATAGCAGCTTAGTATTGTGCTAATGAAAATGATTTTTAAATGCTTTATTTTGACCATTCAAAACACAGTATTACCTTTATTTACACAGAAAGTCTGACATAAGACTTAGACCTGTATCTTGAAGTCTTTGAAATTACATCTGCTTTAAAATTAGATACTTTTTTGTTACTCAGCATCTTATAATTTCTATTCCAATTAATCTCTTTTGTTCTAGATTTCATCCATGAAAATTTTAAGGGCGCAACAAACACTATAAGGAAAATTATCCATTTACTATAGCTCAAAGCAGTAATGGTATTGTAATGTAAACCAGTCTTATCTTGATAACATCAGAGGTAAACACTTTATCCTTCTTGTGATCAAGTCTTTTAGAGTATGCTCACTTAGTTGTTCAGTATGCTGTGGGGAAAGCTGATATCCACTGCACATTAGGCAGTTTAGTTTAGCAGAAGAGGACATTGCTGCTGTTTGATAAATGAGAATCAAGATACATATACATGAGGGACTGAAATGGTGGTTTTCAAAGTATGATAAAGGAAATAGCAATATATCACTGTGTACAGCTAGTCCTGAATGATAGATTTTGTATCCTGTTGAGGTAGGATGCAGAGTTCTTTGCAATGTGCATACATGGAGCTTTGGCTTATCTATAACTTTTACATAGCCTTAGAAGTACATCCAAAGTAAGAAAAGAAAATTCAGAACAAGGCTGTATCAAAGTCATGCCATCTCTGGAACAGATGTAGTATCTCAAAGCCTATTATGGTGATCTGCTGCTTGCCTAGACCTATTTGACTTTGAGTGTTGGACACTCATGTTGGACATGGACTACTGGACTGAAAACCAGAAAGCTGTAAACTTCACCCCCAGCTTAGTTCTTACACCCCATCTCAAATAGTCAGTTGTACTAGAACAAATTTGTGTCATCAGAGTATGTTTCTAATTTACAAGGCTCTTGATTCCGTAATTAACATTGTTGACCTTTAGCAGGTACACTTGTCACATTTTTCCCATGTTTCAAATAGAGCAGTAAAGCTTACTAAATTTTATCATATAATCTGAAGATGAAAGGGCCTGGCCTCATTATCATTGCTGTGATTCTGTGCAAAAATGGCTTTTCAGTTGGCAATAGTGGGACTATGAGACAGAATTCAATCTTTATAGTTTTTCTTGTATCTAGTTCAACAGTGACCTGATTACTGGGCAACCCCCTACTGCAGCTGCAGCACTTTGGAGCTGTATGACACACCCAAATTCTGTTGTTTGTTAAAATAATATTTTAGGATACTGTTCTCAGCATTTTCAGGGAGTTTTCATTTATTTTATTGCAAAATTGCAATAGATTGAGAATTTTTCATACTTGATGGTGAAATTCTTGTGCAGTTGATTGTGAGAAACATATATGACTTATGGTTAAGTTGTATTTTTTATTCTTCTGAATGATTAAAGCTGTTACAATGTCCTTCTTATTATGTTGCCTTTAACATATAGAAAAAGTCATGCTTAAAAAGAGGAAGCTGGGAGAATGAAATTATTAGGTATGTCTTTACTGGAAATTACAGTTGGATCTGGGTTTTTGCTGCCTTGGAATTAAAATTATGAATTTGTCTGAGTTTTTGGTTGGCATGACAGCATCATGTCTGAGTCTGAAGTGGCAAATCTGTGTGAACACCCAGTGCTGTATTCTGTAGCAACTGAATAAGTGGGCTATTGGAGAATACTGTGTCTTTCTTTGTGCAAATCTTTCTCATGGTGTGAGGTGATATCTTGATGTATCAAAATAATGTTATTTTGTATTAGGATAGAGTGAATGCTTCAGAATCCTAAATGATAAGACATGGCTTTGGTGAAGAAAAGACAAAGAGTTTTAGTTTGGATGGGATACAGGTTTTTCAGGCAGGATGGCAGAAATCTGTTCTAGTGTTGCTGAGTGTTTTCCTGGGCAGTAGTACATGAGTCTGAGTGGTTAGTGAGGTGCCTAATTCCAAATGACAATCAATACATGTTTAATGTGAAATTTTTTTCCCCTTAGCCTTACAAAATAACTGCTTGATGCCATATCTGTTTTCTCTATACAAGGAGGCAAGGTATAGCTGATTGGTTGATCTAAATAGCTCTGCTTTATCTTCCCTTCCCCTCCTTTCTGCCTCTGCAAGTCACAATGCTGTGGTATTTTTGGAAATACTTCAAAGGACTTGGTTAAAATCTTCATGCTGTCTGGAATGGAGCAAGGTCGATGGCCTAACCTATGTTCTGTTGAAGTCAACGGAAAAGCTAATTTTGACTGCAGTGATCTTTAAACCCAACCAGACAGAGGGAAACATTTCAAAACCTTACCCAGCTACCTTATTGAAATAAGGTTTTGACTAAGTGGAAAAAATTTTGCCTGTTGTTTTTAAATGACGAAGAAAGATCAAGATTAACAGCAAGCTCTACTTTCTACAGCAGGTAAGTTAAGCTGGCATTCTTTTGTAGGAGTGTGAAATGGGAAGAAACTAGCTTTCTAGGCTGAATTCAAAGAATCATATGTTATCTGTGTGGGATTTTTTCCCAAAGTAAAAATAAGAATTTGCAGAAAAGTCTTCAAATTTGTTTGCAATCTCTCCTTGTCTCAATATTAGTGTTACATTAAATCTGCCCAGTGACTGGTAGTAGCCCAGACTTCTCAACTGTTCAATTTCTCTCTTCCTACTAAGGTCTTGATGGATCCTCTAGGCGTGAAAGTGTGCTAATAAAATCGATGTTGAATGAATTTGTGAGATTACTGTAACTTTTCCATATTCTCTTTTTTTCTAGACCGATTTGACTGTTTAGAGGACAGGAAAACAGCCATTAAGTGGTTAAATACTGTAGCATTTTGAACAAAAAATATGCTTTTAAAATTCCCTGTCCTATGGAAAATCACTAATACAGTAGTCAGCGTATAGTATGCCTAGACTTGCGGTCTCTAAACAGTTAAGGGATTTTCATTATGAATGTTATTACTACTGTTCGTTTCTAAATTCAGCAGTATTGAGGGAACAAGCAATTACCCACCACTTTAAGTATTCCCTGTTGAGCTTTCATAAGTATATTTTATAAAGTGATTCACCTCACTGTGTTGCGAATCTCTCCTGTCTCTCTCTGTCATCAGTATCTCTTTTTATAATACATATCTAATATGTGTGTATATATAGAGACATTATATAGAGTTACATTTTTTAATTGACTTCTATAATTTTTTTAAGCGTGAGGGAAATTTACTATTCATAAAACTGAGATACTAGCTGGGATTAGGCCTATTGCAGAAGAATGCTATGCAGGTCCTTCTGTAGAGTTCCACTAGTGCTTGATGATCTCACCTGCATAGTTTCTTGCTCTACCTATTTTTGATCTCACTTCTCTCATATTTATAAAAGTGATTTTCACTGTGCATTGCAAGATGCTTTGCATCTTGATAAGGCTTAGTGATACAAAGATGAAGAAAAGTACAGCCATGGAGGCCTTCTAATTCTTTGGAGTTAACAGAACGGTTACCTGAGCTATTGGATCTCTCTGATCTTGTCACACTGAAGTATTGCTGGCATTGACTTGATTGTAGTCCAATATCTGTCTGTATAAAATGCTCTACATTTAAAATAGCTTTAAAATGCCAACAGAAGTGACAGTAGCATTTCTCTGCATTAATAAAGAGTATTTGGAATTGCTTTCTGTGAGGGTGTTTGTCCACTAAGATAGCTGTTATTTCTTTTCATTGTGTACTCTTTCTTTGGGGTGCAGCTTTCTTATGGCCTTGGAGTTTCAGCATGGTACAAATGCTGAACTTATACTTGTATCATCCCACTGATATTTAGTAGTATGATTTTTCCAATGTGTAGATGCAAATATGAGGCAGCGATTAGGATGCCAGTCTGAAGGGTTCAAGGAAAAAAGAGTGGCAGAGACTGGTGCCAAAATGTATGTTTTGCATCTCAGAACGATCCTTTTCTGAGGAAAAAAAGGAGACTTTGAGGTTTGGGGTGACATGAGAGACATAGATGTTGTTTGGAATTTGTTGACCTATGCAAGGAAAAATAAATGGAAGCGTGTCATGTCCAACCAGTCACTAATCAGTAGGAGAATGCTCTTTGCTTTTGTATGGGCACTCAACACTACAGGCTCCCCACCTCATTCTTTGCATGCCCTTCTGGATTGCCTAAGGAAGGGAGCAGGGCTTCTTTAGGGCTAGCTTGCTTCATAAACGAGTTCCTGGAGTTGATATATTTACATGTCTAGCAGATTGCTGTGTGCCACTTTCTGGTCAGTAGGTGTTTACTTTCAATTTATAAAGACACTCAGTCTGGTCAGGTAATGATGACAACTCACAGATTTTATTGTTAAATTAATGACATGTTTCTGAAAAGCTTGACTTTTTGAACAGGTTTTTGTGTTTTATCTTTTTATGTGTTTTTGAAAACCACGGCTCCTTATTCTAGTCAAATGAAATCTACTTTTTTTTCATTACACCAGCACATTTGTGATCCAGTGACCATCCTGATATAGACAATGTGACTACTGCTTTATCAGAAAACTTGTATTATCCTTCCCTACTACTGTATTTGATAAATGTCTGCACTGATATTGATAAAACTCTCAGGAGAGAAAAGAAAATAAATAAAAGGGAAAAGATAGCTCTATACTAGGTGTAAGCATATTAAATTACAACTGAAAGAGGGGAATGCTGTGTGAGATATGTGTAGCAACTGCCCCTTTATGAAAAGGTGGAGGTCTGTACTCTGTAGCTGTGCTCACCATCTGTATTATTCACCTTTTCTTACTGGAAATTGAACTTCTGCATCTGACTGGATGTGCTTGAAATGATGGTATTTTAATAGACCCAGGTACTTTAAATATAAAATTGAACTGCTGTGTGCTGCCAAGTGTGGGGTAGATTCCACTCCTCCAGACTGACTAATTATGGACGACAGTAGTTTGAAATCTGCTTCTGTCTTGCAAGACTCAGATCAGCTCTCTTTTTCCCCACTCCCACTTTATGTTATTGTTAACCAGCAAAAGCTTTAATCATTCCTTTCTATCCTTAGCTACCCTGCAAGAGAACAGTTGTGAAAATGGCTCTATGGTTATAAACTGGTTTCTCATTCAAAGGGACCTGATAGTGGACAGATGGCCAAACCCTGGAAAATAAAAAAAGACATGAAGGGGAAAAATTCCCTCTGCTAAATACCTCTGCCACTCATTGGGTAAAGGGATAAGGGGGAATATTTTATTCCCATCTCTTAACTTGAATGAATCTGCCAGATTTTAATTTTGTTTGGGTCAGATTTGCTGCCCAGTGTAAGAATTGGAGCATTATCTTCTTTATCTCTTTCAACTCTTGGATTGCCTAGTGAGGCATTTTGATTAAAATGTGTCCTAGGTGTTCTTTGAGTTCAAGCTGCAGCCATACAAATGAAAAATGACAGATGGAGCCATTTGAGTGAAATCCATCTGCTATGACAAGATTCCTAAGGGACAGTCTTTGCACACTTGTTGGAAGCACCCAACCAGTGCAGAATTCCAGTGGGTTAATGCTTGTACCATTTTCCGTTAATTCATTTAAGATTTAAATATAGCATTACCATTTAAATATACCAGAAGTTGTATATTTACCCTTTCTAAAGGGTAAATACCCTCAGCTGAAACTCTTGCAACTCCATGAGGATGAGACATCCCTGCTGCTTTGTTAATTGAACCACCCAGAAACATTTCTTGAGATGACTATTTTCAATTTTCCAAGAAAAATATTTCAAAATGTACTGAGTCAAAACTAAACCCAAAACTCCACATTTATAGAAATTAACCAAAAGTACTTGTTGAAATTTTTATTCATGAGCAGCTTTGATATATGTGGTTTTATTATGCATGCACCTTGATTTAGATGTGATTTTGGTATATGCTTAAGAGATTGGAAAGATTTCTGTGTCATGTCCGCCCCCCTCTACACCCCTGCTCTGTCTATAACCGAGAGAGAGAGGGAGGGAGGGATGGGAAAAGGACTCCAATCAGGATGGGTTTGATCATGTTGAGAAAGTAGGCTATAGCTCCACACAGGTTATAGGTGAGGACACACTACTGCAGTGTTATTAGTGCTGTGTGCTTACATGGTATGTTTTTCTCACTTGGAATTGAAGTACAATATTAATATTTTGGGGTCAGCAAGGAAATTTTGCCTTGAGCCTGATTAGCAAAGAATCTTGTGGGGATTTACTCCTGTACCACTTTAGGGCCTGGGATTCCTTTGATATTTCCTAACAAAGACCCCAACACACAGCAATGTAGCATGATGGTGATTTCAGAGCTGATCTGTTTTCTTCATGTGCTGCTGTCATCAGAGATCTACCACTGTCAGGTCTACCAGCTGTTAGAGGCTGCTGGGCAATATTGTTTATCTTGAGCTAAATATGGGTATGTGGAGTAAGTAGAAACTTTGCAGAGCTTTGTTAAATGTGCTATTGTAACACAAGCTGACCTCTGGCAGTGAGGATCTAGACTTGATGACTCAGTTGGCTCCTTTCAGTCTGAGGCTATGTGCTGTTCATCAAAAGCATCCTAAAATCTGCAATCAACTAGATTGCCAGCCCATGAAGAGACAGTGTCTCACGATAGCCTTGAGTATAGTGAACCAATTTGCAGCAGGAATCAACGCTGCTTCTTTGAAGGAAAAATATTGCAGTCGTACAGACCAAAAGTGCAAAGAACCTTTCTGTGCCATCAATTAGGTGGCATCTCGCTTTCAGGGAACAATACTGCTCTTGGGTTGTGTCTTCATTTAGATTTTTCAATGTTCACAATCAACATGATGAAAAAAATCACCTGATTTAGTGCAGATTTCCACATGGAATTTTTTGAGGACAGATGCTAAGATGGTACTGCTATTCCCTGGTACTTTAATAGCAGAACCTCAAGTACCTTTATCCTAGAGAAGGCCTTAGCTCAAGAGAAACATGTAGTTGCTGCTGCTTCATCTGTATCCCTTGCTCATTTTTGACTGAAGTTCAAATGGGAAGAAATCCCCAAAACTTAGTAATTTGAATATTGATGTATTACTACACATCAATATTCAAGAGTTTCTGTCATAATTTTGATCCTAGATGATTGATACCTACAAGTAGAATAACTCATTTCCTAATGTGATGTTAAACACAGTCTTTGTATCAAATGAACTTTCTTGTTATCATTTTCATAATTTCTTGATAGTTTATATATATGGATGAAACTGGTGGAAAAGGGGTGACTGGGCTGTGAATTGGCAGAAGATAGTAGCAAATCATTGTGGGAATGAAGGTAAAAATTTATTTGGGACTTGTGCATGGTCCATAGCGTGAGTTTACCTGCACCTGCCTTACTGAAGGAAAGCAACACAATTCTTGCATAAGAAATCCTCCACAAAGTATTTAGCAATGCAATTAACATAAAATGAGCTGGCTAAAGAGCTATAATTTTGCTTGCAGTTATTCATTACTCTGTGGTAAATCTTCATTTGGCTCTATAAGAAATATTCATTTTAGTGTATTCATTTAGGAAAATCAAGGCGTTAGTTAATATTCAGTTTTCATATATTGAAACATTCTTTGCATTCCTCTTTGTTCCTTCAACAGTTAGTGAAGTGTGTTTCAGCATAATCAGCCTCCCAGTGGATTCTAGCATGAAAACAAATCTCACTTTAATTTAACAAACTTAGGTTTACAAGGCAGTGCAAGGAAATTAAATTACCTGTTTGCAAACACAGCCTCCTTTCTCAAAAAACATTTTTAATATCACCTTCAATTTTCATGTAACTCCTTCCATTGTCAGTTTTTAACTGTTGTGGTTGAGCCATTAATCAAGAGTGCAGGCAGGTGGGCAATAACTCCAACTTTGCAGCAATAGGTTTCACTGTTTTCAGATTTTTAGCAGAAAGTGCATTTGTGTGGCTATTCTAGATTATGGGCTCAAGGAAGGGTGGGGATGATGTCAAACTGGAGCTCACTCATCCATAAGGTTCTACACTAGAGTGTAGTGGTTATAGCAGGGGAGCTATCAAGTTCATTTATACTTTGTTGTGGGCCTGGAAAACCATATTATCTGTGTCTTTGACATGCCTAAGTAATTCGATATAAGTTTTGAATTTGAATACTCAAGATTTTGAATGCTTTGTTTTGCAGTTCACAAAACCTCAGCTGATTTTTTTTGTTATGTCAGTGCTAGGTGTTACACCTTATAGCTTTTTAGCACCTGCCAGCACCTGTGGAAGCAAAGTTCTGTTAAAATTATGCACCCTTACAGAAGAAGCCCATCTCTGTAGAAACAAATTATTCATTTTTTAGAAGGAAGCACAAAAATTATTGCATAAGAGCAGGTTATAATTTTTTCAGCATGGTATGCTTTATCGGAAACACTGATTTATTGACTCTGAAAATTTAGAGGGAAGTATGCGGGCCTTGATGAGGCTTTTGTCAAGAGCATTTCCTCAGGTCTCTGATGAAAGCGGTAATTTTAAATAAAGGTCCTCATGAAAACCATAGTCTAGAGATTAATATATTAGCCTTATATGTGGGATCTGGAGCCTTATCTGAATTGTTTGTATCACAACTGATTATTTTGGAGCCGCTTCCATGCTAAAACTGTCTTCCTGATGTGATCTGCTCTGTTGTCTCGCTTTCTGGTTTTGTTTTGTTTTGTTTTTTTCAAATAAGTAAATCTGGAGATGTTTTTGTTTTGTGGTGATACAAAACAGAAATTATTTTTGAATGTTTTCCAAAGCCAGGGAAGTTATCTCTTTGCCATCTTTATGTGGCTCTTATTTCATCTGTTGTTCCTGCAATGCATGATTTCCTTTGTCCTCCTAAAGCTTTAAGGGAGAACAAGGGTTTCTCTTCCCCTGGTCAGTGTGCTCAGGGCTGCTTGGATTGTCATTTTACCACAAAAGGGAAGGGATTTGTCTAACACTCCCATGTCTACACAAAAGCAATAAAACAAGGAGGCACACTAGTCTTCATGGTAAACACGGCAAGCACAGTAAGCAGTACCTCAAACATGGGGAAAGTAAATCTCTATCCCCTCAGATTAAGTGCTTTTCTGAATGACAGTTCCTTATGGATCTTTCATTGGGATGATGTACAGCATCCATTATTTTGAAGGGCTGCTCTCAGATACAGGTAATCCCGGAGCACTGAGTGTTTGCAGCTTTGGTGTGTAGGCACTAAGTCATAGTAATTTGAACACAGGAATATAATTGTGTGGACTGTAGAGGTGCCTGAGATGGCAAATCAGGTCACAACCAGTCTCAGCAAGGGAAAGCAGCATAGCTGGTATTTTAGAGAAAGTTATTCATTAGAATAAAGGAGTGGGGATTTGACAAGGAGAACATTCACTCAAGACCGATCAACTAAAGTAGTTTTCGTTAAAGGTAGTTCTTATAGATAGGTGCAGGTACAAGGAATATCTCTCTGAGGAACTAAGGTGGTTGTGGGAGTCTGCTATTACATGTCTAGTTTTATCTCTACCTCTGGTTCCTTTCAGTGAAAACACCACTGGCCTTAAGTTGGTTATGAAATTGTAACTGATCAAGTTTAGCATTGCCTCAAACTAACGCATGGGGTGTATGTTAAAATTACTTATTACTATAATCTCTTTTGGTTCTCTGTCCTGGAGCTTATAGATCTGCTTTATAGATATGAAGTCAATATTTACATTCATTCTTTTTGAAGAAAGAAGGAAATCATGCTGATGGATACACAGCAGCTCTCACTAGGGTGCTGAAATTGTAATGAAAGAATATGAAGATTTCTCTGCTTGTGCAATAGCCACAGACTAGGCTGGTATGTGAGTTACCTGGGTACTAAAGACCCTGTGGCATTATGTCTCTGCAGTATGAGTTTAAAAAGCCTGCAGATGCAGGCTGTAGCAATCTGTTGTTCTCAGACTGAATATAAATGGGGCTTCAGGATGAGGGGAAAGGGCACAACATACTCTCTCAAGACATAATTCTGTAATACGTTCAGTAGTAAACCTTAAGAAAGTTCCTGTCGTGGACAGGTACTTCCTGCTTCTGCATTTCTTTACTCCACTGTTCGCATTGTACTGTGTGGTTATTGTAACAATGCTGGACTGATTTTGAATTTTTTTCTGCCCAACTTTAAGCTGATACCCATTTTTCTTGAACTATCTAGCCTGTGTTTCATATACATATGTACATACAGTTGTGTTCTCCATGTGATTCCAAAATGCTGTCGGTAAAAAATAACGTTTCTCCCCCCCCCCCCCCCCCCCTTTTGTTTTTTAAGAATTATTTTGATCCTGAGGTAATTAAAATGGTCATATTACAGTGTGACCTTGTAGCATGATACAATGATGGTTTCCTGTAGGGGTGAGCAAGCAGTGAGTGCCATGTGTGCTTGATTCTGTCACTGGGGAAAATATATGTGAATGTGGGGTAGATTCAGTCAAAGTTAACATCACCCTGCTTGAGGTAAAATAATAATAAAGTGTGGCTGTGACTAACTGAATAATTGAAATTATTTCTAAAGGTGATTGCTATAAGAATAGCAGCTCATTAGTGGGGAGAAAATAACTTCCTTTTTAAAACTAAATCTTTTCTGCAAACCTACTTGGACAATCCCATTATCATCCAAGTACACGCAAGTATATTTCAATGTGGTTATGGTCATCTTTTATATCAGTACATCACTAAAATCACATCTAGTATGGCAAGATCAGAGCAGGTAGTCTAATGCATTAGAGAGAACTGAAATAACCAGTGCATAGACTGTATAGCGAGCATTAATTTCTGGCAATTGAGGTTTTGGGGTTTTTTATATGCTATTTCCACAGCTGCAGGTGTGTGGTGTGATTCACCATAACTTAGCAAATAAAGAAGAATTATTAAACTATTTTGGTTTTTACAAAATACTGCCTGCAACTTGAATTGCATACTTACTACTTCTGTTTTTGCATGCACATCTTTTCTATATTTGAAAAATTATCCCAGTGTACTCCATGCAGCCTTTTAGATAAAAAAAACCAAAGAACAGTCTAGCAAAAAGGGCAGCCAGTATGAAGGATTACAAATGACACTTCTGTATCTACACTTGATGCAAGTAGAGCTGCCTCTGACAGGCTTATCTTCTGCATTTGGCAGTTTGGCACTTTACATGGCAGATAATCTATGCAGATACTGATCCAGCAAATTCATCTGTCTTAATCTGTTGAAATTCTATAGGCATATGCCCATAAGTCAATTAACTTATATTAAAGACTAAAGACTGGAACATTCAGTGCTGAGTGTGTTCTACACTCTTTGACCAGCGCTGTTCAAACACGCATCCATTTTGTTAACTCTAACTAATGCATGTTTTATAAAACCTAGATAAGATTTTATATTCTTATTGTCCCTAAATATTAGTGTTGTCAGTTCAGTTAGGAATGTGTAGCAGAGATGGGAATTGTCCTGTTGTCTCTCTATTATTCAACTTAGCATGGAGTTAATTTTCAAAGTATTAGTTTTTACCTAAAAAAAAAAAATATTGAGATGTCATTATTGTTAATAATTTAAAATTGAGTGGGACTGTTACATTAATTTCAGTAGAAAGTAAATGCTGTGGTCACCTTTTCTGCCAGCTGAATTGTTTCCTCTCTTAAAAAAGGGATGTCACAACTTTTTGTCAGTTCAACATTTCATTCTGCTTCAATTACATTTTCTAAAGGAAGATGTAGTTTGGAGGCTGATGAAATCTAACACTGACAGACCATTATTCTTGCCTCTTAACTTCAATTTAAAAAGTTCCTGCAACGGCAAGTTATTGCTTTTATTTCTGTCATTCACACATTTAAAAAATATTACCATTATCATAAGGTTAATAGCATTTGTATAGCTGTGTGTTGCATAATCTTCAAGTTAGTTTTGAAAACAGAGACTCTTACTGTGAAGACATTCATATGACTGTCACCTTGCATATGAAAATAGTTTAATTCCTCCACCTCAAAGCCACATCTAGGGAAAGAAAGGACTCATGCTCTCAGCCAGAAGTGATTGTACGTAAGTCTTCAATACGTGGTGCTATCTAGAAACATTTTCTTCTTCTGTGGGAGTGTGGCTGGACTTCTCCAGGAGCAAATGTAGGACCTGGAGGGTCTGTCTAGTTTCTCTGTGTTCCCTTGCTGCAGAGGGGATGAAAATAATGTCATCTTTAGTAGTAAGTGGCCTGAGAAACCAAAACGCAAGTCTTTGTCCATGGCAAAAAATAGGTGAGCAGGTTTTTTATCTAGTGGCAAAGCAATGGTTACAAAATCATCCATGATCCTTTCTAGTTTTGTCTGTTACACACGCATAGTATCTATACTATATATATCAGGGATTTTATCCCTCTCCTCATTTTCATCTCCACATACTTCTATGCCATGCTAATTACTAGTCTATCTTTCACTTCTGGGACATGTCTTTGTGTTATCTGTCACTTTCTGAGCTTGCAGTTGCTACACATTATTAGGGTAAATGATATAACAGGCAACTTAATAGATATCCTCCTCACTAGTGAAATAGCTCTCCCTCTTTTTGTGTTGGTATAAAAGAATACAAGTGGACAGTCTATTCTCTATACTTTGTAATCTTGCACATCTCAAAAAAAGAAAATCCATGCCACTGTTAGTGCAAATAGTAAGAGAATTAGTTTTTTGTGCTGCTTAACTTGCCAAAAAAAAAGTCAGTAAAAAAAAAAAAAAAGGTATAAACACCATATATTTTCATATACATAGAATTAGGGCTTACAGGTCTTATAAGGCTGACTGGCACTGTACTCCTAATTTTTAAAACCCTGGTTTGTTAATGCCTGCATGGAAATCAAGGAAACAATAGTACGTAAAGAAATAGAATTATGCCTACAAACAAAAGCTGTAAAAAATATACTGTCTGAATAAAAGAATTTTAAGGAGTATTTGAGGGCTACTGAGTGCACACCTAGAAACATTGCTCAGAATTCTTGTTTCATTATTATAAAAGGTGCAAAGAGTAATATTTAAGTTATAGAGATTTGAGGGCATCTGCAAAATACTGAGGAGAATAGCAAGAACTACAAACTGCCACAAAACTATTTGTACTGTCTTCAAAGAAAAGAACAAGAACAATATACTTGTATTCAAATATGGTAGCTATACAGAGAAAGAATATTAAAAAAATGGGTTTATATCTACAATTTGCTCATTTTAAGTGTCACAATAGCAGTTTAAAAAAAAGTTACTATGTATTTAATTTTCTCCTGTTCTTTTTGTAAACAAACAAATGGTGTGACTGCTACTAGGGTTGAGATGGGATAGACACAGGTTGGGCAGTTCCAGTAAAATCTGAAAACCAGTATCACATTTTACACTTTTTTAGATGTTTTCTTAAGTAATTCTCTTGAACGTAAGAGGAATACCTACACAGAGCTAATTTTCTTGCAGCTTTTGAATACAGATTTCATGGTCCTAGCGAAGCCAGTCCCTTCTGAAGCTGGAACACAGGGTACACAATAAAAATTTGCAAGTTGAGTGTATCTAAAGGGAGTCTGTGGTCTGCATCACCGAGGGGGAACAGTCTAATGTCGTCTTCTCACAGCTGTGTAGGCTGAATGCTTTGGATACCAAAGGAATATCCCACTATTGAAGACAATCAAATGGCAGACTTAGGTTTGCTCTGTTTCTGGTGTATGTTACTGTGGTAGGTTCACTGTGGCCAGCTGCCAGATGCCAACCCAGCTGCTCTCTCACTCCCTCTCCTCAACAGGACGGGGCAGAAAATAAGGAAAAAGCTTGTGGGTTGAGATAAAGACAGGGAGATCACTTACCACTTAGTTTCACAGGCAAAACAGACTTGACTTGGGAAAAATTAATTCATTTTATTAACAATTAAAATAGGTTTGGGTAGTGAGAAACAAAGACAAATTAAAACTACACCTTTCCCCCATCTGCCACCCCTTTTTGCCCCCAGGTTCAACTTCACTCCATCATTCCTGAGTCCTCTACCTCATCCCGTGCTTCCGGCCCCATAAGTGGTGCTGGGGGAAAATGGGGAGACATGGTCAGTCTAACTAACAATTCCTCTCTTCTGCTCTTTCCTCTTCACACTTCCCCCTGCTCAGTGTGGGCTGCTCTCCAGGCTGCAGTCCTTCAGGATAAACCTGCTCCAGCATGGTTCCTTTCCACAGGTTGTAGTTCCTTCAGGGAGTATCTGCTTGCTTGGGTCTGTGCGGTGCTCCATGGGCTGTGGCACAGATACCCGGTCCTCTTCCTGGGCTGCAGGGAAATACCTGCTCCAGCGTGGCCTCCCCAGAAGGGGTCTCTCTCTGTGGGGGCATGTCTGCCTGGGTGCCAGCAGCACCTTCACCCACTCCCACCCTGCTGCCTGCAGGGCTGGTTCTTACACCATCCCTCGCCTCTTGCTGCCAGGTGGCCCTTGGCCCATTCTTAAATAGGCTTTCACAGGGCAATGGCTCCTTTGGTGGGCTTGGCTGTGCCCCAGGGTGGAGCTGCTGCAGAACTATGTCTGGCATGGAACAGCCCTGGCATCTCCTCACAGAGGCAGCCCATGTGGTCCTACTGCCAACATCTTGCTACCTACATCCAATACAGTTACCTATTATTTTTTCATTTATTGTTAAGAAAAAAAGCAATATTCAGCTTCTTCAGGGATTAGAATGGATGCACCTGCAAATTGTTTGGAAAAAAGAAGTCTAAATTGAGAGAGAGAAAAGGAGAAAGATACTTTCCTCTTGGGACTGTTCAATATTCTGTTGAAAGAGATGAGGAATGTTATTTACCAGTAAGTAACTGCATCATGGCATCTCTGTTTTGTGCCTATTAAGGTAAAGTTTTGTGGCTCCACAATTCTTAGCAGCATGCCTACTGTGGCTTCCTAGGAAAGGTTTTGTCACAATTTAGTTTATGAGGAAATGATGTAGCAATAAATTATGATGGATTAATTTAAATTTATTTTTTTCTTATTATACAATAAAGTGCTGCTTTGGGTGGTATTTTTTTGGAGGTCAAGCATCAGCTGGAGACTTGAAAGTGAGGTGCATGGGGCAAGCAAAGAGTTCTTTGAAGTTTGCTTTTAAGGGGAATTTCCAAAGTTTAAGCTTGAATCACTTTTCATCCAAAATATTTGTATCATGCTACTTAAATATAAACCATCAATTTTTCATATTTCTTTGGAATTTGGGGAAATGTAGTTAAGGGCTTTGAGAACACTAGTAAGCAATTAAAGATCTTTAAAAACAAAAGCCAACCCAATCAGTTGGTTACCTCTGTGAGTTGTGACAGCCACCTTGGGGTGCCCTCAGCTGAGGTCTGCAAGGCATCTGAGGTTTACTTTTCTTGCAGATTTTTTTTTTTCGTATCGAGATTTTGCCCACTTGAAAACACAGAAGTAGCTGAACTCTGAGGCCACATTAAGAATTATAGTCCTGTTTCAGGACTAGGGTTGGGCTGCCAAAATGTATTTGGTTGTCAAATTCACATCAGGTAGAAGCATTTCGTCTGGTTGGTTGTATGCTTGTTTCTGCTGAGTTTAGAGCGTATCTGCTTGGTCTGTCAACTGCCAGAACTGGGGCTGTGAAATTTAGGAGGCAGTTTAGAAACTTCTGCCTTTCACTTGTGGTTACTACTTTCCCCCTGAGGCATAAGTGACCCCATGAGTACTCATTATTTCACTGCAAAGTCAAACTGATGGTAAAGCTTTGACTTTGCACTGGAATGGATTTGTAGCATTTGTAAATTCAGTTGCAGCTCAAATGATTTCTTTTGAATGTTGTGAATTGTGTAATGTAGTCTGAAGATTGCAATATACTTTTAATGATTATCATTTAGAAGCATATTTAGTAATGAAATAGGGATCGCATTGTTCACTTCAGCAATTACCATGAGACTGCTTAGTGTGTTAGAACTCCAGTGCAAGTTTGATACAACTATGCTTATAAATCTGTGTTCTGAGAAATGTCTAGAAGGAAATTATGTGGGAGAGACCTTTTATAAGGTCTGTTCCATCTGCATATGGCCCCTTGTAGTAACTGCTCTTCCAGATGAAGATTGATAAGAGAAATTCTAAAAGCATAAAAATGTACTCATAACTATTGCCCATCCATTTTCTTTTTTCAACACATCCCTTCAGCGTGATCCATCTGAATGTGCACCATTCCTTGTGGAGAAGAAATTTGTATTGATATATTGAGGTCATTATATAAAATTATGCCAAAACAGATATGAAAAAGAAAGAAATGAAAATATTGATGTAAAAAGTAAGAAAGAGGAAAAGGTAAGTATTCTGCAATCAATATCAGAAACAGACGAGGATAAATGAATACAAACACTGACAGATGTACAGGAAAAAGATTCACTGTCTTTACCATTAAAAAACTCTTACTAGATTTTAAACTCACTGTGTAATTGCTTTGTATAAATGCTGATGAATAACAAAGCTTATTGTGGCTATGCACCATACAATCAGTCCTGAGAGACTCATTGCAGTAGTAATATTTTCCCGTGTACGGGTCTCTCTGCTAGCAAAACGTTCTGCTATGAATGACATTGTGAATCCTTTTGATGTTCTTTGGATCTGAACACTGGCTCAGCCATGTGCCATCAGGCATAATCTCTTGTGTAAAAAGGATTTTTATTTTAATCTTATTTGATTCAGAAAAAGACCCAGTTACTCATTTTGGTTAATGCTAATGCTTAGGCTGTTACAGGGGGTAGTTTCAAACCACTGCACTTCACAAATGTGCGTGCTGATTAGAACTTTTATTTTTCATAATGATCTAGTAATGTAGTGATAATGGAGGTAATAACCCATTCCTAATGATTTCGTGTCCAAGGACTAAAAGAATTACTGTAATATATTTAGTGCCAAGTTCTGAGAAAGAATTATAAATCCATTTCCTTGTGCATTCTTACTGGACATGTGTACATTGTTTGTCTAGCTGCTGATGGAAAGCCCTGTAAAAAGAAAAAAATAAAATAAGGATACCTGATTTCTGATTCCACTCTTTTCTGAAGAGGAAGCAGCTGAACCAATGTTCCTGTTCATTCTGAAAAATGTATGTGGAACAAGATGACAATCTGTTTTGAAGGCATACAGCAGAAACTGGGTGCCTGGAATGAAGGTTCATGCGGACTGCTTCTCATTAATGTTTCTATTGCAAACAGTGCAAGTTGACCACAGGATAAAACCAGAAGTAGTATCAGAATCTGGAAGAACAGAATTGAATTTTCAAATTAATTTAGGCAGTCTTGGGGTCTTACTGGGATTAATTCACCAAAGATTTTTCAGTCATATCTCCTAGCTGTGTGAAAATGTGACTGGGGCTGGTGTATTGGTCTAAAACTAGAGTAATCTCATTGAAGGCTGTGATACTATTGCAGGTTGTTCTGGTATAGTTGAGTTGTGGAATTTGAGACCTGTTTGTTGCACAGAAGCTTTCTGAATCTGCAGAATTGTCCAGATGTTTGTTACGTCTTCCAAATGAAATTGGCTTCCTAACCGACACCATTGTAAGGGGAGGGTGGGGGCATGCAAAAATCTTACTTTCCTGTTTCTTGCTTTCCTTATCTTTGTTTGGGGGGTGATGCTGGTATGAGATACGTTACAGAAATTCTGTAGCCAGTTACACTTTTCGCAGTAGCGCTGACTTGTATTGGTTTCAAGTGTCCATTAAGTTATGACTTGCACAGGGTTATTCTTCCTGCTTCTTGTTAAAAAGGTTTAGTAATGAACCTGGCCAAAATATTTCTGTATAGAATATAACTGATTTAAAAACAAACAAACAAAAACAACAAAAAAACTGGAGAAAGAAACCAAACCAAACAACAAACAGAAAACCAAAACAAACAAAACCCCACCAAATAAACAACCCCCCATCCCCCAAAAACCCAAATCCACTATAAGTAATTTTTAAAATGAATACTTTTTAAATTATTAAATCCAATTGCTACAGTTTATTTGGTGTGACATTAATTTTCTTCCTTTAAACCCATTTTTTGACAATGTCCTTCAGTCAGTGGCAGCAAAGACTAAAAGCTGCTAGTGCAGAAAAAATGACCTGCGTTTTCCCTCAATCCTCTGTTAGTTCTCAGATTTTGCAGGTGACTGGTGGTTCTCTCCACCAAAAAGACACTACATTTGCACCGTACCTCCTGCACAATTATATGCTGGTGTCGCCGATAATGTTACAAAAGAAGCTAACTTTCCTCTTGCAGTGCTTTCGCTGCAAGTGCATCAGGTGTGACCTTAGCATTTGCACTGTATCTGCCCAACCTACTCCTTAAGGATTGAGAATACTGATGACTGAAAGAATGGAGACCCCTGAAAGTGCTTCTGCTAGTAAACTACCCTGTTAAGGAACCTGAACAGGCTCTATTCCTGTGAACAGCGCCTTACAAATGAGCAAACCCAACCAAAACAACTTTGTTCTATGGAGAAAAAGAAATAACCGCAACCACCCTCCCCCCAATCCTAGACTGCAAGATGTCAATAGACTCTAAATAGTAGTGATGGGTTTTGGACGAGGGGAAGAATAGGGAAAGGAGCTGAGATTCTACTTTGTAGGGAGATTTTCTTTAACTTGATGTACCAAGGTGAAAGTTTGAAGTAGCTCAGGAGCTGATTCACAACTGGACACCAAGTCCCTGTCTTGGGGGACCAGATTTATCTGTCAAAAACAAAGGGCAAAAGGCAGGGCACAAGGACTTTCAGCCATTCAGTTGTAATCTAGCACTGCAAGTATGGCAAACCTTTGAGATTACAGCGTCTATAGATTTTTTGTGACCTTTATATCAGTTGCTTAATCTTGGGACTTTACTTATTCTTACTTCTGTGAGAATGTGATCTACAGTCATCTTAGCATTTTCTCTTTTTTTTTTTTGTTCAGTTTTAATCTTAGCAAAAAGTGATGGAAGGAAGAATAATTACTGCTAGTGTGAGGTAGGAGAGAGCAGATGAGTTATTTTGTTAATGTGGCTCTTATTTATGGTAGTGTTTAACTAACAAGGGCTGTACCTAGCAAATTCAGTGACTTTCTGTGTTCCTCCTCACAATGATACAAGCACAAGGCCTATGTCTTTTTACTGCTTTGTTATGCAAATGTGCCATGTTGTACAGTGGTAAGATTGATGAAAATATGTGCAGCATTGGTTAGGGTGGCTTGCTTGCCCTGTATCATCTGCATCTTGTTCAAATGTATGAACACATTTGATACTTTTGAATGATCTTGTCTGATGTGTGTCTGTGAGAAGTAGTGGTTCCCAAAGCCTTGTTCCTGAAGAGCTTCTTTAAGATCTCATATCTGTGAGCCCTTCTGTTTGCACTCTGTGATCTGAGAGTGCTGTTTTTCAAGCCTGGATCAAACATGGAAGGGTGAGCTACAGCTACTGCTACTGTTGGTAGATTCAAGTTATTGTCCTTGATGTAAAGGCACTCAGACTTTTGCTTTGAAAAAGACGACACTTTTGCAAGGTTGCCACGCCCTGCTCTAGATTACATGTCCCTTTTGACAGCAGGGTTTTTTTCCTCCTTTGTGTTTGGGGATTACTGATATATGAGACTACTCAAATATAAGTGGTCTCCTTTTGCTCCTTCTTGCTGAACCATAGCAGTCCTTTGACCTTTGCCAGGCAGGTGGCTTCAGTTGCTTTAAACATCAAGCGAATTGAGCTTGTAGATTCTATTACTGGTATGAATTCTGTGAAATATCCTGTTGGGTTTTTTGTTTGTTTTTGGTTTGGTTTGATGTTGTGGTTTTCTTCTGTTTTGTTTTGTTTTTTTTTTTTTCCTAAAGCTAAGTTAGTCTTTTTCCTTATTTAACCTAATTTCCTAGGGAAAAATTCATTCAGACCTTTCTGCATTTGCACAGTGGGTAGTATATCTAGGGTGGGTTCTTTAGGACTTGTATTGATTTGCAAAATGAAAAAAAAAACACAAAACAACTCTAACTGTGATTTGCTTCATTCCTTCTCTTCTCCTTTCAAGAAATGGCCTCTTCAAATTGGACAACAACCATCAGTGTTGACCTCTGTAAAATACAAATTTTGATGCCTTACTATTTATGATATTGTGTTGTTTCTGTATTTATGTAGCTGCAGGCAGTTTCTTCTGGATTCTGGCTTATTTGTTCCATAGAGGTCCTGACTTCTGTCAGCAAAGCCTGAGTGAGCTGATGAGTGCCTACCATTTTAGTTTTACCATAGTTTGCTGGCTCTGCATAAACTAACAGAGAAGGTTCTCACAAGGCTTGTGAATTAATGGATTGTCTTAATTGTTTCCTTTTTATTGTTATCCTGCATATATGCTCATTCAACTATACGGTTCAGCTGTGGTTATCACAAAGCTTTATTTTATCCTCTACTGGTTTGAATTGCGGTATATTTTCTGGTAAGGCCTTTGAAGAGTACTCATACGTTCTATGTATTTTATAATTAACTTGCCATAGTCCTTATATTATAATCTCCTATTTTGGAGCCAAAAACTTTTATTGGGATTGCTAAAAGCAAGAAGATCAGACCACTTTTGTATTAGCAACTCAAATTTTGTGAGGGTAGAGTGTCCTTTCATTATATCATTGAAAGTGCAATCAATGGACAAAGGAGCCTGATTCTCAGCAATTATTTCTGAGGAAAGGAGCCTCAGAAGAAGACTATCCAGAGAGCTCTTACTTGAAGTTTATGCGTAGGAACTGTCTGGAACTGTTGCTTCAGGGAGCCTAGAAAAAAAATCTCCTCCTTTATGTTACCTGCCTTTTCAAGTAATCATTGGTTATCACCAAGGTGACCTTTTGAAATACCAAAAATAATTATTTCAGTGTTGTGAAATCTGTAAAGTCTGAAATACTGGGAAGAATTGAAGTCAAATCTTATGTCTTGAAAATAGGTCCAGGAGCTTTAACCTTTTCTTCATAGAAATTCATAGAAATGATTTATATAGTTACACAATTTTATGCCCAAACCTAGGTTTTCAACCAGGTTGTAAGAAATATCAATAAATGTGATTTTAGTCAACTGTTAATTTGACAGCAGCCACTAAAGTTAATGTAACAGGATAAGCTGGTGGCTTTTTTGTTTTTTTTCAAGTGGAAACACGGTTGAAGTCTACTTTCAAAATTCAGTTGCTTGCTCAAATGTGGATATGTGCATAACGAGGGTAAAACTGACAGGGTATGTCTGTCACTAGAGAAGAATATCAAATGATCAGTTTGAAGTGAATGAACTGTAAAATATAAAATTATCATTCATTGTTCCATACCTTTTGCAATAAAAAGCATGAAATGAAATTTGCAATAAAATGCGTCCCATCTGCAACATTGTAGTCAAAAGCTGATATGTCATGGGTCAAAATCAATCTTACTTATTAGCAATTCATAGAAGTAGTTGATAATTAAGGACAAAGCGATGAAGCTGGGAAAATAGTATTTGGTACTTAGAAGTGAGACTTAACCAATTAACGAAAAAAGAAAACCCACAAATGTGTAGAAGATACCATTCCATTTCATTTTCATTTTTATGTTTGGCAAACTTGTTTGACAAACTAGTTTTTCTACACTGGCCAAAGTCCTGGAAGCTCTCTTTACAGCAGGTGTCGGTAATTAAGAAATGATCTGTGTGATTATCAAGG
The DNA here is from genome assembly GCF_949628215.1 of Phalacrocorax aristotelis. NCBI lineage: Eukaryota > Metazoa > Chordata > Aves > Suliformes > Phalacrocoracidae > Phalacrocorax > Phalacrocorax aristotelis. Next base: position 23,590,502 of record NC_134282.1, on the reverse strand, counting down.
AATACTAATAATTAATGAATTGAAGCTTAGATGTTTTTAAGATTAGGTAGACAGAAATGAAGGCTGCATGAATTTATAGGCATAAAGAGAATATAAGAATAAAGATAATTCATTATTCTAGTATTATATAATACCTTTTTTTGAGGAAAAAAGTATTGATTGCATCTAGTCTTTCAGAGTTTCTCAAAATTAGATGTTTTATCCGAGATGTCTGTTTTGGTTTTGGTGGAGAAATATAGCTGAGTTGTCGACTTCTAAACAATATGCATACAAAGGGATTGTGGTGCCTGAGGGCTGGATGTCCTATTTGTCTAAGCATTGATTATTTTACTCTTGTTTGTCTGCTTGGTAGTGCTTGTAGCCTGTAACACAATATGATGTTTTACATCAATATTCAAAACTGCAGTTTCCCATCACCATTTTATTTTTCATTATTTGCTTTAGTCCTGTCAGCAGACCCAGTGGCTGGCCCATACCTCATGGGCCACCTGTGACTCTCATGGAGTTTATGACACTCCTGCTCTCAGAGTGCATTTATCTTCTGACAAGCAGCAGGGTTGTGCTAGAAAAGGAGGAGGTGGCTAATCAAATGCCTGTGGTTGAGAAGTGAAAAATAGGAATCACTGTAGCTGGTATCACGTGGTTGCCTTGCAATTGAGTGAAACATTCCATGCCACAGCAGAGAAAAGGAACCCGCTGGCCCTGTCATCTCCCATCTATGACCCAGTTGCAGACCTTCTGTAGCTTTTAATGATGATGAGGTTTTACCATGTGGTTTTATACAGTTGGGAAGACTGGTCAGTCTTGCTATAGCTTTTTCTTTACTGTGAGGTCCCTTGTACAGTGTGCCACAAGTCTAAAGATATTTTGGCATTGTCTGAGTAGGTCAGAAACATAGACAGGAATGAAAAATTTTTGAAGGATGAAAACCCCGAAAAGAAACCTTAGAGTAACATTTATGTTTGTATCTGAAAGGCTATGCAGAGCCCAGAATGCTGCCTTCAGTTATGTTTAATAACAGGGGGAAGGGGAAAAGGTAACCCATACATTCAAATGATCTCTGGGGGACACTCTGAAGATATTGAGGGGGAAGAAGAGAAAGAAAAATAAGAGGCCATTTCCAGGTTGAAATGCAGATATATAGGTGAAAAAGTCTTGAGGAAAGAAGAAACCATTCAAGCAGGATGAGTGATAGCTGTACATTCTCCTGAGAGAAAGGAGATTGCCTTGGAAAAAAAATAAAGGCTACATTGATAATAAGGAGGAGCATAAAAGACAATTAAATTAAACATTGTGTTATAAAGTCAGAGCTGCTTATAATCAGAAAGTCTCAAAGCTTAAAAAAATATTTATTTGAGGAAGTTCCTAGGTCTAAAACTAGCTGTTAAAAGAAAATAAATGAACTAGAAAAAATTGAAGTGTAGATGGAATATGGCTGAAAAATGCAGTATTGTTATGAAAAGCAGTTTTTATGCATGCCATACTGGTTATATAGCCTATGTAATTACACGCATTCTTCTGTCGTGGATAGCTGAAACACATAGGTCTTGATTATTAGTATTTCTGGAATACCCACATTCCTGTTGATTTTTTGGGGGAGACAGATTATTATTTGTTTTGGGGTGTGTAGAAGCTTCAGTCAAGTACCGCAAAGTAATCAGACGCACTGTATAAAAGTCCCAAAACACTGTTGTTCTTTAGGAGAAAGTAGACCATCTATGACAAATGGCAGTCATGGATATAACCCCACTGTAGTGATACCAAAGCCAGAAGACACTCCCTTGTTATCTTTATCGTCCCTGTGCGTTATTTACTACATTCCTGCTTTCAGCTGTGATTGAGACACACACCACCACCAACTACCATCTGCATTGTGCATTCATGGTAGTAAAAGTTATGTAATCATTATTTTATTAATGTATGGCATCATGTAATATATATCATTATTTTAAGGCGTATTCTGGAGATAGGTTTGGAGTGAGGATGGACAGTCAGTTAATGTATTTATTTTGAGGTATATTTTAATTTAAGAGACATCTGAACACGAAATATGGAAATATTTCTAAATGGTCTTTATTCTGTGTTTCTCTATAGTGCACTTTGGCCTCCATTATTGATAGTTATTTTTATACTTAATTGTTTAATCTGTGAATTTTGGTACATGAATATTAGATAGGATGTTCTAACATGAAACTCTGATTTGTATATAACTGATGTGTACCATCTTACATGTGTGCATCTTGCAGCATGACAGTAATTCTGATATATATAGTCCATTTATGGTTTAACCATAATCCTAAAATGGTACAAGGCATCCAGAGAATATGTGCTGTAAAGTTTTCTTATGCTCACAGCCTCAATGTTTCTGCACATGGTCATATCTTTCCCTTAACCTTTCAGCTTCACAAGCCTTTGCTCACACAAAGGTGTCTAGAATTTATCAGCATCTCTGTTTCTTGCACTCTTCCTATTTTTCCCTTTTCTCTTAAAGTATTTGAGTTTCTTGGTTTTCATCAGGGGATAGAACATCTCTTCAACAATGCAATCACTATTTCAAAAACAATGAGGTAATTTGGAAAGAGTTGTGGCCATAATGAAGAAAAAGATAATAAGCCTCTTTCAAGATAGCCTGGGACCCCAACTTGCTGGATTAAGTAAAGGACAGGTAATTTGAAGAAATACCTGTCCTTTATGTAATCAGGTTCTCTCTACTGGAATATCCTTCAGCCCCTGCTGTATGGAAATCTGTAATTTTGAACAAATAATGGAGAGATGAACATCAATACTTTTTTCCATTTTAAAAAAATAAAATACTACTTTAAAATCCATGGCATTAGGAGTTACCTCATTTCCCAAGATTTCCAAATGCATAGGCTTATGTAGAGGAGCATAGGATTTCATGACATTAAATTTGTGATATCACCCAAGAGTCTGTGCTATCAAAATAGTGTGGCACAATTTTATAAACGTTGCAATTTCTTAAGGTTTTTCTTTTCATTTATTTTAGCCTCATAACCTAATAGTGGTTTTAACTCTGAATTTTTCAAAGTACCATTCTCAGCTGCTGAGTATTGGTGAAGTTCTTAAGACATGATTGCATGAAACCTAAGTTACTTTAATTTCCATTTTTAAAACTTCAACTTAAGTTACTATTTACAAAGAAAAACTTTTGCTAGCCTAAATAAGGTGCTGAAAAACTCACCTTTGAAAATCTGCTCAGCAAATGTTAAAATTTCTAGTGTTCCATAATAGTTAAAATGTTCATTTTAGAGATGTAGTTGACACCATTCATAGCAATAAATGCCAGCAATTGGAATTCCCTGGTTTTAATATTTCAGGCAATCAGAGAGGCATTATATGTGCAATATTTGTTCTTTAGTTAAACAGGGCACACTGCAGATCTGTAACTCCTCAATGAGGTTTATCTTTGGTACTATTAGGGGATTACTCTTGCTTTTCTGCATAATCATTGATTTATTTTTTTTAATTGTTGTTTTCTATGGCAACACACCGTCTAGATAAAAATGTTTACTACTGATCTGTATGCTCCTCAGCATTGCTTTAAATGTATGGATTATTTACAGTGCACTGATAACCAGTCCACAAAACAACTTTGCTGGATTCCCTGTTCAAATAGTATCATCTGATGAAACCCTTCAGATGACACTCCTTTATTGTTTATTTAAGGAATAAGGGCTAGAGTCAGGTTTATTTAAAATGTGTGCTATAAACTCCTATAATTGAAAAATAAATCCATGTTCTGAACAGCTTTCAGTCCAAACAAAAAAAGGTGAAGCATGTAAGAATGGGGCAGCTTCATATAGTGAACATGGAGTTATTAAATATTGAAGTTATATGAAATGATGGAGGCAATTAAATATTATGAATCTCAGGCTTTTATGTATTTTTCAAATGAGAATGAGACTGCTCATAAGAAATTTGTGTTGAATTAACGGTCAGCATTAGTAAGCAAGATAAATGAAATGTTTTTTGAGTACAAGTAAATACATAGGAAAACAACCTTTTTCTGTCCTTGTGACATGAACGAAAACATTTTTATGCTGTTAGATACTTTTGCCAAAGATTTTTAAGTGTATAGACTTTCATGTATGATGACTTAAACGAATGTGTGCTATTGAAGTCCCAATGGCTAATTGTGGGACAGACTCATCATTTAATTCTGATGTTCTTTCTTTTTACACAGTACACAGGCGACTTCCTGGTCTGAACATTGAGGTTTATAGACTGTGGTAGTTCAGAATTCAGTTCTGATTCTCTGTAGTCTTTTCGTTATGACAAATATTAACAGTTAAATTTATAAGGACTGGATATCTTAATCAATGAGATTACATCTCTTTTGTATTAATAAAAAATAACTTGTAAGCTTAGGGACTGTTTAAGGTGTGAGAGCACAGCTACGTGGTCCTTAAACTAAGAGATGACAATAAGGCGCAGTGTAAAGGTTTATAATTATATGTATATTTAAATTCAAAATGTGCTTTTCAGCAATAAGGGTCAAAAGTAAAAATGCTGCTAAAAGTTTTACATATCAATACTGTGAGTGTAAGGAATTTTTATGCAATTTGTAGCCAGACTGTTTTTCCTGAACTGTACAGGTTTGGGTTTACCAAAGTGTTTAGTAAGTTCTTGTTAAATGTTTAATATTGATTTGGTCAGTGTTAGAAATAACCTCTCTCCACTGCTCAAAAAAAAACCCCAAAAAACCCAAAACGAACACACAAGCGAAAACCACCCACATTTTTACAAGAGAATCAAGCATATTTATAGTTACATAAGCTACCAAGCAAAGCAGAATAAATACAGAGTATGTTATTTTACTTCAGAAATAGCCAATAGATTACTGCCCAGTATTGTCAAGGTGGTTAGACAAGACACTTGATGCTTTTGCCTAGTTAAGGTTGTAATAAGAATGAGCTGCTGACAAAGGAGTCCTCCACCTCAAATTTTCCCCCTTTTTTAATATAAGAACAAATTTTGCTACAGGGAATTGTCATTATCGAAAGGTACATTATTTAAAATGTGGTTACGGCAGAAGACTTTCTTGTGCAGTCTATTTCGTACAAAATAGGTTTTTGGTTGTGCAGTATGTTCAAACCAATGCCAGTTTATCTATAGGATCTCCACTGCGTAATTTAATGTTGCTGAGATGCACTGCTTATAATGTATTCTGTAGTTAAAATGATCTCTAAAGTGTGCACATCTCATAATTACATATAAATCATCTAAATTCTGCTTTAACTGAATTTAGTGTAAAAATTCCCATTGTCTTAATTAGGGCAGGTATTTCACATTATTATTTTATGTAAAAGCACATAAAGCATTATGATTTGAAGTTCTCTCTCTCTAAAAGTAAAGCCAGGACATGACTACTGGTGTTTCAGTAATTCAGGCAATGACATCACATGGAGAGCTAAGCGTGTGAGACAGAAGAATATATTTCTTCTTTACAATCTGACTTTGACAAAACATATAAAATGTAGTTTATATGTGAAAGTTTCAGGAAAGTTTTTGGTTTCTTATGTATGTAGAGAAACATAGCATTCTGTTTGCTGCTGCTATAGCCACTCAATGTTTTTCTTTCCTAATGCTGAGAAAGATTTAATCCTATAAAATGCAAACATTTATTTACTTTTCCTTCCCAGCCATTTTCAGTTCCTACTTCTAGCTTAGTTTCTTTTCCCTCAGAACATGTCTTTGTTTTCTCTGCCTTCCAGAGAAAGAGAACCAAACTTTACCAAACTCCTAATCCTAATTCCTTTAGTGATCTAAACCTCCAAATCTGCCTATCTTCTCAACTCTCTGTTCTTGTTCTTAGTGCCTATTCTGAGATTTCAGATTTTATTCCTAAACCCCGGCCCATTCTGGAGCAGGCAAAGCAGGAAATCCAGGTTTACATCTCTTGTTATATCTTGGAGAATTAAGGTCTGCTATGTTATAAAGTAACACATGCTAAATACAGTCACATGTATGAACCATGTGAACAGGACTTGCTTATTGAAAGCACAGTCTTTGAAATATTCCAGTTGTCAGTAACTAGAGTTACTGGAGGCTCTAGTAAATTGTTGTTAAGGATGTGAATTTTCAAAACTTCTACCTTGATAACACAAGAGTGAACGTGGCATGAGCCACATTTCTGAATCAAAATAGTCTTCTGACCTCTTCCTCTTCCCCTTTAAATTTCTACTTCTTAATCCAAAGCCAGGGCTGTTAAAACTATCCAGAGAGAAGGTGACTGGATTTTAACAATGGACAAATTCAATTCTTCAGTGACTTTTTTCTCTGAAATACCTGAAACAATGAGCTGGAACTCTGGCACTTGCTGACCCCACAACACTTACTTTTGCATGGACCCAGCAAAGTATAACCCCAAATGAGGAGTGGACTGCCAACCAATGGCATCCAGGTCTGGGGAGGAGGTTTTTTTCAGCCATAATGATTGTGCATTGCAGATGGCAGTATGTCATCTGCATCATTAAGATTTTTATGTTACGCAGTATCCTCCTAATAGGCATTAGAAGCATTCTCTTTCTTTGCTCTACAAGATAAGGACTTGTAGTGCGGACTGCATAAGGCATGAGGTTCAGTCTCATATTCTACAGAAGTTAATGGAATTTCATGCATATGTTTAAAAGGCTTCCTAAGCATCCTCATTGTGGTTGTTTTTTAGGGGAAGACCTTTGACACTTAGAAAGACAGAATTCCAACAGGCTGAGCTGAAGATCATTGAAGTTAGCAGATGACAGGCTTAGAGCTGAACTAAATGGTAAGAAAGCCTAAATCTTCAGCTTTAGGCTAAAAAAAGTGGCATCGACCACCTCTTTAAGCTAGAGATAGAGATGAGGGAACGTATTATCAGTACATTTAAATAGAAAATAGATCCGTTATGCTATTTTGGAGAAAAGAAAGAAAGAAACCATTTGGATTTGTAAAGCAATTCTTAACTCTTATGATTTACTACCTCAAGTTTTAACTTCCTAAAAGTTAAATCAACTAGACAATATTGACTCTCCCCTAATGTCAGTATTTGAAGCTTCTAATATTAACATTTTTCTTTCATAGTTCTTTTAAAATGTGTTATTTTTGTATCAGTGCCATTTTCTAAGTATTTTAAGTCAGAAACCATCTAAATTTTGGAAATACCATTGTACTGTAATCCTTGTACCTATGCTGCTGTCCACCCACCCCTCCCACCCCAAACAAGCGTCTGTCTTGGAATATAGAAAAGATGTTGTCTTTCCTCATAAGATGAGGTCCTCATGCATTTTGTCTATATTGTGGTCCAGTTATAGTACTTCTGCACTGACAAACTGCAGTTCTGCTCACAGGCATTGAGAGTTGGAAGATTTAATTTACAGAGAGTATGATTGCCTTCAGAAAGCCCCGTGCACGTCTTGCAGTCTGACAGACAGTTGTCTTTTAATGTTGTAGACATTATAGACACAGAGTTTTGTGGACCTATAGCTATACTCAGAGTCAAGAGCTTTTTGGTAGATTGCCCAAGAGCTTGGGATAGGAGGCGGTTGATATTTTCTTTTCCTACTGCTGATGTATCAATGTCTTGTCTGTGATTTTGTTCTCTGTTTCTGCTGTGGAGCTTCCCATGGGCCACTTGGTGCAGGTGCAAAGTGCTCAGTGCAATCATAGTTTGTAGGAGAGTTCGGCGTGAGAGGTTGGTTGATTTTCTTACTGTGTATCAGGTGGCAAGTAGCAGGGTGGGCTTTGGAGCATACCATCTGGAAAGGGTAAAACCCAGGGCACTGTGCAAGAGGCTGGGGAAGAGGCACTGAAGTAGAATGTAGGAGTTTGGCATATTTTTTGGATTAGAAATATCTTTCGGCCTTTCTCTGTATTAATTTTGCTAAATTCTGGGGCTTCTCCTTAAACTGATTTTCAAGACAACATTCCTGGGGGCATGAGATTTCCTGCAGACTCTACAGAATGAGTTTGTTTTTCTTTTGCTTTTTTCTACTTCAGTGTTTTATGTGCCAAGTGCATTTGCAGATGAAACACAGAGTGGCAGTTTTCTAGCAAGATGGTTTAATTACATCCAAGGGCTTGTAATCACAAGCTTTGGTGGGGCAGGCTATGAAAATGCAGTGTAAATGGTGTGTACAAATTTCAATGAATTGACCTCTAACTGTAATAAGGGAAAAAGATTGTCTTATGCTAGGTGCTACAAATTATTTACATTATGATTTTATATGAATGTCTAAAAAAATTATGGGAAGGAAGAAATGTTTTTTAAAAAAACCCAACCCACAGCATAGGTATATTTCATCTGTACATTTTAAGTACATTTGTGTTTGAATTCATAAAAGCATTATACGGATTTCAGCTTTTACTCAGCTGAACAAATGCAAGGAAAAGATAAATGATAAAGGCTTTCAGACAAGGCTTTGTAAAAAAAGACATGCCCATACTTGTTTAATTTTTTTTTGCAGTTTTAGGGTTAATATAAGTGTCCTACAACTTAATACACCTTAAGAGGGAAAATTATTTTTTGTATAGCTCTTACCTCTTGCCTATCCAGCTTGTTTGCTTTTTTGAGTTTAGCTTGCTGTATAGTACTCTGGTCTCACAGTTCCTGAAACTCCACATACAAATCTGTGTATAGGTTTCTTCCATCATCTTTAGCAAATGCAAATCAGAAAATGTACTTTGCCTATCACTTTCTTTTATAGAATGTTGTTAATTGTAAGAACTGCTGAAACATTAAAGTATTTTTTAACCATTCTTGCCTCTTCCATTTAAAGATAAAAGAAGTTCCCACCTTATTTTAGAGCTTATAAAAATACCAAAAATATAAATGTTAATCTTCAAGAGATTCTAATAAACATCTTACATAATGAGAATTATGTAATTTCTCAAATTATGTGATTGTTTTTTTCTGTTTAAACATACAGTTTCATTTAGCCTAAACCAGACAGCAAGGTAAAATGTTTTTGTTCTGATGTTTAAATAAATGCAGCATGGCGTTACTGTGTCTTTGGAAACCTGACCTAAAATTTGACTGGTTTTGATGTAACTAAGAATGCAATTTTAACATAGTTTGGGGGGTATTTTAAACTAAATGTGGATTGAAAAGAAAAGCATAACTATATATATTTACATTAATATCTTTAGGTTCTAACCAATTATAGTAAAAAAAATGTGTTTTTTTTTTTCAAATATGACTTTGGATATCTGTCAAAATGGTAAAGCTCTTTTTAGATTAAAAAAAATCTACTCAGCTCAGTAGGAGAAAGGTTTTGTTGGTTAGTTGTGGTGTTTGTGTTGGGTTTTTTGTTTATTTGTTTGTTTGGGGGTTTTTTGTGTGTGAGAGCACAGACAATTAACAGAACCAGGAAGGAGGAGAAGATGGATTTGGTACTTCAACTTTTAGTTGTACGAGGAGTTCCCTTTTCATGCACATTCCCATTTACTAGCCCATTACTGTTAAATTGTATCTACCTTCAGTCAAGAGATCACCTTTTGTTCTGTACAGCATGTGTCAATCAAAGCCTTTGAGTCGTATCAGAGTACCAGTGGAGCATATTTATTTGTTGGATGTTCAGGCAATTTGCATGTTCAAATAACAGATACAGAATACTTCAACTGCCCTGCAAACTAGAATCCCAAATGCCATACAAAGCTCTGAAATTGCATCCATCACTTCTCATATTTCAACATCAACAAGACTTTTGGCCTTCATCTTATTACATAAACTCACGAATCTCTCCTCTGGCTGTACAGTCATTACAGGATGAAGAGATTCGAGTTCCCTGTTTTCCATTTCACTTCTCCCTGACACATACTCAGTTTAATCTTCCCATTGCTTAGTTATTGCAAAAATGGGTAAAACCACTGTGAACATGTTTGCCATAAATATATTTGTTTGGTATTTTCATACAGCCAGTGAACAAAATAATTTAATTGCACAGCTCTTCCACGGTGGCCAGAGCCCTCTCTGTTGTCTTGGTATTCATTGCTACTTTCTTCACATAGAAGAAACTATGTGGGAGAAACTTCTAAATTATTTTCCCATTCTCTTCTGGGGTTTTTACAGAAGACAAGGCAGGAGAGAATTTAGGGGTGTGGGTGTGTGTGTATTTTGTTTGTTTGTTTTTATAATTAGGTTATTTTAAATAATGCCAACTGGTTCAATTTGTTTTTGCTTTAAGTGTCAGCCTGCTATCTTTGAGGTGATTTCTGTTGCTTCACCAGCTGTTTTCCTCATCAGCTGGTGCAGACAACTAAATAATATGTACAAAAATTATCTTGCTTCTAGACCTGGTGAAAACATTGTAGATATTCCTTAGTGCAGTGTTCCCTCATGCCTGGGGTAATACATTCTTCAAATTGCGATTTGTTTTGGCTAGCACCATTGTATTACTTATGTAGGAGTTCAAAAAATGTAACATTCAGGTTGCAGCTGTGGGAACAAAATGCTATTTATAAGCATAGCAAAGCTAAGCCCCTTACAAAATAAAAAGGAAGGGGAAAATGCATCTTCATACTGTCCAATAAATAGGAAATGGTTGGTGAGAGGGTTCAGGAGTAAGACAATCTGATGATACGTGGTGTAGCCTCTACTTTAAAAATGTCTTTTTGTGTGATCTTCCTATGTACTTCAAGGCCAGATATTCTAATGTTCAACAGCTGTATTTGAAGGACAGATTTTTCAGAAAAACTTCAGATCCTATTTAAGCACAACGGAAGCTGGTTAAACAGAAAAGAGGTGGCAGCTTTGATAAAAGTGATTAAAATAAACTCTTTTTCTTGTCTACAATGTACAGACACAAAAAGTAATTTTAGATACTTTTCAAAAAGTGTAAAATGATAAATTGCCCAAGAGTCCAATGTTCTCACCTGCCCATCTGCTTGCCTTTGTGTCATGACAAGAGTTGTATATCTCTGGATGTCCTTTCTCTTGCATCATGGTTTTGCAGCTGAAAGCAATTCCTTCAAAACTGTCTGACCCTAATTATATCTGACAGTTGGGAACACATTAAAAATATTTTGAAATAGGCTTTTTATTTTGGTGTCTTTATTAGAGGGATGTCTGTAAGTGTTGGTTTCTCATCAGTGAGTTGTGGTACAATATGCATATAATTTTGATCTAACACATGAATGTTTATAAAATACTTTGAGATCTTGTTAGTGGCTGTTGTGTAGTAACATTAATATTGGATGTACATTAAATAATTTCTCTTTAAAGATAAAATTACCTAAATGGATGTAAAACACAAGTCAAATTAATCAGGCATACTGTTTCTTTTCTAGTGAACAAACACAAGCCCTGGATTGAGACATCATACCACGGAATCATAACCGAAAACAATGACACAGTAATTTTGGATCCTCCCCTTGTTGCTTTGGATAAAGATGCACCTGTTCCCTTTGCAGGTAGGAAGATACATTAACAGCAGCATTTGAGCCTATGGGTTGCATGATGAAGTTATTAGAATTTGTAAGGAATGAATTTGCAATGCAGAGGTAAGGTAATCTGAAGGACAGACATGTTTAGAGGCTGTATCTGAGTACTCAGGACTTGACCGTTGGCCTATAGACCTTGAAATGAGGTGTCTTTTACAATAAATGTGTCTACTCATTTATTGTGAAGCAGAAGTGACTATAAACAGCATAATAGAGCAGGCTTCCACTATCAACATTTTTTAATGAAAACACAAGAATTACATAATTAACTTAGAACTTGCTTTTATAGAAATGAATCATTAAAATTGCCTAAAGGAATAATACATAGTTAATTTTGTTTAGTAATAACAGCTCCTACTTTCTCTCTTCCTATTCCACTCCCTGGCTGTGGACAAGCTATGCGACAAATATTTAAAGTTGTTCAAGTCTTACATTACTGTGTTAGTACTTTATAACTGTCAAGACTTGGATAGAAAATTTAATGGAAATTTTGAAGATTTTTGCTCAGATGGCTGTATGATAGATGAATGTCATATAGAAGCTTTTACTGGTATTAAGTCTATTTTTCCTGAGACTTATTCTGTCATACTATGAGTTCCTAAAGCAGAAAATAGTACTTTAAACTAAATTTTCTCTTGAATTCCCTGTTTTGTTAAAAACATTTTTTTGAAGCAAAGGGAGAATATTAAGTTTGATAGCTGTCCTGAAGATTCTAGAAAGATGCAGTTGTTAAAAAGATTATATTGCTTAAGAATGTTCATTTATTTTAAGGAAAGGAACTAGTGAAGATGGGTATCCTTGTCTTGTGGAATACAGTCATGTTCAGTAAGAAGTAAGTCAAAGTACTTGTAAAACAGCATTTTACAACATGATGTAAGAATTGATATTAGCCATTTTCCTCAAAAGCATATACTGGCATAAACTCATACCCTGCAAAACAGGGGTTCATGAATGTTTTTATACATTGAACCCCATTTTAATATCAGGATTGTTTTGTTACTCATGGTTCCCCATGGTTCTTTGTTGCACAGAACACTTTTTTCCTCAACCATATATGCACTAGGGATGTTCAGTGGAGGGGACTCAGCTAAATTTAGTCAGAGGTAAAAGCCTCTAATAGCTTACATATGGATACAGCAACCTCATCCTGAAACACTTTTGTCTGCTGATCAGTTCCTAGGGCACCAAGTTACTTGCTAATGGAGGCATAATCAATGGTCACCCAGAGATAAGTAGACAACCTCTAACTGGGAGGTACTAACTATAATCAGAGCAGGTGTACTTCATACAAAGATGCTTAGGATAAGGTGTCCTTAATTCAGTTACTAGCTTTTTAAGAATTGAAGAAAAGGAAAAAGTACTTTTTTCCTTTTATTTTTTTTAACACATTCATTAAGAAGCAACTATATGTTAAGACAAACAAAAAGTGTGGAATGAGACTTTGAATGATAAACAATTGTTTGTAATGTATTTGAGTACCCTTTTTTCTTACAATGATAACTTCCATATAGATGTGCAATTCATTCTTCCAAATGTTTGTGGGAAAGTGTAACATACACTTAGGTTTAGTTTAGCAAGGATTTCATCTATCTGTGAAATCTTCAGGTACAGTTATTTAGGAATGAAGGTCGATTCCTTGTGAAAAGATGCCCTTTTCATTTTTGGGGGATTTTTCTGTTACTATGAATGATCCATCTCATATTTGCTTCTTTAACTTACATTCCCTTGGGATCCTTATGGGGGTGTTAATCTTGTGCTGTTTCCACTGATACTTTTACAAACTGTTTGCTGATTGGGGATTTACTAGGCTGATTATTTTCTTTGGTTTTTACATTGAAACAATCAACAGGCCTCTCCTGTGTTGGTGTTTTACTCATCTTGTAGAAAATTATCCTTTGAAATACTGAACGTGCACAGATAGACTGGCTTTTGTGATAAAGGTTACATTAGACAGTAGTTTTAATTCCGTTTCTGCATTTATTGATTTGAATTATTTATATTTTAAGGAGTATTATGGAGTCTTAGAGGGAAAATCCTTGTGTGTTCCCTGATATTAATAGTTCATTTCCAAGTAATAGTGTACATTTGGTCCCATGATCTGCAATCCAGATGTAATATTATAGTACTGATTGAACCTTTAATTCCCTTGAATGGCCTGGATTCCCTACCTGTTTGGAAAAACCTCTATTTTTTTTTTTTAAGATTCTTGCCTTTCAAGTTGTTGGAGTAACTTCTTATTTCTGTTTTAAATTTCTGCTTTAATACAATGTAATTTTATTTGGTTGCACAATATCATTAATTTTATTATAGGTCTTTGTGGAAAATTCAATTTGTGTAATGTATTAGTAGGAGGAAACCAAAAATAGATACAGCCACTACATTAACAATATTCAGTAGCTGTTCATTTAATAGTACTGTAATATGGAATTTCTTCTATGGCCATTTTTTGTTTAAGTGTGGAAAACTTTGTCTACAGTGTAATATATCAGTCTTCAATTGTACCAGAGAATCAGAACTCTAACAGTTCCTTTCCCATCACCCTATTAATTGTTTCAGTATTTTGTCCAACTATTATAGAGAAAAATTTATAGTATTTTGAAGGATTTTCCATATTTTTTTTCTTTTTAATGAGCCCAGATTCAAGAATACATCATGGCAATTTCTGACCTGTGCTTAGTTATCTACTTAGATCTCCTTGAACAGTCTAGATTAAGACTAGATGTACGTGGTTTCCTCCTCTGGAACTACAGCCACTGCAATAGTTTACTGGCAGATTGTTGGCTGTTCCATCAGTATTTGTGGTAGCCTATAGAAGTAGACTCTTTTTTTTAATTAGTAATATCAGTGCGTATTTTATTTTAAAAAACCCACAAAAACAAAAAACAAAATAAATTCTCCAACAAACCAAAGTAAAAAGGAAACCCCAAACCAAACAAAATGACTTTAACCCAGCTGCTATATATATCCCTTCAGTTTTCATATGGCCAGAGGTCCCATAGAAACAAAACTGAACTAAGAACAGAAAGAAAACTCTCAAGTTAACCACCAGGTTGATGTTCCTAGGGAAAGCCTGCATACCTATGTAGCTAGATGTTACGTGAACTGTGTGATCTTTCTACTTTTCTTAACTCCATCCTTTTTAAGTGCTCATCTTCCATCAGTGACAGGCTGAGGAAAATTTACAGGGTTTATCATTGAACGGGGTGACAGGTCACAGTAGGTGAAATGCATACTTATTTCATACATTTATTTACTAATCTATACCATTTATTCCATATTTGTTTCTATATCTTGCTAGAGAGGGTGTAGTCCTTTTGGAATCATACTGAACTTGTGGAGGTAAGGGTAGGTAATCTTTATATTTATGACCAAGGCAAGGAGAGCTTCAGAAAGGAGGTGCAGTAGTGTCAAGCCAGAAAGTGTGTCATGTCAGAACAAGTGTGCTGGGCCATACATTGGAGACTATAAAACCCACTGAGCTTTTGTCTCCAAATTGTCTGCATTATGCTTTATAAAACAAAGTTAGTGTTGAGGTCTGGGATATCTATAGATAGGCTAGCACTGTGGTCTGTAGGATTATAATGATGGCCAGACCTACTAATAGCAGATCCCAGCAGATAATGAGATTGCACTGTTCTTTCCATGCAGGACAGACAGCACAGGTCTGCTGTACAGCCCTGGCTTAGAGAAACCAGGAGGGGCTGTTTGTACCACTCACTGTAAAAGCTCTGAGTTCAGCAAGAGGAGCCTGGAAGTGGTGCAGGTTTTCCAGCTCTGAGCTGTGTATTATCAGGGATGCTTTGAGCAACATACAGATCACCTTACTTCTGCTGATTTCCCTGGTGCACAAGTAGTTTATGCATTTCATACTTTTTGACCTGAGAAAATAATTTTTCACCTAATAATTACTTTGTTACTAAGCACAAAAGCAGAACTAAGCTATTAAGACACATTCGGTATTCATCAATGATTCTTATGTGCCTTCAGTGCTTGGGTTTGTTTTCTATACTCATTTTCATGTTCTCATTTTTTTAGTTTAAATATTATTGTGGCATAGACCTACTCCAAACTATAAACAGTATTTTTATTTTCTCGTCTGGAAACTGTAACATTGTTCCAAACACCTGTGCTTTTTTTCCTCTCCATGGCTGCTAAGGTAAGTCTTTTATTATCTGCCTTGTCAACGACTTCTAGTGGTACACACATTATGTTCCACGTCAAACTCCTGTTCATGGAGTGGTCACAAAAGAAAATGACTATAATCTGCACTTTTTTTATCACTTCTGTCTAATGTTTGAAATCAAGGGTGATGACAGGAGAAAAAGGAATCTTCTGTGCAGTTACCCTCTCAACAGGTCTGTGTTTCCAGGGGGGACTAATGAGACACTAACAGGACTATATGCACCTGTGAATATGCTGGCTGTCAAATGCGATCAGCCTGTTTCATAACTGGAGCATGAAGACTTTCACAAGATTGCAATGAATGGTCTTTGGTGTCTCTTTATCTTATGAATTTGTGAAATTGTGAATTTGTGAATTGTGCAATAATTAGAATATATGTAAAATCATGGTTCTTAAAATTATCATGGTATAAACATATTCAGTTTCTCTTTTTTATGTAAGTATATTTTTCAGACATCTAGTTTTGAAGGAAAGCTTGAAAATACCTTTGCAAATGGTTAAGTGAAAGAAACAATATAAGTAATTTTCCAAACTTCAGTTTTTCAAGTCCTGACCTGAAACGGAGTTTCACGCTCTGGTGCTGAGTTACAACTGATCTTTAAAATAACTAGACTCACCACAGCAGCCTGGAGCCTTTTGCAGAGTATCACAGAAAAAAAAAAAAATCCCAGCCAAGCACCAAACCCCATGCAGAAACCACAAGTCCTGTAGAAATAGGTTATGCCTTCTGCTTTCAAACAGTATTGTGTAGGTGCAGTATAAGATTATCTAATTTAGGGAAATCCATTGGAGGAATCTCTCTTTGAAAAAAGATATAATAAAATCCACCCAAAAGAAGGAATATAACTTTAATTAGACTTGTACCAACCTGCAGGGTCACCCATGCAACAGTCAGCTATCACATGCTGGTTATGAGGCTGGGAATCACTTCAAGGATTTGACTTTCAGGCTAAGGAGTGGTTTGGCTAGAAACAAAGTGAGATCAACTGAATCAATTTGACAATGTTCTTTTTCTGTAAATGCAAGAAACCCTCACAAAATGCTGTAGGATTTTGGCAGGCTATTTAGAAAGAATATTTGTCTGCATTTGAATAAGAGCAACTCTGTTTCATAAGAAATGTTGTGCAAAAATAGATCTGAAAGGAACTTCAGGATGTCTCCAGTCCATCCTCCTGCCCAAGGCAGGATCCATTATAACTGTGTCATTCCTGACAAATAGTTTTCTGCCCTAATCTTAAAGATCTATAGTGACAGAGATGCAACAGCTTCCCTGGGCAATTTATTCTACCCTTCACCATACTCACTGTTTTTCATGATGCTTAACCTGAACTTTCTGTACCACAATTTTAGCCCATTAGTTTTTGTCCTATCCACCGTGGCTAGGCAGAGCACGTCAGTCCCATTCCTTTTTGCAGCAACAGCCTTTTGCAGCAGCAGCCTGAAAGCACTGTGAGCATCTTAAACAGCATGGGGTTGGGGGGGGGCTTCATCTATCCATTGTGTTACTGGTAGACGTGAGGCAGAGATAGAGGAGGCAACTTTTAGAAGGAGATGATGTATGCCCTTTTCACCTTGAAAGTGAAGAGCCTAACTCTTAACCCTTTTTTAAAAAGGTCAGATGTGTGTCTTCCTGGGTCCACACAGACAGGCCCTCTGTATCTCAGAAGCAGCTGCAAATCAGACTTCCTTTGCAGATGGAGTCCCAGCCTCTGACTACATTTTGTCTGTGCTAAAACTACTGTAAAGGATAAGGAGACAATAAGACCAGCCAAGAAGGATGTCTAGATATTCAATAAACTATAAGCTGCATCCACAAAGTCTCCCAAATCATCTTTGTTATTTTAGCAGTTCAGGGGAATGTGTATTCTCAGCTGCACCACAGAAACTCCAGTAGTTGTCAGTCCACTTACACCCAGGGGCTGAACACAAAATCCCATTTCTCTGCTTCAAACTGTGAAGCTGTCTAGCCTTCTTGTTCGTTTGTTTTTATTGATAAGCAGTGGTATTATAACAGAAATAGTCTTTTTGGTATAACATTAAAAATATGGAAATTATTTTTCAAATTGTGACTCTGAATCCTATTGTTTTTAACTGACTGTCAGCCAGACTTAAAATATTCTGTCAGTTTATGATGCCCAGAATTCACTGATGTTAAATATTTCACTGTGAAAATGAGGAATGATCAAAAAAATCTGAACTGTAAGTGAAGTCATGGAGTATTCCAGTTGTTCATAACAAATCACCTGCTAATTTTTTTAAACCTCTATTTTTGAAGTTTACCTTTATTAATGTAGCTTAATTAGTTAAGCCTTTATGTCTTTATGGTGATCATAACCCAAGGTAGAATAAGAGACTGGCAGTAGCACAACTGATTCCAGAGATACTAGTTTTGACCTAATGGTCATCCAATAAAGTTAGATTGATAAATGCTCAGGGTTCAAATTAAGAATGCACCAAAAAAAGTTACTCGGACAGTGACCTCTATTGGTTAGACCCTGAAGTTGAGAGATGAGGCATTTGAGGGTTTGTTTTTGGCCTTTTTTTTTTGTTGTTCTTGAAATTTTTGTCAATTAAATTTGATTGCCTTTCTTAGTCATTTTGACAGCAGTGAAATAAAAGTAGGCAACATTAATGTCTCAAAAGAAGACTAAAGGTTCAAGAATTCAGACTGTTCTAATAGAGCTTTTAGTAGCTGCTGAGTGGTCTGTCATTCCAGGAGTAAGTGGTTAGGAACAAAATTAGACTGTAATGCATGGACAGTGAATGTAAGTTGCTTCTGGCAGCCAAAACCAGTAATGAATGAGAACATTGAGATTAACTTTATTACACCTAAATATGCTAAATTACTTCGGGTCAGAAAGAAGCAACTAAAGTAACCAACTAATTATGGTTTGCTGATATTCACTTGGGCTTTTAGACTACTTAAGGAAAATACTGATGTGAATTAAATTGGAACCATTTTGAATAGTTTTCTTTATAAATAAGACTTGATATTTGGAAAATTATGGCAGGATAATTCTGTGGATATGCAAATATACACATGAGGACAGGGACAGAACCTTGCATTTTATTGTGCTGAATAAATGACTCCTTAATTAAAAAACTGTTTAATTAAAACAGGTTATAGCTGAAGTTTCCAGGAAAATAGAGTAAGTTGTTAAACTTGTGGGCTGCTCAGAACACTAGAGATAAACCTAAATGGGGAAGTACTGGAATTGCTAAACCTATAGGTCCCAAAATTGGTAGCTGCTATTGTGCTTTGACTATGGATATAGATTTGTCACACACATTCTTTGAAACTAATGAAGCCTTGCCATATGAGTACCATTACATTTAATAAAAAAATACAAGCTTTCACCACTTGTTAATGTTGCTGTCATCAGAACTAGGGCTGGTAGTCCAGTAAAAGAAAGCTTTCTACAAGGCAAAAACAAAATCCAAAAACAAACCACAAACAAAAAACCCATCAGTGTATAGAATTGTTCTATTCAAAGTAGCAAAGATCTGTGCCAAGTTCAAATGAATTGTACTGTAGGAATTCTTGTTATCCAGCAGCCCTGTCTGTGACAGGGCAAACTGAAAGACACTGTTTTCTTGGACCTTTGTGCTAGCCTGCTAAAAACCTTCAGCTTCACCTGTAAGATCCCAATTTTTGTGAAACACGGAGATGTAATATAGCCTCATTGACAGTTCTGGAATCCAGAATCAAATAAAAAACCTCAGTGAAACAAAATGCAATAATGTAGGAATGATAAACTCTTTTTCTTAACCAGATCTAATTAGTCAGGCAAATTTTATAGGAAATTAGAAAAAATAACAGTCCAAGCTTCCTCACTTTATTCTTTGAAATTATAGTGTTAGTCATGAGAGTGTTATGTTTTGACCTCAAAAAATATTTAACTTTTTTGTAAGAATTAATCATGAATTTTAATGCAGGTTTTTTTCTTCACTGATCATTGAAGGTGAACAATGGATCTTACTTTTACTGCAAAGCTCAGTATCCATCTGGGAACAACCAATTTTTTTCCAAATGCTTTAGCTCATGCTTCAGTTATGGAATTTCAAAGCTTATTCTAAATTTTACTTGTCTATTTGTTAAAAAATGTGACTATTAGAAATCGAAATGAAAGTGTCAATGGATGTTTTTGATTCATCAACAATTCTTAATTGATAAAAATCATTGCACTGTATCTGAACAGATTCTGGTGAAGATAATATAGGCTATGTAAAGCATTGCTAATAAATGTCTTTTTAGAGACATTTGTAAGAGATGGTAAATCTTGAATCAGTAGACTCAGCTCAGTGATATGGTAGTAATTTGTCCCATGTGATGACTGTCCATCATGTAGGGACATAGCTGCATAGACAGACATGAAGCAATATGATCTATCCAGTTGTATTAATGTATATTTTATGCTGTAATCAGTGCACCTGAATCTGCAGTTGAAATATGATGTAATTTATTTCAATGAACTATGTCCATTACTTTATTTTCAACAAAATATTTTGAAGGCTGCAGAAAGTAATTTATTTTGTTGAGGTACTATTTTAACAATTGTTTTCTGCAATGGAATATTTGGGTGAATTAAGACTGCAACTTGCTTTTGAGGTATAATTTTTGCTATATAGTTAAGCATGGATTCTATACACTTCAGTGGTTCTCTAAAATCAGTGATGTTTCCTCAGCTATGAGTTTATATTCTGAATGTTACAACAAGGACAGCATCCTAGGAACTACATAGTATTTTCCCTTCTATGATGTTAAGTGACTTCAAGCATTTTAAAATGGGATTTTTGTGATCTGAATACACTCCCAAATTCACATAACAGATTTGTCAGCAAACTTAAAATTTTATTTAAGGGTAGAATTACTATTTGGTAGTAGCAGTTTCATGCTGACGTGCAGCACATGTGTAATTCAGGTAAATAGTTGTGTCTGAATCCTCTGCTTTGGGATAAAAAGGCAGAGGAATAATTTTCTTCCTGTGGTGAGAGTGATATGTTGAGGGCTGCCTTTGGTTTGAACAGGTTCATATCTTCTTAAAATTAGTGTTTGCCAAATCTGTGTAAGCAGGCGAAAAAAGGTAACAAAAGTAGGTAGCTCCTTTTTGTCATTATGCTGTATTGAATATCATAACCACTTAAGTTCCTACAGTTCCAGGTACAAATAATAATTTTAAAACATTTTTTGATATATATTGAATTATTTGAAAAATTATGACAGCAAGCATAATTCAAAGACATGAAGCTGGACAGTGAAGAGGCTGAAACAAATAGGAATGATACTCATTAGATTTTTTTTTTTGTTGCATAATTTGTTTCTCTTCATTAGTTGGTATTCAAAAAGCAGTAAAATTGACCTGTCCTTTTTTGCTTTCAAGGGTATATTAACCTGGAAATTCAAAACCTGTGGCCATCTTTACTTCCAGTACTAGAATAACACAAAGGACTCTCAGAGGCTAAAAGAAGTAGTGTGAAGACCCAAGTGAAGAAATAAACAACTATTCTGAGTCATATAGTACAAATTCCATTCTCTTCACTCTTTCATTCCTTCCATGGTCTGTCCATGAATTCGCTTACAACTATCTCCTTCACATAAATATTTCCTTCTTTGTGTACGTTCCTGTTGTCGTATTCTTAGGTGAAGGATGATGAGTTTAAAAAAAATAATTTGTGAAGGCATGAAGCCTTATTTATGCAGACCTAAAAAAAAATTTATAATACCATGCAGTGTTAGTAACATAAAAAGTAGACTTGGAATTTTCACCGCTTAGAAATGTACTGCAACAAAATTGGCACTACAGGATTCTAGTTTGCTTTAAAAATAAAATCAATAGGCTAAATTAGTTGGGAAAATATCATGTTAAAATGGATTCCTCGGGATGAAACTACCTGAGTTAGCATAAGGCAGCAGAGACGTGTCATTTGCGTGAAGTGGTTTCTAAATATTAAAATAATTTTAAAACAGCCTAAATAGGTAATCATTTAATCTTTAGAGTTCCTTTTGCTTATTGGTCAGTAATTCTCTTATGGAAAGAATAGCTAAGAACCCTTACTTTCCTTAAAACCTGATATATCCACTGACAGCTGAAAAAAAGATATTTTTCTGGATTAGAATAAACTCTCAATAGCCTGTAGATGCTGTTGCTCCTTTTGCTTGCTAGGGCAGCCTAAAAAATGCATGATACTACTATTATGAAGCAAGAGGGGAAAGGAGAATATAAAGCATTCAGATTCTGGACAGGTGGTTTAGGACATCAATTTTCTACTCAATTCTCCTGCTTCTGTCTGTGGGCAATGGATCAAACCAATTTGTTCTCTTGGCCTAGGGTTTCCTCCTCTGTCCTTTTTTCTGTGTGTTTAGGCTATAAAAAAAATTCTAAGTGCTTTTTTCTCAATGACAATACAGCACTGAATACAGTCTGCTTGTGCAGCACCAAGCTTAAGGATATTTTGTTCTCAGTTGTCACTATTTTCTATTCCATAATCTTTTATGATATAGGTATGTAGTCTCTTTACAGTAGATGCAACAATTGGATTAGTGTGGATGTTGAACCTGAGCTAACAATTCAGCTAGAGGTATACATCAGTATGGTTACACAGCTCTATGCCTGTCACACCAACTCCTGACCAGTTAGACAGATGCATTTCTGAGACATTGCAGAGTTAGAGATGAGACATGAAGAGAAAGTATTGGCAAACAGTGGAGTGGAAAAAAGGATGGGGGTAAATGCGTTCTTACAAAAAGGTTGAAGGCTGTTGATATAGGATGCATTGTGTAGATGTGTTAAAGCTTGTTATTTCTCAAAATTAAAAAAATCATTTCTTGAGTTTAGTCTTGGGGTTCTGTTTTGTGAAAAAGAAATGAAACATGCCCAGTTTGTTACTAAAAACTTGGAATAAGCTAGATATGCTTGTCATTGAATAGGTCAGTATTTGTTCTTGGTCATTATAGATTTAATATCAACATATAAAATACCTAATTATTTATGATGAAAACACAACACAGGATGTAAAGAGCCAAGTATTTTTCTAGTCATGTTACATGCATGGAGAAATGACACTGGGATGTTGTGAATGGTACTGATCCCACTGAGATACAGTGAGGCAGCAAGGAGAAGCTGAGAGAAATATTGTAAGAATTTGTTGGGTTTTCTAAGGAGACGTATTGAGAACAACAGGGCTACTATAACATCTAGGTTTTCCTGGGCTTTCGTTCTGCTAGAATTTTGTTATAGCGGGCTTCAAGGGACTTAAAATCAATTGCCTGCATTTTCAGATGTGGATAGCTTTGATGTAGCATGTAGAAATACCAGACATAGTGAAGTACATCTGATGTGTTCAGTTGTCAGGATCCTTATTTCAGCTGTTGCACAATCACCTCTACTCTTCATGTGCTGGGCATGGGAAGGCGCTTGGCAGAAAGGAGGTGTAAGTTGCCTTTTTTTCCCTAAATGATTAGCCTCTGTTATTTTTTGTGACATTGCATCTTGCATTTACTGTCTGTATAAAAGATGCTTCAAGTTGGTTTAAAAATCAAAATAAATTCTTCTCTCAGGTATTCACTATCCAACATATATAACCATTTTATTCAGGTAATTGGCCTCTGCAGGTAAAATATAGTAGATAAATCTCACCTCAAGAGTCTAGTTATTTTCTCTGTTACTGTTTTTTTATCTTAAGGCTTTGTTTCTTTGTAGGCCACTCTGTTTATTCCACCTCTTCTGAATGAAATAAATTCTGTAACTGCACTGTGCAAATTTAGTACAACATGAAATTCAAAGAACAGAGGCAAAATGGAAGTCAGCTCATGGGCATAGTAATCACAATTTAGGTGTAAGCTGCAAAATAGAACCTAAATATTAATCCACAGAAACATATGGGCCTACTTTTGTATAAAAGTCACTATAGTGAGACTGGCTGGGGGCCTGCAGCACATGCCCATGAGGAGAAGCTGAGGGAACTGGTCTTATTCATCCCAGAGAATAGACTATTTGAGGGCAACAAAGCAGCACCCCCCAACACCTATGAGGAGGAGACTGAGGAGATGGAGCCAGGCTTTTCATGGTGGGAGGACACAACAGATTAGAACTGAAACAAGAGGGGTTCAGACTGCATGTAAGGCAGAACTTTTTCACCAGGACAGTCAAAGATTGGACCAGGGTGCTTAGCGAGACTGAGCCACCTCCATCCTTAGAGGTTTTCAAGACCCAACTACCCTGAGCTACCCATCTTCACAGCTGCCCCTGCTTTGAGCAGGACATTGGCCCAGAGAACTTCTGAGGTTCTCTCCAGCCTGAATTGTCCTATGATCCTGTGATTTTATGATACTTGGATGTTTCTTTCAGAAAATAAATTGCCAAAGAGGTGGTGGGTAGGAGGACTTATTAGCTTGTTGTAATGCTGTATCAGAAAGGTAGCGTGCTTGCTTTGTATGGATTTGAAGAGGATGCCTGTGTTGGCAGTGACAAAGTCACTTGATAAGGGAAAGGAAACAGAGGATCTCTGTGGCAGTGGCCTAGCTGGAATTAGCTAGCAATGTTCTTCAGCCACATATTTATTCTCAACTGAGTCAGAGAGAACAGGCTTCACTGTTTAGTGTAAGCCTTGCTTTTTGTATTGGTGTGATACTTTTATATGAAAATAAATTACTTTAAAAAATGATCCTTAGCTTTTTATAGAAACTTTTCATTCTTAACTACTATGACTATGTAGAATACACACAAAAATGGAGGCCTACAAAACACTAGTTATAAATAAAAATTCCTAACACCAATTGTTTAACTTTATATGACTGCTGAGCCATAAATGCTCTTTGTGTCTTGCACTCATATAAAATTCAGAAGTACATTGAACGTAGTTGGCAGCAGACTGGCTCTTACAGTTCATTGTTATGGCAAAATGACGAGATTGATTTGAGTGAGCACCTTGGCAGTGATTCATCTTGACTGTATGATCTTGTATAGCAGTTCTGTGTTGACTGTGCCTTTCTTTTGAAGTGTGTCATACTTTTATTGCAGCAACACCCAAATGTCATCTAAGTCCCCATTGGTCTGGGTCATTGGTTAAAAATACCATCTAAAAGTGTACAAGTAGAATTACACCATAACACTTAAGATACCTTCCTGAGTGAATAGTGTCAAATTTCCAAAAGGTTCTGAGACTGTACACTGGTCTATGAATTATTAATTTAGTATGTAATGTATTTCAAATTGAAAAAAAAATCCCAACCCAAAAGAATGGCACAATTAGAAATACCTAACCTTATTCTAGATATCTGGAGAATCTCTTCATATTTTCACTGATTGGGTTCTTTGCTGGTAGCACTAGACTAGTGTATAGGAAATTTGTTCAGTAAATTGGAAACAACAATTCCATGTATAAGTGAAGCCTGATGCCTCTGTATTAAATGAATCAAGTCTTTATATTATTTTAGATCTTCTCTGATGTCAGGGTGACTCTTTGTTTCTCAGACTGAAAGGCAAAATAGAGGGGACAGTTCATGGATTAGAATTTAACAAGTCTTTGGGCAAACAGGGCTTTGGAAACACCTCCACGGACTGGGTGGTGAAGGTGGGCTCTTGACACCTTTTGTGATGAGCTACCTAAAACTGAAAGTTCTGAACACTCACCACTGTTTTCAGAAGCAGGTGGACTGGTCTGAGAAAAGATATGCTTTCGTTATGGAGACATTGGGAATTTATTTGGGTGAAGATTACATGTTTTCATGAACTAGCTACTGCTATCTAACTACATGAAATTGGCAAGATAATTTGCATGGAGAAGTAAGAAGGTTGGGGTAAAAATTATCTGAATTACTTGTAAAATTAAAAAAAATAATGCATTTGAAATTAAATTGCTTTCAGAATACTTTAAGCTACAGGAGAAAAATCATTCATTGTTCACAATTGACATTGATGTGGCAATTCTCTTGCAATTGATAGATTATTGCCATACTACCAAGTCATCAAATGTCCCTGTGACCTTCTATGTTCCTTGCTTAAATCTGTAGCTCATAAGTACATTATTACAGGAAGAATTTTTCTATCCTAAGAATTTTTCCCTGCTGATCATAATCCTCAGCTCTCTTCCGTGTGGTTCTTATTTGCTCTTCAAGGAAACTACATGGAGATTTTTCTTTACAGTTTATTTTGTGCCAATAATTGGCTCATTCTAATGTGCAAATCTCCCTGTTTGCCCTGTAGTGGACAGAAATCTAGAATAAAGCTACTTATCTAGTTAGTCACTTGTCTGCTTCTGTGTTATGTGTCATTGTTGCGATTCTGAGTAAGTAAAACATAGTATTAATGCTGTGCCATTAGAAAGAAATAAAAGACAGTAGGGTTACAGCAAGCCTGCTTATGCCATCAGAAAGATCTGTATCTGTCAGATTATCCTTTGCAAAGGATCAGGTTATTCCGAGTAAAAATACTTTGTTATATGTAGCTCTTACAAGTTTTTCTCTTTCTTTCTTTGTAGTTCTGTCTATATTTTATAGAGTTAACATGCATGGAACATATAATTAGGTTTTAATAAAAATTTATAAAAGTCAAACAGGGTTTTAGAAATGCCTTCGAAATGTTTAATTAAGCAGGGATAGCCACAAATGTTAAGCACAAATATATATTTTTCCTGCTTCAAGTCAGTAGCTATTCTCATTAAAAGTATTCTGATTTACCTGAAAGGCTCTTCTGCAAGACAGAGTCAAAAATGTTTTGTGTGGAGAGTGTAGAACTTAGAAGGAAACATCCATGCAAGTTTTCTGTACAACACCATTCTTATTACAAAGTCATTTTTATATTAAGAGGGATAATTATGCATTCAAAGTAAATGTGGTAACCTTTCTTCTGCAGTATTACAGCATGACTGGTAACAGAACCTAAAGCTTTGTTAAACCAGAAGAATTTATTATAAACTGGTAAAATGAGGAAATAGGAGGTTGACTCAGGAATAATACCCTGCACTCATGTCACAGACATCTTTCAGGCAGGAAATTGCTTACCGAGTACAAACCAGGAGGTTTTTGTGAAGTGCTTTATGTTGTCCTAATTCTGCTCCCAGTGCAGACAATTTTGGCTTTTTTGTATTTTGTTGTCACCTCCATCATGAGAGGAGGGCCAAACATAAATGTAGCAGACTTCATAATTTTTTGAGAAACCTGAATGTATCATTCATGTTAGTCATTTGCAGTATTATACACTCTGCCACCTCACAGCTGCTACAGAGCCCTCATCATCCGCTCCTGCTGTGATGTCAACTGCCCAACTAATTGGCTCAGCTAAGTTTAATTTAGGAGGACATGCTAGCGTGTTTAAGTGATGTGAAATCTCCAATCAATACCATCTACACAGCTTTAGTAATCTTTCTGATGCCCTAATCCTTCTCTTTGGATAGTTGGTCTCCCTCTCTCCCCCCTCCCCTACACCCCATGTCTTGTTTCAGTCTAATGGATTGTAAATTGGTTTGTTTTTCATGCCCTTCCATGACACTGAACTTGTGACATTATGTTCTTACTGGAAACCCGTGAAGGCATGAACAGCTAAATATAGGTAGGTATGTTATAGACATTTGATGCACATTATTTATAAAGCTTCTGTTCTATAATAGCATCTTTTGAACAAAATTAACCTGCGTATGCATTTTGTTTACACAAATACTTGTATTACACTATTTTTGTAATTAAGTAATTCACATCACAGATCAGTTTCCCTCAGTTGTATCATTTCATACGTTAAGATTAGAAAATAATACAATGATTGAGAGAAAAATAACTATTTCTGAAAAGTGGTAAGTTTTTAGTTATTTGATTAAATGTGACTCCAGTTTATTGGTGTGCAATTAGCATGGTGATATAATGACCGCAAAACAGATTTATATTACCTTTGAAAATGTGAGGGAGTTGAATTTTTAAATTTCTGATTTTTCCTTGATTTTTAAAAATCATAATGTACAATAATTTACTTGCCTTTTGGTATTAGTTTTAAAACAACAGGAAAAATATTTTGGATTAATGAATGAGAGGAATTACCAGTCTATTACAGAGATTCTTCTACATAAGAAAACTATATTCTAATTAAAATTTAGTTCATTAATTTTAAAATTATTTAATTCATTAAATTTAATTCAAACATTTAAAATTAACTTATTTCATTTTATATTACAAAGAAATTTGAGTGACTGTTATTCTGCTGCAGTGGATATGACTAATAACCACAGTATTGAAGGTCTAGTGTGTTTTGTTGTTGCTGCTGTTGGTAAGTCAGGTGAATCCCTTTTTAACCACCTCCTAAAAAGAAAATTTTTGAAAGGTACATTGGTACTTGATTGATTTCTTAGTACGTATGACGGATTTGATGGATATTTCTGACATTACTTCAGCTCATACTGAGGCGCTTGCCTTAGAGAGGTTCCAGGAGTGCTAATGAAAAAAGTTATGAATGGAGACAGGAATAGCTAATGTCATATTCAATGTGGAATCCAGAGTATCAAAATTAAATGCAGTATAACGCTGAAATTAATAAGCATGCTAGAATTGAAACAATGACAGTAATTTAACATCAACTTCTAGATGCTTTTGGACTAGGACTCATTATTTAGGACAGCAAAGCTTCTATATCCTGGCTGGCAACTTCCCTGGAGCTGAGGGGCTGTATTTCTGTATGGTCTTTTCTCCCAGTGGTTCACTGCTGCAGTGTCTCACTAAAAGTGTATTTATGCCAAAGGGGAAAATTATGCAGCTCTGTGAACTTCCGTGGATGCTTTCCCATTTGTGCTACTCCAGTGCTGTCCTTATTTGTAGAAACGGGCTGGTGTATAGGAATTGCATACGAGGAACAGCATCATGAAAGGCAATGTAAATTATACCCAGTGAAAAAGAAATCATGTGCGAAGCCCCATCCCCATAAGCTTTGTATAAATTTTTTTATTAGAAAGTGCCTCTTTGAATCAAATTTGTCCCAGCTGTTGCCATCTGTCAGCTTTTCAATGGCCTTTACAAAATACACTGTTGATCTTGGTTTAGTCCCTCTAGGAGTATGCTGCTACAGATGTGCCACACATGGCAGATTATCAGTGTCACTGGAGACACCAAAGGCTGTTGAGTATAGGGCTGAACACTCGGTTGATGTACTGAAAACAAAATAGTCTTATGCCTCAATCTGCAAGACTTAAGTAGAAGACACTGCCTACTCTTTACTAGAAAGTGTGCTTTTATACTGTATATGGAAGCACAGCAGAAAAATTAGAACTTTCTCCTAGAGTCTGGGTAATCTGTTTGTTGTGTCGTTTGGCATATAGGTAAAAGTTATCTTGGTTAGAACTTTTCTTGTCTATGACTGTGGCTTTGTTGAGCAGAATTAGATGCAGAAATAAACCCCCTTGTTCTGATGTATGAAGTTTTTATTTCAGTATCATGACATCTTCATAGACGAGAGGGAATAAACTACCCAGGAATTAATACTTCCATGTATGTCTATCCTACCACATTAACTATGCAGATGTAGAGATGGTGGCCTGTTGTCCTAAGAATTGAAAACAAAAAAAGACTCGATTTCTCAAAATAGCAAGATAATTTTTAGAGTAAGAAAACTAATTAATAACTTTGAAAATGTATTTAAAGGTTGTGAAGAAACTCTTAGTAAGCCAGAAAGCTATGGTGGTTTTAATTATTTTGATGTATTTTAAACTGACTCACCATATGAAGATTTGCTAAGTTTTGAAATAACACTAGGTCAAAGGCATTAGATAACTGGGTGAACCATCTGGAGCCACAGGCTGTGTACATTTTGGGGTTTTCAATGATCACCTTGTAGAAGGACAACACTACCATGATGAACCTAAGGTTGTAATAGTCACATTTTCATTGTAATTTAACTTAATGTGAATTATCACTAATATTTTATCCACAGTGCGATTTCTGTATGAATTAGTCTGTGATCCAGAATAAGAGACTGATGTACAGCTACTTTGTTTAAAACAGCATACCATTTCCTAAGCCATTTTTTGAAATTGCTCCACTGTAGATTAAGTTAGTTCTTATGCTCAGCCTCAAAAGTGACTCTTAATCATAGAAGATACTGACTTCTCTTTAGATTACAGGTCTAAACCATAAATAAATAAACCCAACTTTTTATTAAATCATTTTGGGATACTTTTGTCAAGAAAATGTGAAGTTTTGAACCAGCTTTGAATAAAAAAGTGAAAACTGAAGTCATTGTTATTCCCCAAACTAATGCAAAATAATTTAAGGTGCTGAAATAAGCTGTACTGATCTTAGCCTATGATTTTTGACTGATAAGGAGGAGGTAAACTCTATGAACCAGAAGCCTGAATGCACAAAAGGAAATAGATGTTGCATGTTTCAGGTAGTTTTGTGAATGCTATAGTCATAATATTTATCCAGTTAGTCTTCATCTCATGTGAAATTTTCAGACTTAATACTCTGTTGCACTGATAGAATGAACCGCTATCATTCAGTATAATTCATTGAAAACTCTGTTTTATTCATGATATTGCACTGTGCTTTTCTGCTTTTTGAATGCACCGAAGCGACTCTGTTGTGCTGGCTTTTAAGTTTACGCTTGAGTAAAAACATGCTTTTTAAGAGGTTTTGCACTGATCAGAATTGATCAATTTTTTATCAGGCAACCAAAATAAGTAACTTATCACACTTCAGGAGGGTGCACAGAGCCCCAGACTAGGGCATTGGAATTAATATTTTAGTGTTCTGCACTTAAGCCATTGTGCTGTTCTGCTGACAACAATGGAAGCAATTTAGAAAAGAAGTGAGAGGAGCCTTCCCTCTCTTCCATTAGTTGTCAACCAAAACTTGAACTAAGAAAGGCTATGATCTGCTAGCTTGTATTTCCACCTCACACCTCACCTGTCAGCCAGTTTTCTCATACACTCATTTTATCTTGTTCTTCTCTAAGAATTATAAATTCTTGTAATTTCCTCTTTGACTCGGGATATATAGACTTAATTGTTCTTTAGAGGAAACAGAGCCCAGAGGACTTGGAGATATCAAAATTTAATCCTTTCCTCTGACACAGATTTTGGGCAGTCACTTAAGTGCTCAGTTCGATTACCATTGATTTTTTGGTGACCATCAATGCACATTTAAGAATCTGTTGAAATAAATGTTTGTTATTAATATAGCTGCTGCCTTTCATGTTCCTCATACAAACCTATCGAGTGTTATGTAGGCAGTCCTTCCTCTTTCATATTTCAACATTCATTTGAATTTTTTCTGTCTTGCATATTCCTTTTTGTTCTGCAAGATGGCTTCCATTATTTTCAAAAGCATGCTTGCTTCAGTTTCAGGACCGTGTCTGAACTGGTCAAAGTACAGGCATATACCTCAACCTCTCTAAGTATGTATACGAAGGATATGTGTCTGTGTATATTTATCCCCTTAAACATAAAGAAAAAATTCTTAGCAGTTTAAAACCATCTGAGTATTTAATTTTTTTTTTATTGTGGAAACTTGAAAGAGGCAGGATAATCCTGACATGTAGCTTTTTACCTCACAGGTCTTATTGAATTTTAAAACTGCCTCAAATTTAGAAGCACTTAATTTTAGCCTTCTTACCTTTTTGTTTATCTTATTCTGCACTTGAATTAGAACTTAAAGACACAATTCTCATGCTCTGTTGTCTATCAAATTAATCTAGATATAATCAGCCCATTAGTACAAGAATCAATCACTTTTCCTAAGTGAGACTAGCCATTTCTGTTCTGCACACTGTTTCTGTACTATGTGTTGAGCAGCACAGGTTAGCAGAGCAAAGCAGGAAAATGTAAGCTGCCATGCTCCATATAATGGTGTGTGTACAAATGTACAAACAAAGGAGGCTAACAACAAAACATCTACAGAATGGCAACTTTGTGAATGTGTATGTATTGGTGAGAGAAAATACCATTGCCTTCTTTGGCTCTTAGTACTACTTTTTAAATTTCTTCCTTTTTTTTTTTTTTTCCAAGCTTGTTTCTCTGTTCAGAATTTATTATTAAAACACAGAAATGAAGTTACTTTTAATATTCTGATTACCGATTTTCTTCACAAACAGTCCATAGCATACAGTCTGTACTTATCAAACAAGCTTTTTAAGTTTAGACAATACAGTAATTCTGACTTCAGTGCTATTAGATGATGACAGAAGGACCATCAGCTTGGAAAGGTGATCCTGAATTCACTTGCTATGTTTCCGTGACTTTTCACTTAGATTTGAAAGTTCTGGAGGTGAGCAAGCTTATAAAATACGCAGGATCTTGTGTTATGTGTTATCTTACACAGTTCCTAATTCCTGCACCTGGAAATGTGTTATACCTTCACCCTGGAAAAACCTTGAGACCTGGCACATTACTCCCCTTGCTACAATAGAATAACGTCTTGCTGGGTGCTGAGCCCTTCATGCAAGGGGCAGGGTATTCCCAGCTATTCATTTTTTTGTGCGCTTCAGCTTAAATGACTGTCTTAAGAGGTTATACACAAAGGGTTTTTCTATTTTTGCTTGTTTCTAGGTATAGTGGTCTTCATTATAGGTGACTGAAATTTATTTTTCATTTAACTTGGGAGGCTTTTTAAAATTAAATGGGGGTTGCTTTTTCTGTTACGCTACAAATACATATATGTGTATGTATTTATGGTCTGTTTTCCTGTATTTTTTTTTTCTGGCCACACAATAATGTAATAGTCATAGAATTTCTGATCAAATAATGACATCATCACTAACATTAAAACCTTGTGCTAGTAAAACCAGGACCCTTTGACTTGCACTGACATACATCTAAGGAGGATTACTCGTATCAATGTTGTAACTGTCGCCTGTTACTGACACTGTAAGGCTTTCTGTTGCTTGCTTCAAGAATGGTTTTCAGGAAAGAAAAATGGAATGCTTTTCATGAAGACAGACTGACACTTATTCCTGTTCAGATAAAGAAAAACAACCTTTCTATTAATTCTTGGCATTCTATTTGGCATAATCTAGAGGACATTTGTGCATTTAGTAGATTAACTCCTGTTTATTAAGAAAATGGACAAGATCCATTTGAACAATAACAGGTCAGATTTTCATCTGGTATGAGTTATCATTGCACTACTGAAAAAGATGAAGGCAACATGGGTCTGGTCCAGTAACACACATATGGGTGTGGTCCAATAATTTTTTCTAGTTTATTCCCTCTTCTAATCAGGAAAACAGCTTTGTTTCAAAAACCCCCTTTGCTGGAATTTTTAATTATCAGAAAATGAATTTATGTAATGCTGTCCTATTTACTGTATAATTGAAAAGAATAATAAGGTACAGCAACTTCAGTGAATCCTTTTTTTTTCCAGAGAGTAGGGTAGGAAATGTGTATGGGGTTTTTTTGTTAATGTGTCTGATTGTTTGAGAGAGTGAACAGCTGCAATAGTTCAGTTCTGTGGCCGATAAAATAATGGCTGTTGCTTTCCAAGGTGAAGTAATCACTTCATTGGTAAATAAACCAGCCTCAGTGTTTTAGAACACTAATTAGTAAAACCAAATTATAATAAAATATGTCAGTGTTCACTTTTGGTCTGTCTAAACTGTGTGACACAAAACAGTGGTGTTTGGGGAAAACTGACCATCCAAACTGCTCTTGAGAATAAAAAGCAACTAGAAATTTGCTATTCTATTTGCTGTTCTATTTTATGATTGTGGCTATGTTATTGCAGCAAATGAATGACTCTTGGATCTGCAAATATAAAAAGTATAATGGCTTTAAAATTATACAGACAAAATGAAATACTAAAGAGCTGTTTGAACCCACTGCTCTGTTAATGGTGACTCAAGCCTTGGATCTAGTTGTCATTTCTTCTAGTGAAATGCAGACAGCAGTTCCTTGGCTTTTTTCCTAGTCTTCTCCATAAATATGGTGTTTTTCTACTGCATAACCCTTTTCCTGTGCTCAGCAAGTATGGGGCTAACTTTCCTGGATGGTCTTTTCCTAATTTCTAGCTTTTGAAAAACAGAAAAATTGAATATCAAACAAAATCCAATTACTTATAAAACAAAATGAATCAACTGCTGCAGCAAAACAACTTATTGTTATCACGGATATGAGAATAGTATCTCCAATGTGGCTGAGAATGAGCAAAAGCAGTAGTAAAAAAGACACTTGGCCAACCCTGTGTGATTTTATTCTCTGTTAACACCATGACTAATTCTTCTGAAAGTGTAATAACCTGCTGAAATGAACAGTAATATCCAGGAAAGTCTGGGCTGGGATTTGCATCAGGATGACTGGTAGCTACATAGCATGGAACTCTTGGACACTATTAATTCAAGTAAGTATCCTGGTTTCGAAGTTCATTGTTCACTGTGTACCAGCAGAGTTAAGAGTTTACCTTAGCACTCTCATCTGCAGGCTAGTCTGGGTGACCCAGTGACCCCAGTTCCCAGATCTCCTCAGAGACAAAATGTGTAGAAATAGTTAGCTTGGACATCAGAGACCTCACAAAATACCTAGGCCAGCAAGTCAAAGAAGAAAGGATTAGATATCCTTCCCTGCTGCCATGGAGTTGAGGAATGGCTTTGGGTATAAGTTGAAGACTCGAATACAAAAGTACCTAAGGAACTGAGAACAAATATTTATTCCAATTTATGAAAACTGGGGACAAAGGGGAGAAGAAAGTATACATGACAAGTATAATAATTGTGTCTTGTAATACGCTCTTTTTATGTAGTAGCATTGTGTTGCCATGCAGGTGTTTTCACAGTATTTTGAAGGGGATGAGGAGAAATCACTGCTGCCTTTACAAACAGCTTCTGGTAGACCTGTTAAGCCAAACTAAGCAGTAATTTATTGTGTGGGGTTACTCATTTATTGAATAGTCCTTTGTATATCCTAGGGTGGTTCTGTGGTGGTTTGACTAATGCTACAGAATCAGAATAAATAACTGTAGGTTTAAGAAGGGCACCTTTATCACAGCTCTAAAGAAATGCTGTGTTTTCACAGTATGATTGAAATGCCAGTCTTGGTTCTTTCTGCTGGATCCTTTCCTGGTGCTGATACCAACTGTAATAGTTTTTGCTCAATTCCTTTTTTTGTTTTGTTGTTGTTTGTCCTTCTACCAATCCTGAAGGCAGTGGTTTTGGAAGTATTGTCCCTTATAGCTCTCAGGCTAAGCATCCTCTTTGTCCTTGGTGGGCATGAAAAAAAAAAAAGTATTTTACAAGAGACCATTGATCTGTGATAAAGGAGGCACTCTAAGAGGCAGTCATAACCAGTTTGCAGGGAAGGATATAGTCATAAGGTGGTTCACTGGAAGAGCATGGTAGGGTAATTGCAGCAACATCTACTGATGGGTGGTGGCTTCTTTCAGCTCTTCCTCTATTTAAAGTCTTAAAGTGTTCTCTTTTCCCTTTTATGATGAAAAGTTTCCTGAATTCCTCATACCATAGTTTTTTAGTTTCCTGAACAATCCTGTAAACTTGGGTGTGAATCTGTAATGTTCAGGCTGCTTCCTATTCCTATCACTGATTCAAAGAACTAATTTCTATTAGTTATTGTATCATTTCTGACTGAACATAAAAGCAATGATTTGGTTTGTAATGTTTTTTAATCTCCCTTAGTTTTCATAACCATAAAATATTTCCCTAAGCATTATAAAAACATTAAAATTCAATTTGAGTGCTGAATTATGCATGGTTTTCAATTTGGCAGTATTCTAAGTATTTTTTTGTTTCCCAGCCTTTTAGTGTTAGCAGAAAATATCTGCTATCAAATGTATTTGTAATAGTTATTTCCTTGTATTAGATAACAGAGTTGTCTTCATAGAATGGATTAGATGTTGTCTAAATATTTAATTTTACAATTTATAGCCCCAATATTTTTGATAAATGGGATATTTCCATTTATGGCTAAGATTTGGGGGGAGCAAGCATATAAACAAAATTACTTCCAGAGGGGAGAAAAATCAGTTTAGTTAATTATTTTCCCTAAGTGTACATGGTAATATTTATCAAACTGCCAAAATACAAAAATAACAATCAGCAGAGTAAAGCCTGAAAAGCATTAATCAAAATTCAATATGATTAAACATTATTAGTTTAAATAAGGAGTAGGATGTGAATATCCTTAAGATATTCAATATTGCTAGAAATAAATGGATAACTTATAAAAATAATGAAAGCCTTAAAGCAGAGTAGAAGCTTCAAACATTCTGGGTTTCGCTCTAACAATTTTTTCTTTTAGTAGCTGAGTTGAAAGTACAGACACCTTGTATCTCAACTTTGTCGTGGGCTGATCTTTTTTTCTAATATTGATGTATGTATATAAATGTTCAGAACAGATTGGAATCAGTTTGCTGGAATTAAAAAATATCAAAGCCTAAGATGCCTGTTTCTTCATTTTTATATGTAGATCTTCTTAATTCCCTACTTGGAGACCTTTCAGGGGTTTGGCAAGGTGAGGTTACTTATTTCTTGAAGTGTACTGAAGAAAAGAATCATTAAACATAGGCAGTAATGTTTAAATGCATGTCTGTAGTTAAATTTCTTTTTTTTTAAATTGACGTTTTCACACAGCCAACAAACTTTGTACCTTTATATAATCTTACCTTGGTCTTCTTAAGCATATAGAGAAGTAAATGAGTTCTACTTATCTGAACTTGATTCTATAGGTGCTCTCAGCATTATCTCTTCATATACTTTTTTGCTTAAAACGTTTGCAGAAATTGTTAGTGTTTAAATGTGTCTAATTCTTGTTATAAATTTGACATAGCAAATTTTATGAGCTTTATTAGTTCATAATTTTAGCTTTACTTATTGGATATGCAAAGCAATGCAGACGGATTTACAAATAAATATATTCATCCTCATGAAATGAATTGTAGTTGAGGTCCTTAACTCTTTAGGATATTTCTGAATGTTCACATAAATGCTTTCATTAAGTAATCAGTGTAATTGAGTCTTTGTACATAAAGCATATGGATGAGCTATGTGAAAAACTAATAAGCATTATAAATCTATTTTGTCATTACTCAGAGTATTAGATGCCTCTTGGTGTGAAATAAAGGTGTTTAACTGTGCATCCTTTTAAGAAATAATAGCTGTAATATTAATACACTCTAGACATGTTTTAGTAATGCAAAAATAATTTTTTGGTTACTGTGTTTAGTTGGAAACCTGCAGGTTTTGATCTACTATTGATGAATTTATATCACACCTAATAAAAATAGTTCTAGTCAAGGAACTTCTCTATACCTATACCAAAATTCTTTTGGTATCGAATATGGCCAGTCAAGATTCCATCAGTCTTCTTCAATTACCTGAAATCTGAGAGGAATATACAGAACATGACCTGATGGTGCAAGCATTCTGTTGAAATTCCTATTAGACTTGGATCATGGGGATAAAATTGCTCCTTCTTGCCACACAACAGTTGTCTAACTTATATATGACTGAAAATCAACTCTGATTTCAAAACCATAAATTATCAAAAGCCTATGCTGTCCTCAGTGATTCTGCTGGCTGAACTTTCCTTGCTCCCAGCCTTGCACATTATTAGATGATCTTAGGCCAAAAAAAGTCCATTTGCTGGTGTTCAAAGGGTCTTAAAAGTGTTAAATGTGATGTGACTTGTAGGATCAAGTCTCCTTACTTTTGACTTTATTCAAATAATTTTCCCAAAGAAGATAAAGCATAAAAAGGCTACTTCTAGTAGTTGAATTTTACAGCTATTATACTTTTCCTTATACGTGTAAACACGGGGATTCCTGACTTCTTGATATCATGGTTCTTTATTAACAGATATTTTATATATAAACTATTATATACTATATTGTATATAGTATGTGTACTATACGATTTTATACACACTATATATACATTATTACACTAATATATTTTATCAAATGTTAGGACATATTGTATGAATTGTAGCTACTAATGTTAAAACAGGAACATTCTGAGACAGTAACCTGTGTTTTTCAAATTGCATAATAGACGTCTGCATTTATATTTTTTTAAAAAAATTATTTGACCTTTATCTTTTTTTTTTCTGGGGAGAGTTCTTTATAGTCATATTTATCTAAATTAACTTCAAACTATTGTATGGTTTTTTACTTTTTTTTGTTTTTGTAGTAAAGTTCCTTTACTCATTACTTGTTTCTACAGGATGGAGAAGAGTTAGCAATCTGTAGTAAAGGACTTGACCTTTAAGTGGCCTCAGTTAGAGGGAATAGGAACACAGAGCCTACTTAACTAGGCTCACAGAGAGTTGTTTTTGTTTTTTTTTAATTTATTTTGGATAATTTTCTTTTTCAGGGACAGATCTTAATGGTACTACTGTCTGCATTCAAGACCCAAAAATTATATCTAGTCAGAAGCTGTATCTAATCACCAACTAATGATAAATTTAGATTTATAAGACAATTGACACAAAAAACAACAGACTTATAATTTCTGTTCAAATAATTAAGGAAACTTTTGTTTGGTGTTGTTAAAACAGAGCAGTTTATTTAACCTTTCTGTTTACTGCCACATTCTTCCCCCGAAAAGTGTCAACATAATCAGCTTAGCCTATTAAACCATGTAGTGTGATTTCATAGCACGTGTGGATGGTGTTAAGGTGGTGTAAATTCAAACTTTAATAAGACACTGCAAGGCATTGTTATCACTAGGTGAGAGAGAATTCATTGTTGGTATCATTGGGAGTTGAATTTACCTCACGGGGACAAGTGTGGTGAACTAGACCAGTGGACTCTGCTTCATCTTCAAGCCATATTCGGAGTGCCACTATCTGTCTCCCAAGGGGAGCAGTCACGGCACCAAGCCTGACACTATTCAAGAAGCACTTCGACAGCGCCCTCAGAGGCATGGTGTAAATTTGGGGTTGTCCTGTGCAGGGACAGGAGTTGGACTTGATGATCCTTGTGGGTCCCTTCCAACTCAGGATATTCTGTGAGTCTATGATTCTATTAACTGTATTTTGGCAGTATTGCTTAAGTATTTTTAATTTAGGATTCATTCGTTAGTATATTCAGTAATTAATTGGATTATTTCTAGAATAATTCTGTACTTACTGTATTTCCAATGACAGACAATTTTTTCCTATATCTAGTTGGGGTGAGGAGTCATGCTATTTAGTGTAATGACTAAACTAAACCCCAGAAGCAGTCATACTTAGGAAGTTTTATTAGAAAATTCCATATTTACATAGGTATCTATAACTCCTATAGTGTAAAGATATAGCTTTTAAAATATGTAATTTGAAATCCCTCCTTTCTTTGGTTAGGAACAGCCATGTACAGGAGAACAGTCATGCTCCTGGAATTAGAGGTGACGATTTGATGAATCTTGTGAAAATCTTGCGAAAATCTTGCATGGGTGATACAAATGAACAGTTCTGTTCTACAAAAAGTGTTGAAGTATTACAAAAAGGTACATTTCACTTACCCTTTTTTTTTTCTCTTTCTCATTTAAAGCAACAGAAATTTTACCGCTTCTATCAGTGGACATAGAAAATTAGCTCTGAGTTGGAGCACTAATTCTAGTCAGAAACATGAAAACACATTTTGCGTTTATGTCACTGTGTTACCATCTATAAAAGCTATGTGAGAGAGTTCCATGGCAGTGTCAGTACAGCAAAAACAGTGATAAAAAAAGTCAAAGAAATGTGAAGAATTAATAGGAAAGAAAAAACCAAGAAGAAAAGGTTAGCTTGCTACTGTCTAAATTGTTGCCAGTGTTAAAGGCTTGGCCTGCAAAGTCCCTAAACATCAGACTGCTGTAAAGTGGGAAGATCTATCACAATTCTTCTCCCCTTTTTCTGTTCTTTCCCTATT
Source organism: Phalacrocorax aristotelis (assembly GCF_949628215.1). NCBI lineage: Eukaryota > Metazoa > Chordata > Aves > Suliformes > Phalacrocoracidae > Phalacrocorax > Phalacrocorax aristotelis. The sequence continues at coordinate 23,551,075 of NC_134282.1, read as the reverse complement.
CTTCTTTGCTTCCTCTAAGCACCTACTAGTGGTTACAACTAGAGGAAAACACTGGGTCAGAAGGGCCTTTCCTCTGATTGAATTGTGGCCGTTCTTATGGTGGCTTTTAGTAACAGCATGATAAGTACAGCTAGAGAGAAAAGAATGAGCATGTGCAATGAGTAACTGTAATAAGGATAACTGTGTATGACGTCAAAACGGTAAGGTAGCTGTAAAAAATAAAAGTACAGGTTAAATCAGTGTGGTGACTTCTATTTGTAAATTGCAATGAAAGTTGTAAAGTTTCTATCAGGTTTGAATGGAATTTTGAAATATTTAATATGACCTTAATTACACTCATTGTATAAAACAGCGTTTTTAAGTTTCATCATAAATGTCCTATTTAAGTGAAGAATCCAGAGAACAAGAAGTATGGGTAGAGATCCTAAGAAATCTAATCTTAGAAAAAAATGTAGGTTATTTAATCTCTTGAAGAGAGGACTGATGTAACAAAGTAATTTTCAAATACATGAAAGGGTTGGTAAGAGGGAGGTGGGAATATGCTTCTTTGCTTACCTGGACTAGGACAAAGAATAGTATTTTGAAATTACAGCAAGGGTACTTCTGCTCTATTAGTATTTTTATTTGCTGAAAGCCTCTGGTGTACTAAAGATGATTAACTATTACACTAGATGGGTTAGGGAATTGTGGGGTTTCTATTATTGGAAGTTTTTAAGTAGATGTTGAAAAAGGTTTGTGTTAGAAATATATTTGCTTAGAGGTTCAGTTGGAGTAAATAACCTCTTAAGACACCTTCTAGCTGGCTTCTGATTATTTGATGAAGAATTTGAAATTCATCGTATTAAAGGGTTAAAAGCATATGGCAGTGAGTCTCCTGTGTAGTGCTGAGCAATGCAATTTCTATGACAAGAACAGAAATAGCAATTTGAAGGCTTTGTTCTAACATGCACTTTTCCGTATAAAATTGTTGTCAGTACATCACAAGAAATGAAAAAAACCATTTAAATACTGCAGCCTTCTTCCAGTTTTGTATCGAGTTTCCCAGACACCACACAGCAGAAAATGTAAAGCATTAAGAAAACGCTGTTTGGATATTTCGGCACCTAATTGGTTGTCCTTAAGATAGATACCATTCTTCTGTTTTAAGAAGTTTTCAAATGAGTTAAAAAGATATTTTTATATCATTTACTTTATAAAATGTTCATAAAATTTATGTGTGTTTCCATCTGCACCATTTTTCTTTGGTGTGATTGTTAGAGAATCGCTTCTTATAGCTGTATAATCTAGATCTAATGTAACTGTGTTTTGTTTTGTTTGCTGTGTTTATCCTGTTGTGCCACTTTGTAAGATGAGCTGTTTATCTGTCTTTCTGAAGAGCCTATGCTTTGAAGGTAAACTGTCTGGAATACTTTAATCAAATAGAAAGGTAAATAGGAAAAAAGGCCCTGCCAGTCTTTTTCTTTGCAACTTAAAAGTTAATATCTCTTTTCTTAACCAGCATAATATTCAGTAACACAGTACATACCTTGAACATTAAGTCTTGACTAGGTTTTTCCAAAAGTAAATTTTGTACTTACAGGCATCTTACAATTAGTTTCCTGATATAAGAACTATAGGTCTTGTGTTTTGTGTTCTATGTGCAAGGGGAAAACCCAGGAATACCCCAAAGTTCCTGTCTGTTAACTGAGACGTAGTTTTTTCCGGGAGCTTTGGGTCATTCTCAGGTACAGTCAGTTAAATCTATTGAGAACTTTGAAGGTGAGAAAGTTCTGGAATTTATCAGCATTCAGAGAGAGATTTCTGGCAGTACAAAGCACTGGTGTGGCATGCTCTTAGTGCCCTGTGTGACTGAGCATGTCAACTCCACTGGGCTGATTTTTGAAGTGTCAGAACCTTAAATGTCTTTATTTTTAGGCCTTTCAGTTGTGGGAACAGCTTGCTGTCCTGTTTGAAAGGTGGTGTATTTGCTGCTGGTCCGCTGGGTCTCCATGACTTGTTTAGGATGTGAGTGGTTTTTCTGATGGGTAGAATTAGAGGTCTTTACCAAAGGTGGCACTGGGTTATAGCACTGCCTGTAAGCACTTCAGCTTGACAAGGCAATTCGTGACTGAGATCTATTCTGCAAAGTGTGATTGCAATAAAAAGCATAGGAAACATCAGTTGTTTGTTGGTGTTTTATTTTTTTTTTAGTTTTTGTACAACTAAAAATGATGTTCCATTTAAACGCAAGAATTTCTGCTGATACCAGTGTCAAAGAACTCAGCCTGACAATAAGGTGTTTATATGTCTATCTGAATTCCAGTTTACTCTTCTCTCTCTTAATTTGAGCAGGGACTGGAGTATAGGTATCTCTTGCCCTGGTCCTCAAAGTATCCGTCATCTGATGAGAAAACGGATCATATTTGCAACATCTGATCTGAGAAGCTGAATTTTTCAGCAAAAAAGACACTCAGCAGGGAGATGCAAGAAATGCCTATCCATGTTTCTAGGACATGATAATCTTGATCTATCTCACAGTATCAGTTTGCATTTCAATCAGTTTCTTTGAAACCTGGTAGCTGTTGAAGGCTGTGATTTTGTGTAAGGCACAGGCTAAATTTCTGTGTGTTTTTGAAAAGCTCTCCACTGCACGTAGAAGAGGTTAACTTCTGCATATGTCCTAAGACTTGGTGAGTAACGAGAAAGGTTCAGATAGATCCTGCCAGATTTCAAGTAGCTAGATTTCATATTTTAAGAGGGAAAGTAATGAGATCATAGACTATAGGCTTTGTAACAAGGATGTTGTCCTTAAGATGGCAATTAAGACCTGCCTATTTGTGAAATTCTTATATTTATGTTGACTTCAGAGAATGGTATTTGCATAACTGCATTTGATTAGAATAACTTTCTAAATTATGTTGTGCAGTTACTTTAGGTATGTATTTTCCTAAATGTCAAAGCATGTGTGGCTGACAGAAGTGGTGGTGGCTGACAGAAGAGGAGAATTACAATGGGGAGACTGCTGAATAAGGGCTGGCTGGAGATTGCACTAAGCCATTTTTGGAAGGAAGACAGTTGCTGAGCAATTAAAGATCTAATGCAGTATGGTAAAAAACTAAGCCTTTTTAAAAACTGAGTTAAGTGTAGGCCATGCATATTAAGGACAGCAGCAAATACTCCTCTTGCAATGAGAAGGCCCTGTAAATTATTCCCTGGGGCAGAAATTTTCAGATTCAGGACAGAATCAGATCCAGATTCAGAATCTGTTCAGGATACTATAGCTACTTTCTGGCCTTTTTATTGGCTGTAGCTAAACATCAAGGTCTAAAGCTTTGTTAGCATGACTTTTATAGGTGTGCTTTATTCAGACATATAATTACCTCCTAACTGTAAATATCTAAAGTAATTTCTTATGAATAGACTTAAATAATACTGTTCTTTGTATTTTACTTACTAATCTTTTACGTTGTCTTACCATTTAGGTTTGTTTTGGGTTTTGTTTTTTTTTTTTTGGCTCTGCTTTACAATTTTTCTTAGCTCTTCCTGGAATTAATTGATACTAGTCAGTGAGTTGATTAGGTTTTCCTTATGACTATGCAGCTGTCTAATCTTTCTCGTAGCTGCTAGCCAACCCAATTGGTTACAAATTATAATGGATTCTAAAACCCTGACTCAGAAACCTTTCCATATTTTATACAGGGGAAAAGAAAAGAACAATATTTCTTCTGTGAATAGTAAATAGCAAGGGTAGTTTCCCCTGAGGGCTCCCACTTACATGATAGTGGTTCACTAGATGTTCATATCTGATTTAGTAAATTGTTGTAGGATAGTAATCAGGATGCTGACTGGTTGAGTAATGAGATCCTGATGATTACTAGCTCCCTGATGATAAGTGCTTCAAAACCATTAAGTGCTGTAAGATTCGTAACATGTGAAGAATGTAGAGAGCCCTTAGGATTTAAAAGTTATAGTAATTGTTTTTTATAGATTTTTTTGGATTCCAATAAATGAAGCTTAGTTTGCTTTCTAGATTGTAAACTCCTGACAATAGGATTGCCTTTTTATTTGTATTTATCTCATCACTGATTGACAAATAAATAATAGAATTTCTGTATGAATGCAGGGGGATCATGGCAAAATGGTGGTTAGCCTTGACAAGCATTACAGCAGATGCACAAGCAACCCACACATCACAAAAGTATCATAGCAGTTGCATATATTCTCTCAGATTTTAGTTTCCTTTAATGACCTTTCTGCAGAGAGTAGATATATTAATACAAACATTTCCATATAGACATATTTTACAATGTTACCACAATTAATTATTTGCTGCTACGCAGCCAGCCCTAGTGCTTGATTTAGCTGTTCCCTTTTTACCAAAGCTGTTTAGTCAATGAATACACAGTTTAAAAACCAAAACCTTTTCAAGAATAAATGGCAGAGATTGTTAGGTATTCTGCATATCTATAATTCATTTAATCATTAGAATGCCATATTAAAAAACTACTGCTGGCTAATTCCCTGTAATCTATTTTTAAGGTTTGCAACTCATTTTTTTACTACTTTCTTCATTTCTGCTAAGCCACACATTTTAATATCACACCTCTTGAAGGTCAGGATCCTCCTTAACTTGCTAGACAGACTCTAAGAACAGAAACAAACTAAGTGAGGGAGACCACTGGTATAGAAAATGCTGGCATTATAGTTTCAGTTTAAATATTAACTTTTACCATTAAAATTATTTTGTGTTTCTTAATTTGTGGTCGTCTTAGCTATAATATTGGCTATTGTTTACAAGGACTGTCAGCTGCTTTTATGAACTCTTGAAGCCTTGCTGATGTGGCGGCAGATGAGTTCAGCGCAGTTTAATTAATTTTTTAAAAAACCAATTAAGTTCCCTTTTATGAGATTATTAAATTAATAAGGATTTAATTCATTTTAAATTCACAAATTAAGAAAAATAAAAGTGATCAGATTGATGGGTTCTGCCATATTCCAAATTTAATGACTTTAAGCTGAGTAGTGAGCACTGAATGTCAAAATAACAGTACTTGAAAGTAAAGCAGCAAAAAGGACGAACAACTATGCTTTCGAGAAATGAGGCGTATCAGCCTTTCTTTATTGAGCAGAGACATTTTAGAGCCCCAGAAATAAGTTGCATCACATATGTTTGTGGGTTATATGATGTTCAGTTTTATGTTAATTATTTTTAAGGCAGCTGAAAATTAGATCAGTTATCACATAACTATCCCTATCTGGTCTGTTTACAGACCACCATTAACTACCAGTTCTATCTTTCTGAAAAACATACTGCATAGGGTTCGTACATGTACCAATTTCATAATCCTGGGAGCCCATGTATACCACAATATAGAGATTGAATCTGAAGATTAGTCCTCTAATAGAATCACAGAATCACAGGTTGGAAGGAACCTCAGGGATCATCTAGTCCAACCTTTCTAGGAAGAGCACAGTCTAGACAAGATGGCCCAGCACCCTGTCCAGACGACTCGTGAAACTGTCCAATGTGGCCGAGACAACCACTTCCCTGGGGAGATCATTCCAATGGCTGACTGGCCTCACTGTGAAAAATTTCCCTCTTGTGTCCAATCGGAATCTCCCCAAGAGCAACTTGTGTCCATTCCCCCTTGTCCTCTCCATGTGACTCCTTGTAAAAAGGGAGTCTCCATCTTCTGTGTAGCTACCCCTTAAGTACTGGTACATGGTGATGAGATCCCCTCTGAGCCTCCTCTTCTCAAGGCTGAACAAACCCAGTTCTCCCAGCCTATCCTCATATGGCAGGCTTCCCAGTCCTTTGATCTTCTTGGTGGCCCTTCTCTGGACCCCTTCCAGACTGTCCACATCTTTTTTGTATAGTGGGGACCAGAACTGTACACAGTACTCCAGGTGTGGCCTGACAAGCGCTGAGTAGAGTGGGATGACGACTTCGCATCCCTCATCACCCCATCTCTGCTGGTGATGCCCTTTTTGATGCAACCCAGCACCCTGTTGGCCTTCTTTGCCGCAGCAGCACACTGTTGGCTCATGTTGAGCTTCCTGTCCACCAGGATCCCTAGGTCCCTTTCCACAGAGCTGCTCTCCAGGCAGGTGGATCCCAGTCTGTGCTGCACTCCTGGATTGTTTTCCCATGTGCATGACCTTACACTTGTCCTTGTTGATCTTCATAAGGTTCTTGCTGGCCCACTCTTCCAGCCTATCCAGATCTCCCTGCAGAGCAGCTCTCCCTTCTGGAGTGTCTACTTCCCCACTCAATTTGGTGTCATCAGCAAACTTCATCAGGCTACACTTGATGCCATTATCCTGATCACTTATGAAGATGTTGAGTAACATTGGGCCCAATATTGATCCCTGGGGGACCCCACTTGTGACAGGTTGGCACTTGGAAAAGGACCTATTTACCACCAGCCCTTGGGTGCGGCCTGTCAGCCAGTTCCCCACCCACTGCACAGACCACTTGTCTAGGCCATAATGCATTAATTTCTCCAGGAGGAGACTGTGGGGGACTGTATCAAAAGTCTTGGAGAAGTCCAGGCAGACAGTGTCCACCTCCTGCCCCATGTCAACCAGGCAAGTCACTTTGTCATAGAATGCCACCAGGTTTGTCAAATGTGATCTGCCTTTAGTGAAGCCATGTTGCCTGTTCCCAATCACGTGCTTCATTTGACTTGTGGTGGACCCCACCACAAGTGGGGTGGATTCGTTCCATGTCTTTCCTAGGGATTGAAGTAAGGCTGATATGCCTATAGTTATGCTGATCCTCCCTTGAGCCCTTCTTGTAGATAGGGATAACATTTTCAACGACTTCTCAAAGATTATGGAGAGTGGCCTCGCGATGACATCAGCCAGCTCTCTCAACACCCTCGGGTGGACAGTGTCAGGGCCCATCGATTTGTAGGGGTCAAACTCTGAAATAATTCACATACTAACTCTTCCTTCATTGATGGTGGGTCAGTGTTTGGATCAACCAGCAATTTTGTTTCCAAAGCCTGGGACTCAACAGTGCTGGTAAAGACAGAGGTAAAGAAAGTGTTGAGAACCTCTGCCTTTTCAGCATGATTGGTGAATGACTCTCCTTTTCTGTTTAACAGTGGGCCTATGTTTCCTTCTTTTTCTGCTTGTGGTTGACATACCTGAAGAATCCTTTCTTGTTATTTTAGATGTCTACAGCCAGTTTCAATTCAAGCTGGGCTTTTGCTTTTCTAACTGCATCTTTGCACACTCTGGCAATGCCCTTGTATCTCTCAACAGATAATCCTCCACATCTCCATCTCTGGTATGCTTCTCTTTTTGTTTTGAGTAGGCCCAGGAGCTCAAGGTCTTGGGATGCAATCTTGGTCTAAGCTGGAGTGAACCAACTGTCCAATAAATAAAGGGAGGGACTGTTTCACACTCACACCCCTAAAGACAATAATGCCACAAGAGGCTTAAGGTACTTGGCTCTGCAAACTGAAGGCTGAACATGAACACAGCTAACAATAGCCCCTGCTCCATTCGCTTGCCTGATTTTGCTGGCTGGCCCTTATGGTTGATGGCTTGTGACCAGTCCGGTTTTCATGGCTTCAAGAAAAAAATTAGTGAGAGGTTTTGTTAGATCATTTATGCTACACTCATATACCTATGTTGAGGATGATGGTATTAAACAGTGGGATGCTCTGGAAGCTGTCCTGCCTGTGTGCCATGAAAAGGGATTGGAGTGCGAACAGCTTTTATGGCTTCTGCATTTGCAGCTTGCTGTTTAGGTAAGAGATTTCTGTGTGACCTTAGCAAAATATTGTTCTGTGCTGCGGAAGGAGGAAGATAAACACCTACTCAGTTCTTTTCCCAGGGCTCTGAAAAATCTTATTGTGGATAAAGCTCTGAATCTGGTAGTAGTCTGGTGTTAGACTTATTAACCTGGTGCTTTTGAGCCTGTAAGATGTTCCTCTACACAATCTGAGTTCTTTGGTAGTACGATTAGCTTATGCTTCAGAGAACTGAAGGAGCAGAATATGGCATCTTTCATACAGATGGCAATAATTCTGCCTGGATGCCCTATTCCTTCATCTTGTGGAGATAGAATTATCTTTATGAAGTAAAGCTACCAAAAAAATGCTCCAGCTGCTCACGTGTTTAGTGTTCATTTAGCTAGGTTTAAAAAATGGATAAACCTTTATTAGGAATTACCAGAAAATAAGGGGATGAAGGCTAAACACCTGCAATATGATATTAAGGGATAAAAGTTACCTATGTCCCGTTTAAGCCCATTGCAGGAGTCTTGGAGGTATTGGCTGGTTCAGCATTAAAAGAGTTCTCCCCTCTCAGGAAAACCTTTCTGGAAAAGACTGCTGCTAGCAGTTCTCTGTATGGTTTGTGAGAGTAAGAGGCTTTACACTGAAATCTAACCTATATGTGTTTCCTGTCCTATTTAGCACTAAAAACAGAGGATAGAGTTAAAAAATTAATAACAATAAAGAAGATTTGAGCCTAAAAGACCGTAAAGAATCAGACAGATTTTTTGGGACACTTAAGCTACATAGTCCTTTTGGTTGAACAGTCCTAACCTGTTGCTGACTGGCAATACACCAGTTTGGAATTATTCCTGTTGTTTGTGTGTGAATCAACTGCTTATTCATAAGCATTGACTATATAAAAAAGTCACTGTTTCTAAAAATTGTGGGTTATAGTATGGAGAACATGCATTCTCCAAGGATAGTAGAGACTACCTACAGTTATGAAAACTTTTAGGATTCAAGGGACAAATAGTTTAGTTCATTACCTCATCCCAGTTTACCCCTTCCTTTCCCTCAAGTATGCATTGGAGGGCCAGGAGGTCTTCACTTGTCCAGTTGCCGTAACGCCAGATGTAGGACCCTCTATTTTTCAGTGAAGCTTCCTGCAGTGATTTCTCTCATGTTGACTGTGAGGTCTCAAAGAGCCCAGGTTATTTTCTGTGTGAATCCGTTTTTATATTTTGTAACCTTAAGGATACTGTAATCTCTTTCCAGTTAGGTTTGTCACCATACTAGTACTGTCAATTATCACCTGTCACAGTTTTTTTAATGTAACAATTGGAGCTCAGTAAAACATTAAGACAGAAATCGTGTCATACATTTTCTTACTGGTTCTGACTTAGCCTATCAGCTCATAATCTTCATGATAAATCATCTGCCTGCTGTTGTAATTACATTCTTTCCCATTTTCTTATGATTTCTAATACTATACATGCCAGAAAAGAATAGACAAAAGCAAAGAAATTATACTTCTGAAATGAAAGATTGTAAATTATAGATGCAACAGAAAGATAAAACAGAAAATAAACTGAGATAGGAAGAAAAATCAAGCAGAAAATAGAAAGATGCCATACAACGGTGAAGTGAAAATTATAGAGGGAAAAGATAAAACACTGATACCATTCTAAGTAGAGTCATGAAAGCCACTATGTTCCATTTTTTTCTTTGATATGAAGTGAAGGATTTTTTTCTTTTTATTGGGATAGATCTCATTGAGTATTACAATACCCTGCTCTTTTTCAGGCTGACATATTTCCAGAAGGATAGAATCATAGAATCATTAAGGTTGGAAAAGACCTCTAGGATCATCAAGTCCAACTGTCAGACAAACACTATCATGTCTCCTAAACCATGCCCTGAAGTGCCACATCTACATGTCTTTTAAATACCTCCAGGGATGGTGACTCCACCATCTCTCTTTGTAGCCTGTTCCAATGCCTGACCACTCTTTCAGTGAAGAAATTTTTCCTAATATCCAATCCAAACCTCCCTGATCCAGCTTGAAGCCATTTCCTCTAGTTCTATTGCTAGTTACTTGGGAGAAGAGACCAACACCCACCTCACTACAACCTCCTTTCAGGTAGTTGTAGAGTGTGATAAGGTCTCCCCTCAGCCTCCTTTTCTCCAGGCTAAACAACCCTCTTCTCGGAAGACTTGCTCTCGAGAGCCTTCGCAGGCTTCATTGCCCTTCTCTGGACATGCTCCACCAACTGAATGTCTGTCTTTTAGAGAGGGGCCCAAAACTGAGTGAGGGGCCCAGAACACAGTATTCAAGGTGCGGTCTCACCAGTGCCGAGTACAGGGGCACAATCACTTCCCTGCTCCTTCTGGCCACACTATTCCTGATACAATCCAGGAGGCTGTTGGCCTTCTTGGCCACCTGGGCACACTGATGTTAGCTGAAAACAAAGAAGAATAACAAGGAAAGTCGTAGAAACTCCAGCAATGAGGTCGTTTAAGAGGTATTAATATTCTGAGAAGTTTTTAGGCTGCTAGAATGTCTTTAAGTAGACCATGAATTAGGACTTACCTGAATCTAAATTGCATTTTGTTTTTATGCAGTCACAGCTTTCACATCTCCTCCTTCCTGTAGCATTCTCTTAAAACTCCTAAAGAGACTAATTTCAAAGCATCTTTACCCCCTCATTCTATGCTTTCTCTACAGAGAAATCTATAGCGGTTTTATATTTGCTTTTATCGAGGTAAAGGCCTGGGAGGAGACCAGTTTACTGCCAAAATAGGCGGTCAAATTATGGTTTAACTGCCTATATTTAAGGTATCACTTTATCTTTGTTATTGTATTGGTTATTATTTGTATCTTGTAGTAGACTTGTTTGAATGAATTGTGCACCAACAGGCAGAACTGAAATGCGTAGTGTCATTAAAAAAGATCTCGAAACAGATATATGCTCTCATTTCCTGAAACTTTTTAATAGAAATAGTAATATGAAACATGTATTGCAGTTAATTTAAAATAGAAAAGGTCAAATACCCTACTCAGTATAAATAGGAGTACTGAAGTTTTTTAGTGTTTATGCCATTTTAGGTTATATTTCTTGGCACGACTTGTAAACTGATTACAGCAAAATTGAGAAACTTCATGTCAGAAAAACTAAAGGCCATCTCAGTCATATCTTAGGCTGAAAATCACAAAATCTTATGGGTTTAAATGAATTTCACTCATTTGAATTTGAATGGGTAGTAAGATAGCCAGAGGTGTCTAAATGCATTACAATTCTCATTGATTTTCAGAAGGAATTTTGATCCTGAGGAATAGCAACTTTTAAAAAATTCAGGCCAGGTTCCTGTATAGCTTTCAAAATTTCAGCCTTTGTCTTTGTAATGATTTTCTATCAACACTGTGTTGGAAAGGCATGAAACTGAAAGTTCCTATATTGAGTTGTAAAAGTGAATCTAAATTTAGCTAATGCTATGAAAGTTTAGCTGGACCTTTTGAAGTGACCTTGTAGCAGCTCTACTATCTCTTTTTGAAGCAAATTGGAAGCCTGTTTTTTCTTCCATCCCATTTGCAGTTAAAATGTATGAGTTTAGTTGCTTAAACTGAATTAAAATAATGACAATGTTTATTTTGAGTTGTAAGTGGAGGGAAAGGTAGGAATCTTTAGCTAGATACGTCAGAATCCTGTTTCACATAGTACCCCACGATACCTGTGTTTTCTTTCCTCTACAAAACATAGGAGAAGAGAGATAGCCCTTAAGCAAAGGGTTGTGAAAAATCCTAAATGAATGAAATGTATTTGTGTGGTCTGATCTATTCTATGTAGCTGCCACAGTTCCTGCTATATTAATTTAGTCAGATAGAAGCTAGAAAGGCAAAGTTTTGGGGCATGTGTTTAGCACAGCCTTATTCCTTACTGAATGGTTTGGAGCAAGGGTTAAGGTAAAATCATTATTTTTTCCTATTAGTTTTTACACTTCAATTGGGAGTGTTTATAAGCTCATATTCATTAGACCAAGGTAGGGATACAAACCTGATTCAGTGTTGGACTGAGAGAGAGAGATCTAGTTGCAAAAGTACTGTGTTAAAAGCTCAAGATTGATTAATTTCTGTCAAATCATGTTGGTGATTTCCTAGATTGGAGGTTTCTCTCAGGTCATAAACACCACCATAGCCACACTCTGGCTTATCCCCCAAATGCAAATGTGCTATAGAGAATCAAAGCTCAATGCCTTCTACGTGAAGGAGATCATGGTGTCTCATGATACTAAGCTGCTGTAATGCTGCCAAGAGGCTAGAGAAATGCAGAAAAATTAGGAGCAATTATTTATTCCCACTAAGAATTGGAGCATTCTCTATCTTCTAAAACACACAGAAATAATGATTGTTAACAGAGAGTTGTCCAGCTTTTAATGTTAGTTGGTAAGGTTAAACTCCAACATTCAAGTTCTGCTTGAATGCCTTTGTATTTGAAAGTGTGTGCCAGGGAGTTAGTTGCTGGCGTGCCTGCAGTTTTTTGTGTTCCTTTTAAGAATCAGTCTCACTGACCTTTAACTCTGGTGGTTGGGGGCTTTGGAGTTTTTTGGCTTTCGTCTTTTTTCTTTTTGTTACTTTTTGCTTTTTTTTGGTGTGGATATGAACAGTTAAGTCACCAAACATTTCTAGGAGGAAATCTTTTCATCTTGCCTAGAGCCCTGAACACCTAACATCTCTGATCACTGAATTTTAAAGAGATTGCTAATATAGTCACGTCAGCTATTTAGTCTTATCAGCTATTCCATGTCTGAATTAAGGCTGATGCAAAAGAGAAAAGGGGAGAGCTAACCAGTCTTTGCATAGGGAATTGTGAGGAAAGAATATCTGTAAATAAGAGGTAATCTGGTGTTTTCAGATATCTTAGCGTACACCCAAAAGGCATGTTTTTCCCTCAGTAGAACATTTATGAGTGTAGGATAAGTCATTCCTGTGAAATCGGGTTAGCAGTAGGCAAAAGGAAATTAAGACCGAGGTATGTTCCTTCCTATGTGCCAGAACTGTCTGCCCTATAGGCAATTCACAGAAAAGAGCTGCCTTTCTATACTGCTTTACTTGCCATCTGACAGACATCACATTTATTTTAGACGTCTTTTCTTCACTTTGTATTCAAGGTAAATTCATTTACCCATTGTACACAATGAACGCAAAGGTAAGAATTTACCCACCTTTCTTTAAAATGTAATTGAAGAGAGCTGTGGTGAGAGGTAGACATTATATGAAATTTTTCTCTTTATAAAACCAACAGATGTGTATAGCAAGAGTGAGTATTTTTTAGTAATGGGGAAAAGAATTTTGAGAGAGTATCATCTTTCCTGATTTTCTCTTGGCTTCATTCAGACTACCACAATAAGGAGGGTGGGTGTGTGTGTGAACAAACCTTTAAGTATTGTTTTAACCACATAAGATTCATTCCTGCAAACACACCTTTATTTCCTACAGATAAGCTTACATACATATTTGAGGATATCTTCAGTCTGTCTGTGGAGATGATTATAACTGTACTGAAAAATTCAAGCTGGTGAACACTGTGAGGAATTTGTTGTGGAAGCACTGCAGAATGTGTTCTGTGCCAAAAGCACCAGTAACAAAATAGCACTAGTCTCTGTGCAAAAGGGCAAGCACCCTAGAAGAATAAATGAAAAAAGAATTACCCTTATGATCACTTATATAGCAATAACACTACCGTGGTAGGCCAGCCATCCAACCTCCCTTAGCAGCGCCCAACTGCTCACCTGTTTCAGTTGCATTTAGCAAAGTGTTGCTGTGACAATGTAAAATGCATTCCAGCTGTGATCACTTTGTTTTCCCTCTCACCCAACAAATTTCGCTGAGTGGTAAGAAGTTAAAAGTATTAAAAACATGAAGAATATTTAGAATATTGGGGCTTCTTTTCCAAGAAGCCTGAATAAAATCATTAGCATTTGCTTATTGCAGTTCTTAAAATAAAAATAAATTTAAAAATCCAGTGTATATCCCTTCTGGAAGCAGTAAAGTATATCTGGCTCTTTTCAGAGTAAACCAAAGATATGCGACACATGGATATTTGATGAGTACGAAATTTATTTAGTCCCTCCAGGTAGCTGTTAAGTATTTGTAACAATCTATAAACTCTGACTTAAGAGTTGGAGAATCTCAACATTCACAAACTATCCATGTAGCAAAATAGGTTGAAATTCACAGCTTTGTTTCCAGAGGGCTTGATGTGCGTCCTCAGTTCTGATTAAATTTCCAAGCTAATGGGACCCTTGGTTCGTCTGAGCAGAAACAGAAGTCAGTAGAAGAGTCTAACTTATATTCCCATCTCAGCACCTGTGGTCTTTTCAGAAGCTGGTGCATCCCAGAGTGCTCCCTGCAGGCTGGTTGTGGGGACTGGCCTTCAGTGTCAGCATGCTGCTGGCAGAGCTGAAGAATTTGGGGCACATACTGCATTGCTTACCTTGTGCACAGCCTAGAGTGGTTGCACTTCTTGTAGGATAGTTGTAGCCTCCCATTTCATGCTATCAAACATAACGGATATTGCAAAATGTGCATGCTGAATTCTTAGTTCCTATTAATTTTGGAAATAAACAATAATTAACTCCTTGCCCACTTGGAAATGACAATGAGGTTTTCCTTTGTTGTCTGAAGAACCATCACTGGTAGCTGTAGCAAAGCTGTAGCTTTGCTGTCAAGTATCAGGGTAGCGAATGAAGCAAACAGAGCACTTATGCTAATTAAAGTGACTGTAAAGTAAGGCTTTCTTAATATTTCATTTCGCCTGTCTTCTGGGACTGGCTGCTCTTAAGTATTACAGTATTCATACATGTTTTTGGTGAAATAAATGTGCCAGAAAACCTGTTTGTTCTGGAGAAGATTTTGGACTCAGCAGTACCAGGTGTCAATAAGACAGCATCAGCTGGGTATTTCCAACAGACAAGGGCTCCTCCTCCTTCAGGGTTGGACTGTTGTGTCCTAATGATGCCAGGTGTGCTGGCTGGGGCACTGGGCAGCTTAGGGAGTCTCCATGCCCTCACAATGGAGTAGCTGCTCTCAGCATTGTTTGAACCTGGGTGAGTCCTTGTGTACCTTGTACACTTTTCTTCCTAATGTGGGGGATGTAGGAGAAGACTTGGGGGAGTGGGGAGGAGCAGCCCCAGGATGCTGAGTGGAGGGTGAGTGCTGGCTACCTTGCAGCACCCCAGGGGCTCACTGGCTCCATTTGTGGGTGGGAGGCAAGGCATCCTCTCTGGGCACTGCGGCACCTTGTAGTGACCTGGAGCGGAGCATTTCATGCTTAATGCTTGTGCTGGCAGATGCTCCTGTTCAGCTAGGCTGTGAGTACGCAGGGGAGGCTGGGCTGGGGAGCAAGAAGCAAGTCAGCTGCTGTGCAACCCATGCCTCTATGTGGGGCGACTTCAGCTGAAGAGCCCGAGCTGCGTTAGCTTTTTGTGAAGGTAAAGCTCAGGATGGATGTTTGTTCTCAGTGCTTCCCCTGAACATGTCTTCTAATTTGCTGTCTTACTAGATTGTTTCCCTATTAAAATACAGGAGAAAATCAGATCTACTACATTATCTTAGCACTACTAAAAATGTGTGAGAAAAACTACTATTGTGTGTTAGGGAGCTTTAATTGAACATAATTATTACATGGTCATTTTAAGGACAAGAGAAAGCTATTTTCCTTAGATGATAAGAAAGTAGTGGCAATATGTTAAGTACAGAGGGAATCAAAGGATAAAAGTGTGGAGGATGTATTTTTTTCGTGTTGGTGTTTCCTCAGTAATCTCATGTGTGTCAGGTTTTTTGGTTTTGTTTTTTTCTTAATAAATAATCCTTATTTTTGTTCATTTGGGTTGTTGAAAAGGGGGGAAGAAGTGGTTCTTGGAATAAAACAACATAGCTGTATCAGAGTAATGTTTTGTAGGTTATGAAAAAGTTTAATTTTAAAACTTTCACAGGGTTTTTTGTTTTTTACTTACTTTTTCTTCGATTTCCTAAAGCTGTTATTAAAATGGATGAAGTGCTATATCAGAAACTTTGAATTGCTTCAAAGGAAAATGTGTCATAACTTTGTACTTTCTGCAAGCTTTTCTTCATCTTGCCAGCCCTAGGTTATGGATGAATATACTTTAAGGAGAAGAGCTGTGTGGTAGATTTTAAATGCTTTCATCTTTAATTGGAGGAGGAGGGAGAACTGTTCAAAATGGTCATAAATTTTTTAATGTAATTTGCAATCCATTTAGTACATTGATTTAAGCAACAACAGAAGCATAGGCGTGCTATGTAAGGTGCTAAGTGACTGGAGTTTCCACGCTGGGATGTTGAACCAGAAGCCTGTTATGAATGCTGGAATAGTTGGCTTTTATACTTACTTAAAGAAATTGTCATAGTTTCACATGGCCTTAATTTAGGTGCTTTTGTGATGCAAATAATATGTAACAATATTAATGTTGAAATAATTACCTTGCACTAAATGAGAAGGTACTCTGGAGTGCTTTGTGATAATTCTTGTACTTATAATGAATGTATGTGTGGGCTTCGTGGGACGCCGCAATTGTTTGCGAAGAACTTGATGGACAACATTGCTAGACTGTGACCTTGTTTGTGTTTTCTTTCACCAGCCAAGTTCAAAGCTGGCAAATGTGTATATAGAACAATAAGCTTTAGCATTCTTTGATCAACTTTTAACCAAAGTTTGGGCAAATATATTTCACAGTCTGAACACTTGGATGTGTTTTACTGTTTCTTTTTTTTCTCAATACCCATAACCACCTCCAGTGATAAGCATGAGTAAATACCAGCATTTGATATCTATTAAAATGAAGGAAGCAGACAGAAAGTTGATGATTAACTTTGCAGTCAAGGACTTTTCTCCATTGCTAACTGCAGTATTTGTTCCTGTAGTTGACCACCCTACATTCCCAGACTTACAGCTTGTGGTTCTTGGTTTATGTGACTACATCTGACATTTCTGTCTTACGTATTTCTTATCACTGTACTTCAGTAATGAAAACTGAAAACTTCAGAAGAGCAAGCTCTTGCTACTCCACACTTTGACATTCATTTTGACTATTTGTTTCAATCTTGTTTTTACTGAGATATTTTTGCTGAAATGTCCTGCTATTTGTGTTGAGGCTTATGCAGGATCAATATAAAAGACATGCTTTGCTACATACTCCGAATAATCTGACAACTGCTTATAGGTTTTTTTTGAGCACTAGGAGTTTTGTAGTCCATGGTGTTGAACAGAAAAATTTACATTGTAAATTGAGTGTATCCAGTGCAGTGTTTCCCTTTAGAGTCTGTAGATGAGCAGTACCACAATAGCAGCTCATTGATTTTTTTTTTTTTTTTTTTAAATTCCCCACCCCCACCCCGCGCCCCAAGATGTAGTGTGACTGTAGTTACAGCCATCCCAGGATCCTTGAAGGATTTCACAAAATTGAATTTTGCAGCCTTTCTGATGCGGAGAGAGATTCCTTCTTCCAAGTAAACAGAAGGAGCCAAGTGTCAGGAATATGGGACAGTTGGGCATGTTGTTGTGCCTACTGCAGAGGAAAGGGTAGTTAGTGGCTGTTGCCCGAGAGGTTCTGTATCCCCAAACACTCACCATCCCCCTAGTCAGACTCACCCCTTCTTTTATGACTGGGAACCTGATACCTCTGAAGTCTGGCATGGGCTAAGGAAGCTTACCTAAGTAATGCTTCAGTCTGCCTGTGGCATATGTTTTCTCTGGTTAAAATCAACAGTGTGCTTTAGAAACTTCTGCCAGCAAGAATTAACGGGGCAGAAATCACCTTGGCTTCGCTCTGCTGTTACCTGCAAAAAATCCCATCTTTGTCGGAACCTGTGAAATGTGCTGGACGAGGACTTGGAGAAGAACCCAGACACCAGTAGCAGGCTTCCCTCTCCCCAGTCATGGCAGCAGTAAGGTTGGTGAAGGAAAATAAGAAGAAAATATTTGCATTTTGTCAGTTGGCAATTAGAGATGTTTAGCAAGCTTTACTAGTACTTAGAGAGGGATACATATTAAAAATTAAGCCCAAAGGCTTTCTCTAACAAACCTTAGTATGTGCAAGCATCACAGCATCTGGCTTATCAAGTGAATAATAAGCAAAAAAGACAGATGCTTTGCTTTGGGTAGCAGGTGATATGCTTTGCTTCTCTGTGATTAGCTGGGTGTCAGGGTGGACAGAATATTTGAATGAGAGAAGAATGGGAGGAACTGTTCAGAAGCAGCAAAAACTATAGCAAATTTCCTATATTGAAGTGACTGAGTGAAGTGTGAGGTTAAATGGAAGTACAAGGAAAACATATTTAGATTGGTATAACAGATATTTAGATTTGTATAAGCAAATACATAATTTGAGGTGGGGAAGAATAAAAAGCAGAATCTTTGTGAAGAGGGAAAAAGAAAAGCAACAAAATATAGCAAGTTGCCAAGTTTTAAAACATACTTACTGGCAATTTTATTTTTGTAATGTGCAACAAACTGTAATCATGATTGTAGCCTCTGGAGTTGCAGAAGATTTGAGCACAACAGGTGTGGCAGCAAATGCTTTTTCACTTTAGGTAGTGGATATCTTTCTCTGTATCCTGTTCTGTAAATTAACCCTGGCAGTACTTGAAGAAAAACTCACCTTGAAAAATAGGAAGGTTAACTCAGAATGGAGTTTTAGGTTTATTTCTGGTGTTTATAACTGTGTTTTATGGAGTCCTAATGGCATTCATAACTGCACAATTGAGATTATTATTTTATTTGCAACCCTCCCCTTTTAATGTAGTTCTCTGTTAAAAGTACAGTGCTAGTATCAGGACAGAGTAAGAGGTATTATTTATCTATAAATGTTTAATCTTATTGATTTTAATGCTTTATTATTAATCTCACAGACAGTAAATGTTGGACATGAAAATGAAGATGCTCCTAGACTTCTTCAGAAAATACTTCAGTGAAAAATAAATAGAAGCGTATGGGCAAATTATATCTTACTCAAACACTTTAAGTTATTTTCCAAAGAATGGGTAACCAATGCTTAATTTCCTACTTGCGAGAGCTGTTACAAATGTTAATTGCCTTGTTATATATTTTACAAGAGTCTCAGAAATGTAATTGTTTGAGTATTGTATGTTTAAATTAGGTGCAAAAGTAGTTCCTTAATAGTAAAAATAAGTTCCCTGAAGGCTTTTTATGTCTTTATGGGTTTAGTTATTATGCAAGTCTTATTGATCTGAACAGAATTCCACAAACACATTGTCTTCTTTTCTTGAGCTATAGTACAAAATTACTCGTATAATTCATAGTACTGCTGTGCAGCATTTGAAAATTAGGAGGAAACATTTATGAATCATCTTTGGAACAATTTACATTCATTGAATTACAAATGAAGTTTTATACAAATACTTAAAATGGTGGTATGCCTTGAATTGGATGCTTGCTGCTTCCTACTGTTGTGCAGGGGAATGTGGTTACGTATGTCACCTCTGGGGTTTTTGCTTGGTTTTAGGGTAAGGGATAAACAATACGGGTGATCATAAAGTACATATTTCCAACCCTACTCTTTCTGCACATTCCTTTACATTTATGTGTACCCCGTATATGCTTCAAGTATCTGATATGGATGTTTATAGATGCATTCTGTTTTGATGTCCTGGGGCAAGTTTCAGAAGGAAAGCTATATATTCACTGGGAATAACTGAATCTGAATATACTGACAGTGTTATGTAATCAGTGGGTTTCAATCCTTTCTAGTGTCAGAAGTGTTTGTGTCCACATGTTTATGATGAAACAACAATAGAACCTCATTTCTTTGTTAGTTTTTGCTGTCATAGGAATCTGTCATATGAAAACAAATAAAATTCAGACTTCTGCAGTTAATAAGTGCTAGACCTTGCAAGGATGTGGATGGTAGGCCAATTAAGCTTGGTTTGCCTACCATGTCACTGCAATTTTGGAAATTTCTTTTAACTACTTTGGAGAGTATGTGCTGTTAAATAGATGTTTGTGTTTATCCCAGAGGTGGCTGCATTTCAGTGAAATGTAGCATGATGCTGACATAGTCCCTAATGATCTCTTAGAAATACTTTGCTGCGTAATCTAAGATAATATGAAAGATGCCCAAGGTTAAAGCATCATATCATCCTAAGTAGTATTTATTTATTGCATCCTCCTGCATCTTAGTTTTATTCTTTTAAATTCTAAAACTTAGTTACAGGTCAGAATTAAATCTGAAAAAAACAAAGGTATGTGAGCTTGAATTTTTTTATTCCTTTTAAAAATGTGTTATCTGTTCCCTGATATAGCATGAAATGCATGCAATAATGCATATGAATTTACAGTAGTTGTGGCTGTTGCCAAAATAGCTAGTAAAGTAGATCCTGTTAATATATGAGGTAAAATAAGCAAATATTAAGGACATATCTGACTTCTACAGTACAAGAGAACTGAATTTTTTCTATCCATATGGACGGATAGAAAAACATATCAAACATATCAGTGGGATGTTTTAAAAATTCTGTATAGTATCTCTCTAGATGTCTTCAAGCATAGTCTTATTTGTGTGTCAAGTATTGGTAAAAATGTTGACATGAGTATTAGTACTGTAAGCGTTGAGTTTATGTATAAACCCAATAAAAATCTTGGGGAAAAAAGTAATAGTTTATAACTGTCTTGCATAAAGCTTATAAAAGGAGGTTTATATAGAAGAGCGGTTTTTAAAATGTAAGTATCTTTTAATGATTTTCTAGTAGCATAGATGCTGCATATTTCAATCCATGGAGCAAGAGATGTGGCCTCTTCTGTCCAGCTTGCTTGTCTTTTAGCACTTGGAAAATCAGTTTGATGTTGGCATTTTATGCATCAGTGCATCTTCTTGCTTTTAGGATTTTTTTTTCCCTTTTTGACATCATCAAAACTTTGGATGAAGCTTTTTTTAATTTTGCCAAGCTATAGTTTTTGAGGACTCCCCTCACCCTGCCAAGTGCAGAAAGAGGGATATAAATATTTTCCTGCATGCACATTTGGCATGTTATACTGAAGAACTGGCATCCCTAGGAATGAGTTCAAGTTTTATACTAACTTTAAAGCTGATTCTGTAGAACTGAAGATATTTCCACACGGACACAAATGGAATGCATATGTTTCAAGTATTTTTAGGTCAGGTGGAAATCTTTATTTTTGTTTTCAATGGCAGTGTGTTTCCTGGTTTTATTGTTTTTCCTCTTTTCTGTTTTTTCCCCCCCCGTCTTGTCTGAATATGAAACTCACATTATTTTATTTTTAATTGGAAATTAATTCCAGGTTGACTGTATTCCAAATTTATGAAATGATTTGAAATTAAATGATTGAAAGCATCTTGAAGCTGGAACTCCAGTTATGTATAAACTGTTTGGAATATGCGTTAAACCTTAATGATGATGATGTGACTGGGGATGTAGTTCTGTCACAGAAGGTTTTAACAGCCACATTTTTCAACTAAGGAAGCTTCAAACATAAAGCAGGACCAGTCTTCCTTTCACTAGTATCTTAGTCGTGGTCCTAATTTGTGTTTACTATTTCCACGTTCTTAATGAATAAATTTGTACAACTTCTGTGACAAGGAAAAAAACAAGGCAGTGCCTGCTTAGATTGTTTTCCAATTAGGTACACATTGCCATCTCCTTTGTGTGACAAAATCCATTCACTTTTAACTATTTCTATTACTATTTGATAATAAACCCTATAAAAGAATTTACATACTTCCCTAAAAGAGTTGTATCATACCTTTCTGGTATGTGGTGGTATAAAAATTTTTTTTTTCTTCAATTTTATCAATTTGATCCTGAACCTGGAGACAGTGTGAATAGATGGGATTAGAAGAATGTTTAGGCCAAATTCTCAAAATCTGAAAGTGACAGATATGAAAGGGAAGGTCAGTGGCCTTTTTTGCAGATGAAATGGGTGATGTTATTGTACGCACTGCGCATGCTTTCAATATTTTGTACTTAGTTGTATTTTATATCAGAGGAAAACATTCAGCTAAATGCTTGATGCTACAAAAGACTTGTATTCTTGCTCATATCTCTGCAGATGGGAGCACTATTATGAGTTCACAGAATGGTTTTCTGAGTTGAAATAACTCTGCAGCACTAAAATAAATACCTGGTATTTTAATGTATATGAACTTAAAGTAGGTACAATTATCAGCCTTCAAAAAGCAAATTTACCAAACCAGAATTTGATGTTGGCCCTTATTTGAATCAAACGTTAAAAAATAAAAGTGTGACTGATTTTACCTTGCACGTTTGACAGTGGATAAATACAGAAGGCTGTGAAACAGGAAAGCAGTCATTTTCAAGGTAACATGTTCTCTAAAAGGCTCCATATTGTGAGTATCTTCCAGGATTCATCCCAGTGTACTTAGTGCCTACTGGAGCCCAGGTGAAGCTTTGCATTTCAGCATGTCTTTTTTCCCAAAACAATGCAGAAAGTATAGCTGTTTTTCTCATCTCGGAATCCTCCCGTGTGCTATTTAGAAGTCAGTGTTACGTCCACAGAAGCATATCTTCAAACTGTGGATGTAAGGATTCTGGAAATTAGATCAGGGATGTTGATAATAGGTGCTGGATGATTTAAGAGAGAATGTCAGAATAGAACATTGCAATGGGATAATGTCCTCCTACTGCTAGATGAATGTCTTAGCATCCCCTTGGCATTCATAGGAAATAAACGTTGAGGTGAAGCTGAGACATTTATTTCCAAAATGGGAGTCATTTATCCTGTGAAAGCATTGTATTACAGGGACTCTATTTCCACTATACCAAACAATTGATGATGGAAGATGCTGTCATTTGATGGATATTGATATTGTAGAATGACAGTTCATCTTTATGTGACTTTTATGCAAAATACGCATATGTAGTTAGAAAAAGAGAAATGTTTCCTAATTGTCTTTGATGACAGATTTGCATCTTGCTTTTAGCCATTTAAAATGACTTTACCTATCATAACACAGTAAATATAAAATTTGGATATTTGTCACATTGATTGAAACATAGTTAGAAACATCAAAGTTTTGTCATTTAATGGCTAACAAAAATATTTAACTCTAGCATGTAATAGAGATGTCCTGTCACTTAATGCAGTTGCGGCTTTCAGTAGTTTATAAATAGCTTGAGCACTCACAGCTGAAAAGTTATAGCAAAATCGGGGTTGCACTTCAGCCTGTGTGAGTTCTGAATCTGATTTCAGCGGTGGACAGGCCATATTCAGCTATATAATATTTCATGATCTCCTAGTCCAGGTGTGGTCTAAGTGCCTGTGTCACTAATGTCTGAAGGTAACAGAAGGTAACTCAGCATAACCTCTGTCCCAAGGGAATCATAGGTTGAGTCCTGTTGGAACGATATTTCTGAGCACTTGAAGGAGAAGAGGTGATTGGGAACAGTCAGCATGCGTTTGTCAAGAGTAAATTGTGCCTTACCAACCTGATTAACTTCTATGGTAAAATGATTTGTGGACAAGAGGAGAACAGTGGGTATCATTTACCTTGACTTTAGCAAGGTGTTCAGCACTGCTTCTCACAATACATTTGTATCCCAGTTAGTGTGCTGCAGTCGGGACGGATGGACAAATAGGAGGGCATGGCCAGGCTCAGAGCACAGTGGCCGATTCATCCTTTTCTGTCTTTGTAAAGTACCAAGTGGAGTAATGCCAGTGTCTCTCCTGGGACCTGTCCTCTTTAACATCCATAGCAATAATCTAGTGGAGGTCAACGAGTGCAGTTGCATGTGGTTTGCAGGTGAAACCAAACTGAAGGAACCAGTCATTATGCTAAAAGGCAGAGCTGTCATTCAGAGGAGTCTAGACAGGCTATGGTTTCACACCATCCTACTCTAGTCCTACATTTTACAAAAGAGGGATGTTGTATGTAGAAGATGGCCTACAGAACTTGTACAGTTAGTTTAATTTTTGTCTTTAATGAATATATTGTCAGGTGGAAGGCCAGGCATGCAAGTACCAATCTGCTGTCCTACTCATTCAAGAAAAATAAGAAATCATGTAGGATGCCTTGTCAGAAATATGCTTTAAGTACTGGACATGAGACAATTCTTCTTTGCATTTTAAAAGGCTTAAAATATTGCATAAGGTTGATAGTATACAAATTGCTTTAGAAAGGCTACTTTCCAACACTCAGTGTAATATACTGAAAGCAAGACAACTTCAAAAAATAATTATTCACTGAAAGCACATGGTACTGCTTAACTTATAATGGTCTCCTAATTAACATAACTGTAAAAAGGCAACTATTGAAATTTAGATATTAACTCTGATCGTTAGAATCCTAATTACAGCAGTGTTAACAACTGCAGTGTGGGTAACACTCTTATTATTAGTTCCACATCTGAGAATCGGTTCATTCACTTTCAAGGCATTTACACACCGATTTCCATGCACTTTTTTGGAAGTGAATATGTGTAATGACTAATGAGCCAGCTAAAGCATTTATTTGAGATGACTATGGATATTAGGAGAAAATGGAGTATCCACTTCCAGTTTAAAGCTGTGGAATAGAGTGAGTTTAGGAAAATAAACTAGGTTATCTGGTTTAAGTGTGTAGATGTTGAAAGTTAGTTTACATAGTGCTGTCTTAGAGAAACAGCATTGTTTTGAAGGCAGAAATACTGAATACAAATACAAATGACAGATGAAGAGAGTTGCAGGTAGCCTACTTATGACACCAACCAGCTCTGTGTGGTTTGCAGTTTCAAGCATACAGGCTTTTGGCCAGTCTAATCCCAAGGCTAGTAAATGATTGCAGATATTTTAAATTAATTCTGAAGATACCAGGAAAGAAGGAGTAACAGTTTGTAACAACAGCTGGCTTGATACATTTTGAGATGGTAACCACTGTTCCTTGTGGGTATGGTTGGGTGAGGGAGAGTTAATAGAGACAGTTATTTGAGAAGGACTAGAGCTATTACTGGCATCAAGCCTACTTCTTTTATGAGAAAACAAGACAAATGCAGGCAAGGGGGAAAGAAAACAACTTAAAAAGAGAAAAAAATCCATCCTTTTTTCTTTCTTTCTCTCAAGACTTTTACTATAGTACTACTGCTGGAGAAACATGGCCTCAGCTCACAGTCTTATCAGACATTTTGTGACCTGACAAACTTGAACTAATGTTGAACTGTTTAGGTCAACACTCTTGACTGCCTCATCGGTCACAGGCTCAGAGCAGTGTTGTGAAAGATGGTCTTGTCTGCATAAACCTGACACTTGCTAAACAAAAGGCAAATAAAGGATAAAAGTGAATAAGTGGAGGACAAAGAAGGGAAGGTAAACCAAACTAGTATTTGTAGGTCTTTCTGACTCCAAATTAAGATAAATATATAATCTATTCACACAAGCTGTTTTGATCAGGACAATGAAAGTTCAAGGGTGTTATGAAGAATCCAAGGAGGCTGCAGGAGTGGCAGCTACGCTGATAAAGCTTTCCAAAGGATTCCAGAAAGAATTAATGTGTAAATAGCTATATGTGGTTTGTGGTTTGCAGATTGTGGTTCAATGTTGGACCTAAATCTCAGATGCCAATATCGGATTCCATGCTCTTCTGTTTAACATTGTTTCTGTGATTTTGCCTATGCAGTACCTCTCTTGTTTCCAGTTGAAACAAAAATATCAGTTTTATTTTTTTATTCAGAATTAAAATTTTGCTGAAGTAATGATCGTGGAGGACAGCTGACAGCAAAGATTAATTCTGCTTTGGAGTTTTTAATCATAAATTCCTATATAATTGAAGAAATGGCATCCCTGGGGGTAGCACCTGCCTATCCATGGATATTCAGTCATATCTGATTAAAAAACAAAGAGGAGGTGCCTTTTGTTAATACCTACAGTGCCCCTTCCTCAACATAAACTATTCCCTTCTCTTCATCTTCTCAATCTCAGTGATTGCTGTTTTGTAAGATCCTTTATTCTGGGCTCCAGTGCCACTGAAGAGCAGATAGTATTTAATGACCTTCTGCATCAGCAGTTTCATCTCTTGAGAAATTAAAATTGATTTGTTTTGTCTTTGATATTGAAAATCTAAAGCAGACTTTTTCTTCCTGACTTGTGTAATAGTAGCACGTGCAGTCAGGAAAAGACTGGGAAAGAGGACTTAAAATAAACTCTGTTAGCTAACATGGTCAACAACAACAAAAAAGCGCCTGTCACCAGATAGTTTAAAATAAGTCCCTGAAAAGACTAAACACTTTTTGTCATCTCTGTAATATTACAGGGCTTCTGTCTGTTTAAAGAAGAAAACTAGTTTTCATATGACTTTTTGTTTCTGTGTGTATTTCATAGGTTGGATAAGAATAAACAGGAATTAGATCCTATCTTGGAAAACTCTCAGGTTAACCTATAGGCATAAGGAAAATTATGCTCACCCTTAAAGGATAAATTATTGTATGACCTCAAATACTGTACTATTTTTCTGTGATAGACTGCAACTTCCAGTTTATTATTTTAACAGATCAATAGGTATGTTAATTCTAAGAGGAAGCTCAGGCTCTGCCTGAAGTTAAATTTGCCAGTTTTTTTAATTAGTTTTATTCTCCCATAAGCTTGAAATTTCTTTAGGAGAATCAAAGACAGGAAAGTAATTCACTGGAGAAAAAGCAAATGATGCAGAAAATGCCAATATCAATTTCCTAAACAAGTTATAACTTGAATGCCAAGAATCTTGTTTCCGGCAGTAACTCTAATAATATGAGTAATCTAAGGCACTGATCGGAAGGCACATTTTACAAACTTGTGTTTTAACTTAAAAAGATGACTGAGAGAAATTAAACCTTGCTGAGCTGTGTGAGCCAGTGTCTTGAAGAAAAATAAACCCCTTTACCTTAAATGAAGTAATTTTGATTGTGGCATGAGTTATATTTTAAAGGCATTATCAACAAGGCAGATGGCCTAGTGCTGAAAATTTGATTAGGGACATTTCCAGTTGTATTTCTGTACAGCATAGTGTACTTTAAGTTGGATGGAATCTCTAAATAGGCCTTCAAAATGAAGAAACATGTTAACACAAAATAAAAATTGCTTTGTCTTCCACCTCAACCCCCTTATAGAGTTTGCATTCTAGAAGCACAGTCCATGGCATCTTGTGGATCTAGCTGGGAATTGGGTTGCTATAATAACTTGTGGCTCAGTGGCAGAAGAATAAAAGTACTGAAGCTAATGTTGATTTCTTCAAAGACAGATGGAGAGTGTATACGAAGATAAATGTAAGGTTTTAGGTTAGCCTAAACCCATTTCTTTTCTGCTTATCTTCCATGAGCTTCTCTTCTCTGTTCCTTAAGAAACATGGGAAATTAAACTTTTGTTGCGGCGTAGGCTAATCTTGTGGAAAAGTGTATCTGCAGTCCTTAACCCAGACTGGCTTCTCAGAATGAGAAACATGGTCTTCTGAGGCTCATTGACAAGACCAGAATGTGGGCACAGTTACCTGAATATTTTGGTGCTGTCCCTAAAAGGGGTGAAATAGCTTTGAGGAAGATTAAGATACCATTAGAAATAGATTGCTAGTGTAATTAATGAGGAGGAGGAGGAATTCCCCAATGACAAAAGCAGGGGTTGAAACGTGATTTTCTTACTGTGTGGTGACATTTTTGAGCTTTAGGGTATTATGAGGCATAGATAATGCTTCCAATAACACAACTCACTCCCTGTGCCTGCCTTCCCCCACCCTGAATTACTGCACCATTCAGTCCTACCTATGTTTTCATATGCTTTAGCTGAAATCCAGGAAATGAGAAACATTGCAAATCAGAAGTTTTCCTCCTTTAGTTTCTTGATCATCACCTTCCGCAGAGTGCAGTTTTATTTATTGTGCTTGAACAATCTCTAAGGAAAGAACAATTGTCTCTGAAAGTCAAATGGTTCTGATCCAGTAATCCATAATGGTATTAGAAAGTGTGCTAAAGACAGAGAGATATCTACTGGATAAGACATTAATCCTAAGCATTTTTGTTTGAGTGCATTTTTCACAAGGTGCAGTATCCTGGTCTACTGCTCCAATTTGGGCTGCATTTCAGCTAGAGCAGCTGTCTTGCTCCCTTTCAGTCCTTAGCCTACAGCTGACTATTCCAGATGTAGGTGAAACACAAGCTTTATTTCCCAATGTATTCACATCATGAAATGCAAATATTTCTTATTAGCAAAGCTTGTTGAGATCCTACATGTGCTGAAGAAAGGTAGACAAGATTTTTTTGTACTTCGTATTATAATAAGAGTGTGTAACAGTCACATCACTCAGAATATCTAGATTAGCCTTTCACAGAATCACACAGAATCACAGAATTATAGGGGTTGGAAGGGACCTCTGGAGATCATCTTGTCCAGCCCCCCTGCTTGAGCAGGCACACCCAGAGCAGGGGGCACAGGAACACGTCCAGGTGGGTTTTGAATGTCTCCAGGGAAGGAGACTCCACACCCTCCCTGGGCAGCCTGTTCCCCTGCTCTGGCACCCTCACAGGAAAGAAGTTTTTTCTCATGTTTACCTGGAAATTTCCTGTGTTCCAACTTGTGCCCATTGCCCCTTGTCCTGTCGTTGGGCACCCCTGAAGAGCCTGGCCCCATCCTCTTGACACCCACCCTTTAGATATTTATAGGTATTGATGAGATGCCCCCTCGGTCTTTTCTTGTCTAGGCTGAACAAGCCCAGCTCTCTCAGCCTTTCCTCATAAGGGAGATGCTTCTGTCCCCTGATCATCTTGGTAGCTCTCCGCTGGACTTGCTCAAGCAGTTCCCTGTCCTTCTGCAGTACTGTATTTCTTATTTCAAAACACTGACCGCAGAATTTAGCAGACTTTGTGTTTACTTTTGTAATGTTTTGGATTCAAGGGACTCTTTTGTGTTCCAGAAATTTAGACTTGCTATCGGCTGTTCAGCTAATGGTTTTCTAGCTCTGCTTTCCTCGCCAGTTTTTGTTTTCAATTCTTTCTTTGTTCTTTTTCACTCTTTAGCAGAGGGCCGTCATGCTCTGTCACACAAACAGATGTCTGAAGTAATCTGTTTTTAGAAGAATACTTTTGTATTTGTGTCCAGAAGATATTTATCTTCCGATATAGAAGGTGAAGTCCTTTTCGGGTTATGTTAATAATCCCTTATGAGAGAAGCAATTCTTTGCTAAGAGAATATTTTACTGATTTATTTTCCAGTGTTGTGTACTGTTCCTTCTGATGTTAATTTTTTCCAAGTTTTAGAATATGCATACACACACAGAGATATAGAATCATAGAATATCTCTAAGTTGGAAGGGACGCATAGAGTCCAACTCCCTGCTCCTCACAAGACTACCTAAAATGAAACCATATGACTAAGAGCATTGCCCAGACACTCGTTGAACTCTGACAGGCTTGGTGCCATGACCCAGGGAGCCTGCTCCAGTGACTGGTCACCCTCTCAGTGAAGAATCTTTTCCTAATGTCCAGTCTGAACTTCTCCTGATGCAGCTTCATTCCATTTCCTCCTGTCCTATCGCTGGTCACCAGAGAGAGGAGATCAGCAACTTCTCCTCCACTGCCCTCCTTGAGGAAGTTGTAGACTGCGATGAGGTCACCCCTCAGCCTTCTCTTCTCCAAGTTGAACAAACTAAATGACCTCAGTGTGTCATGACATATGTGATATCATCATTCATAAGTCTTGCTCTTGAGGCATTTCACCATCTTGGTTGCCCTTCTCTAGAAACACTCTAATAGTTTGATGTCCTTCTTATATTGAGGCACCCAAAACTACGCACAATAGTTGAGGTAGGGCTGCACCAGTACAGTGCAGAATGGGACAATCACCTCCCTCAACCTAGCTATGCTGTGCTTGATGCCCTCCAGGACACAGTTGGCCCTTTTTGCTGCCAGGGCACACTGTTGACTCATATTCAAAAGATCTCTTTCCATGGGGCTGCTCGCCAGCCTCTCATTCCCCACTTTGTATATGTAACTGGATTACCCTGTCCCAAGTGGAGAATCTAGCACTTTTTCTTGTTAAATTTCACATGGTTTGTGATTGCCCAGTTGTCTAGTTTATCCAGATCTCTCTGTGACTCATCATTAATTTTCAAATATTCCCCCTTCTTTCATCTACCATAACTCTAGTGGCACTAAATCAGTGCCATCAGATGGGAGTTGCTATGTGCTGAGAAATATTCAGTATAGTGTCTGAAGTACTCAGCAGCCTCGTAGCCCTTTTAGGCATTTATCAAAACTGTGTGAGGCATTGGATGCATGCTAGTCATGGTTTATTGTTGGAGACCTGAAATACAGGGCTCACAGCTAATTTCCATGCAGAGGACTTTCTTATTTTGCTCTGAAGGGTGTAGTCTCATGTTCTGCTCGTTTTCATTTTAAATCTTTCATTTACTTTTAATGCATCTTGTAATGTGTAACTTATCAAAGGGAAACCTAAGATCTTTATTGCCCTTTTTTGTCCTATGAGTTTGTGAACACTTCTGCTGGTCCCATCTGAGCTCAGTGTACAAGTATAATAGCAAAATCTGGACCCTGTATCAGTTGCACGTGATGTGTATCTCTGTCCTTTTCTCAATCAAATATGGATATTGCTACAATTTTCTATCTACACAAATATCCTACACATGTAAGTTTATTGGAATATAGTTTAACTGTGCATGCTAAAAGGCAATATTTGCCACACTTGGTATTGCAATCCAGCCCATCTGATGCAGTGATCCAAGAGCAAAAGTAATGTCTAGTAAAGTAGGCTAGAAAATGCTTCTCCAGTCTTTTCTCACATTCTTGTATAATTTTTCTGCTGTAAAACAATGCTTGTGATATACCTGCTATAAGATTCCCTTCAGTGAATCCTATCTTCTTTAGTAATAATTCCATAAAGAGACGTCCCCTCCTCAGAAGAACCGGTAACTAACACCCACAAATGCTAGCAAGAAGCATAAAGTCTATATACTGTACCAGAAGGAGACAGGTACAGTAAGTAGGGGTATTTTACAAATTATTTTGTATTGGTTTTGCTGTTGCAAAATCTATTATGCGTGAAAAAAGATCTAAGAAATCTTTTAAAAGTTACTTTTTTGCTACCAGATTATAAATGTTTAGTTTCAGGATTGTAGTTGTTTGCATTAAAGAAAAGGGAAACTATTTTTACTTCTGTTTGCACTGTTTTGGACTGTAGCTTAAAGCTTAATCATATTTCAGTTTTAAAATATATTGTGTTCATATTTTATTTTTGAATATCTGCTATATGTTGGATTTTTACTTTTAAAGAGAAATACATTTAGAGATAGTTTCATTATTTTACCATCCAAGCAAAATGCCTTTAGATATCTAACTATAAGGATTTTTTTTTACTTTCTAATTATTGGAAATTAAGTTTTATTATGAAACAGTGTTCAAGATACTAATCACTTAACATTACAAGTGCAATCAGCCTAGTGGAAATAGATTAGATGTAATTTATAAAAGGAAAACATAAACAGCTTTTGGAAAATAATCCTTGTTATATAGATGTGGCAACAAATAAAGTTCAGAACTGTAAGTATTCATCCCACAGGAATAAATCAGGACAAAAGGCAGCTAAGTGGAAGAATTTTTAAGGTGTGCTAGCGGAAATGAATCTTCATTGCTTTATAGTTGAAATCCAAATATTGTTGACAGAAACCTCAGTTATTGACGTGCAGCTAATTAGCAGCTAGCAGACCAGAAAAATAGTTGGAATAGAATGGAATTTAAGAAACACAATAAGTTTGTAGCGCACTCTAAAAACAAGGTGTTGTGTTTTAGGTTCTAGAAATACGCTAGCTTAATTGTCAGCCTGATGTGAGTGTTCTATATATTTAGTATTAGATCTTTTTCATTTATGTATATAGAAACAAGTATGTATAATTAAAGATATACCTGTTTAAAGAGAGACCGGAAATTGTTGATTTTTGGGAAGAATTTTAGGATTATTTCCTGGGCCTTGCCCCCTGGGTGACTACAGATTCCATTGAAAATTAGACTTTTTAATCAGGTACTATAAAAACCTACTGATTCGGAGCAATAGGTAGAGGCTATTCTCATACTAATAGTCAGGGAGATTTGACAGCAAGTCATATGTGCAGAGCAAAAGGGGCTGCCCTGAAGTGTAAAGAGACCCAGCACAGCTGGTTGATCTTCAAGGATGCCCTCCTCAATGCATGAGAGTTGTCCATTGTGCAGGAGGTCAAGGAAAGTGTAAATCAGGGTTTGGTGATATTAATATAAGCTAGTGGACTTGAATTATTCCTGCAAAAAACTGTCCTGTAATAATCTGATGTTTCCTGGACTGAGCAAACTAGCCATAA
Source organism: Phalacrocorax aristotelis (assembly GCF_949628215.1). Classification (NCBI taxonomy): domain Eukaryota; kingdom Metazoa; phylum Chordata; class Aves; order Suliformes; family Phalacrocoracidae; genus Phalacrocorax; species Phalacrocorax aristotelis. Next base: position 23,519,018 of record NC_134282.1, on the reverse strand, counting down.
TTTTGATCCTAGTGGTGTAGGATCAAACCGAAGAACTAGGTCAACCAGTACTAGGTCGAACTGGAGAACACCTGGACCAGAGAGCGAGTCAGGCCTGATCAAGGACATGTTCAGAGATCCTCTCTGTTTCAAAAGCTTCCTACAGGAACATAAACCTGTCCTCCCCAAACAAAAATCTTGTAAGGTTAGTAGTCAAGGCCTGGCAAGACTTCCAAACCGAGTAAGTGACCTCTGTGGATATTTGTTGGATGCAGGCTGCATTCAGATGCATAGCAGAATGAATTTAATTGTAGGCATAGATAACAAGGTTCTGCTGTACTGCAAGTAACATGCAACTCATTTTGAGTATGTAAACTCCATGAAATGCAGTGCACAACTGACAAGAGTACACAGCCTTTAAAAGGTAATGAACTGAGTGTGAATCCGAACCTGGTAAAATTGATAACGGCACTCCAATTACACAAAAACTGCTATTAAAGTGAATTCAGTTAACATTAACATCCACATCCCACATGGCACCAGGAAAACAAATGGGCAGAAAGTGTAAACTCTTCCTGATTTGTGCAGTGAAGCTCTTCCATAAAAATATCTGTGTGAACAGCCAAAAAATTATAAGAAATTATAATTTCCCTCTGTGAAAATTAGTCTTTACTTGCACATTGATGGAAAAATTGAAAGAAACCCAGAAACCAGAGGCAACTCCAAGAAAACCCAGGAACAGTTTAAAGTCTCGTGCTCAGTTTAGGTAGTCATACCTTTAATATCTGTTTTCTTGTGTAATTACTTCATTTACATGACCCGTTAGATATTTTTTTTTGCATGTATTTGCTCCAAAATATTGCTCATTTAGGTTAATGTCAGATAAATTATGGTCTTTGAAAAATTGATATCTGACTGTGATGTAAACAGTCATAATGTGTATATATAATTTTGCAGCAAAGCAACAGAAATACATAGTTGCAACTACTGATACATAGATATATGCACATTCACTCGCTCAGAAGATACTAGTTGTCTCTTTCCCCCTCTTGTGTCGGCAGTGGTAGGGTTTAGGTGTCATTACCAAGAGTGTGATGTGCCATAAAATCCATGCCTGTGTCTCGTAGACCTCGTATTTTCTCATGTAAGTAATCTTCTTTTCCTTTCTTTTTTCTTTTTTTACTTTTTTCTTTTTTTTTTTTTTTTTAAGGAACAGATTTCTCCAAAACCATTCAGTAATTATATAAGCTTGGGAAAAGTAGAGGCTCTGATGTATCTGAAGCTGAATAATGTGACATTTGCAATCAAGCTTAGAAACTCTGGAGAAATACAGTATTTGAACTCTCTACCAAGAAGTTCAATTTGTGGCAATTTACTAGTTTCAATATTCAGTATGTAGTTGTAGTGAAAGCTAAATGGTTCCTCAGTCTCATGGAAGGGCTAGGGAAATCAAGTTCAAATCTACAGAAAAATTTTATTAAAATTCTTGATGGTGATATCCCATTTCTTAACATCTGCCACTGGCTTCCTGAAGCCTTATTGGAGGTCACAGCAGGCAGCATAGATGGAAGAAGCTAATGCTCACTTAAAAATTTTTGCCATAGTATGAAAATTGGAAAATTTTGGCAAGATCATAACAATATTGGACCCCAAAAAGTGTAGAGAAAAAATAAATTTCCTAATAAGTTGTTTTTTTTTTTTCCTATGAGCTTTGAAAACTCTTGGGGAGAAAACCAGACTCATTTTGTGATGCACATTACTCAAATGTAACCTCATTTACATAGTTCCTCTTGTTTTTCCCTTAAAGTTAAAAATATACTGACATCAAGTAATTCTGGTGGTAATTTGCAAGTACATTAAAATTGAGACAAGAAAGAAACCTACTGATTGTCCAACACAAAGATCATGTGGAAACTGATGTGATCTACGTACCTGCCTGCCTACTTGTTGAGAGCGGAAAGTTTGCTGGAATAGATACCAAACAAATGACTGCAACAATACTGTGAATATTCTTCTCACTAGCAATGTACAATGCTCCAGGAATCTAGCCTTTCTGAAACTCATGCTATGTGTGCACTGACGTCTACAGAAGTTAACTGAGAAGACATGGGGAACCAACTTTCTCATGAAAAGAATTGATGGAACAATAGTGTTTTATCCTGCAGGAAATTTTGTCATTTCTTTTAATTCCACATAACAACAGAGTTAAAGTGGTGGTAATATTTTTTTAATGGGTCTGCTTCAAGTTATTCCAAAATTAAATGGTCTGTGTGGATTAACTAAGTCAGTGTTAATCTCTATATCAAGAAAACACTTGCATCTATGTGCCTCCTGCCTTTCAGTTCTGTGGGCCGCACTCTCTGGAAATGTTAGTGGTGCAGCCACTGAGAGAGGGCAATGTCTCTCTTTGGAGATGTAGTTCTGCTGGGGAGGTCATGGAGCCACATCTAAGAGGATCGTGAAGTTTTTCTTACTTTTTACTGTATCCAGATCAATTTGTTAGGCTCAGCTGAAATTGAAGTTACAGTAAAATGACTTAGTTCTTCACTGACTTCCACTTCATGTTTCCATTCGGGCAACTCTCTCCCCAGTCAGAATTCTGTATTAAATAGCAGCCAGGTTTTACATTTACTTTGTACAGATGTAAGTGATCATGGTGGTAATGAAGTTTCTTGTCATACCCACCACTGCATAGCAAATAAGGCTAATGACTTCATATCATGCTGATTTTCTCACATCTGTGTATTTGGTGATGTCAGCTAGCATAGTATTTGAGTGTATCTAAAGGAATGAGCTCCTTTGCTTTGTGATTTCTTTGGTTTCTTTTTTATTTTCTCCTCCTCTGTTCCATGATGCATCTTCCCTTTCTTCTTAGTGTTAGCAATAAAAAAAAAAAAAATGAAGTGGTGAACTAAGTGTTGTCTAAGACATCTTTCTTTTGATTCCTCAGACTTGGTTACCTTCAGGCTAGAAGCTGTGTATGATCATAGGCACTCTTACGTCATGCTGTTCTTTTCTTTGTCTTAACATTGGGTAGATCACAAGCTGGATCTGCAATGGTAGTTGTTGACCATTTGCTTCATTTCAAGGCATTATCTGATAATGCTATTTTCCCCTGAATTTAAACCTGGGTGCAGCTAATGTTTGCAATGCTTGCAGTACTACTTCTACACATGCAGCAAAAAAGTTTAGAAGTGATGGAAGTACTCTTCAGGTAGCAAAAATGCAGACAGTGTCAAAAGAGATTGTCCTGGTTAGAACAGACTGCATAGCTTTTAAATAATTAAGAACAACAAGAAAAAAGTAGTAACCTTTTTCCAAGGAGGTTGTGGTTTTGTGTCCAGTATATGTAATGTTATGAAATGTGACAAAAAAGCCCTCTTATCTGTAACATTTAAGCTTAAGTATGGTTTAGAATAAATGCTAAATATTGTATTGTCATGTATATTTTAAAAATCATGCTGTTACTAAAGATCTTTCCAAGTTGTGATAGTCTACAAGTCTGCCTGCTCACAGTGAGAAACGATTTTTTTCCAGTTTTGTTACACTTTGATGGAAAACATGTTGTTTTGTTACACTTATAGCTTCTTTAACTTACAAAACAAACATTTTAAAGACAGCATTTCTCAAAGAGCTGCTACCAAACTGTGCATTAGTAAGCATCTAAATTACATATCTTGCCATGTAAAACAAATTACATTTCTTTTCATTAATATCAAGGAAGCAGAAAACAAGCTGAATCCCAAGTGAATTAAATGAACATAATTATTTGCCATTTCTTTTGCTACTGCAAACCAGTCTTTAGTCAATTAAACAACTTATAATCTTGTACTCACTATTTCAGTGGAGTTCAAAACATCTGGTGTCAAAATTAAGTAGTTTTTGTATACATTGTATACAGTAGCTTCAAACTATTACCGTAATCATGGCAACTGTTCTAGTACATTTTTTTTCAGACTAAACAAACCAACGAACAGCTAGTGATTCTGCAAAGTTTTTTTTCCTGTGCAAGTTTTTGAAATGCTGTGGTACCCTCTTTAGAACATGATTGTTTGTGTTTCACTGTATCAATTCCAGTTCTAGAGTAGGCTGCTAGGAAATAATCCTAAATATTCATCCCTGTAAGGAATGTGGAGAAAAATGTAAAATAAATCAAAGTCAAGTTTTGATTTCTTTTGTTGTTGTTGTTTGAGGAGCTTGATGGGGACTAAAAATCTCATAATCCCCCAAATCCTTAATTACTAAATGTGCTACTGTTTCATTCAGAGCTTTATATTACTGCTGCAGTCTCTCTACTGGTCTGATCAGTGTTGGAAATTGTGAGATATTTTATCAAATACAGAACAGAAACACTAATATTTAATCCTCAGAGGTGTTTTTTTTTCCTCCTCCTATGTTTCTAAATGGGGCAAGTTCTATTTTATTGGAGACCAGAGGAAAAACCTCTCATTTTTGCTTCTTCAATCAATATGAATGGATTTACTAAATTTTTTTGAGAATGTTTTCCCAGATCTTTTCATTTTTGCTCCATACCTTAATGTTTCTAGCTGGTAGTTAATTGTTTATTCTTTTCAGTATCTCTCTAGAGAACCTTGATGGATTAGAGCTTTAGTGCAAAACATTAACATAATAAGGTAAGTCTCAGAATGATACAGAATAAAGTGTCCCAAAGTGATGAAAGTAGTTTTCCCTTAATGTTGTTATATGCAGAGGCAATTTGTGTTACAGCTTTTTAAAAACGTATTCTGTTAGCCATACTACAGAATCACAGTTAATTTTAAAAAAGCAACTATAGCATTAGATGAGTCTCCTACGAGAGTGAATGCTTTAGCGATAAGATGTAAAAGAGATGAGAAATCTCTCCATAACTTGGAGCCTTCCTGAACAGCTAAGGATGCAATATCAAAGCAATACAGCTGTGCCTTGGAAAACTTAGTGAGATAAGAAATATTGCCATTCTCTACAGGGACAAATGGAAAACAACTCATTCTGATTGCTCAGAAGGGAGAGAGGAAAAGGGACTCTTTCCTCCTAAATCAGATCAAGTTGGACATTACAACTGGATGTTACAAATGGATGAAATATTCCTGTTGCTTGATCAGGCTACACAGACAATTGCTGTAAAATATTACTGCTGTTGAGATGATATTCATTGCCCTTCCACCTGAGGTTACTGCCTCCACAGTTGAATTGATGAAATAGTTGGGATATTCTTAGACTCCTGCACAGACCAGTGGCCTTATTTTATACTTCTGAAACTGTTTTTCTTAAAAGTGGCTGCATGCCAAAGAGTATGGTCTAATGTATACTTCAGTGATGGTGACCTGGCAAGGGTGCTTGGAACAATATGGAATATATCTGTATGTATATCAGTCCAAGCTCGAGCAAGTTCAGGTTCCATACTAAGCCAGAAACTGATCTGGTCTCTATGTCAACTGAAAAGTTCATCTGCTTTGTTGTTACCTCTTCTATCTCTTCCTCAAATTCTTAAAATTCTACTTTTTGGATTCGTTTTTCTACTCCTCTGACTTCTAGTTAGGGTCAGAAACAAAACAACACCATATGCCATCATCAATTTTTACCATCTACTCTAAATCACCTCTTTCTGAGGTTTAGTATTGAATAATATAATGGAGATTCTTTTTATGTGTGAAAGGATGATTAACTCTTTCTGCTTGCCTTGAGCTGTTTTCTTACATGGACAGAAATTGAATACGAAAGCCATCACTGTTAGACCAGTTGTTTGCTTTTGAGTTCTACGTATTCCATAAGGAAATAAGTATTACTTTTTGCGATGAAAGATAAAATAACCTGAAACTGAGTGTGCAGCATTATAGTATTTAATGTTTGTTGCAGGCAAGTAATTCTGGGATCCACTTGTTTAATTTACAAGTAAAGCACTTTAGGATTTCTTGTTATTGTTGTTTTGTTAATGCTACAAGCTCAGCTTGAGTTATAAATCAAGCTGTGTTCATTCTGGTTCATGCACAATTGCCAATAAAATGTTTGTGGAACTGAAACATAGCTGGCATCTCCTGGTTCTTTGGAGATGGAATCCAGCTTGCGTTTCCATAATGTTCCTGATTCTTCAGAACTGTAGCAATAATTAGTAAAGATGCATCTTTACTGTTCATGCAAACAGACCTTGAAAACACTGAGTTGAGATAGTGACCCCCAAGAGCCCTCCCAAAGTCTGTGGAAGCTGTGGGGGCTTCGTTCCCTCTCCCTGCTGCCAGCGCTTGCCCCTGGGTTGTTTGGAGAGCTTGGAATTGCCTAATAACTATAGTGGCTGGCTGATGCATCTGGTAGCCTAGGGAAGTTGTTTTGTTGCTACATCATCTGAGAGGAGGTTAAGCGTGGAGATTTTTGTACGGCTGCTTTTGTTTTCTGTTTTTTCACAAACTGCTGAGAATGTATAGATGGAAATCATAGGAGCATGGTGATTATGGTAAGGTTTGAAGCACACAGTACTGCTAACTAGAAAATATCTGGGTCTACAGCCAGTATCAGTCAAGACATCAGCTTTGCGTTTCAAAATATCTTTTCGAAAGATATTGCCTTAGCTAGCAGACTGCTCCTGGAGGGAGAGGCCTCTTAAAAATGTTTCAGTGTGGTCGCTCTTGGGCGACACAATAAGGTCAGTGGTCCGATATTACAACTTTGTGAGGGTCTATGATTAGATTTAGCCTTTGAAATTATTTTAGTAATATTCTTGTTATGAAGGGTTTATGATGGGAGTATCTGGGCATCTCTTTAAGGCTTAAGGCTTAAAATAATTTTTAGTGAATACTGTAAGAGGCCATAAATTTTCATGGAATTTATCCTGTCACAATGAGAGTTTTTTGGTTTCTGGTGTTCAGGATTTTTTTGTTTTTGTTTGTTTTGGTGTCTGGTGGTGGGTTTTTTTTGTTTTGTTTTTGTTTTCTGGGTGTGGGTTTTTTTTTTTTGTTATAGAAGACCTAATGTTTTTATAAAAACATTTATTCAGTAGCTTATCAAGTATATTTTTCACTAACCAGAATAAACTAGTTTCTCATTTCAATACCTTTGTGAAGTTCTAATGAACACAGTGTGTTGGGTCCTCAGCATTGCTCAGCCTTTTGATTTCTGCTTTTTACAATGTCCATAATTATACCTTTTTTTTGATAGTTCATAAATTGAAAATTTTATTTTTACATCAGTTTGTTATGTACTTGCATAAAACTAAAACCAATTTCTTGTAAGCTTATATCTGTGTGGTGTGAATGAATATGGTGCTGTAATGTTTTTCTGTGCCTGGAAAGAGTTTTCTTCTATTTAACTTTCCTCCAATGGCACACTAGAATTTTCTTTGTTGTATGAAATTAAAATGCCACTCACTCATCCTCTCAGACTACCTTTTCATTGTGTGATGCTATAAGTCAACATCATCAGCGTTTTATAATATCAGGAAAATGGAACCATACTTATCTGTAGGTAGTTAATTATATGTAACGCATAGACATTGGATTGAAATACTCAGGTTAAAACAGAATAAAGTTAACAGGTCGTGGGGGGGGAAGCAGGAAATTTTTTTTCCTCTCATATAGACCTTAAAAAGAGTAATTGAAGCCTCAAATAATAGTGTTCAGCTTCCTGCAGCTTTCTCATACCCTCATCTTCAAAGGGCATAGAAAGCAAAAAGACAGTTGTTGTTATGTTCTCTACAAATAAGAATGAAGTCTCTTAGCTCTCAAGATAAAAATTATTGGTGTAGTGGTACATGATCTTTTGCGAAGTAGTTGGATGTCAGTAGTATTTTGTCAGTTGGTATGCATGCTTTAATATCAGAGGAGTGACTATAGTATTTTGGGATATTTGATTTCATGTTTATTTCTTTAATAATACTCTGTTACAAGCAGCAACCCCAAATTATCCTGACTTGAGTCTGTTGCGCTTACGGAGTTTGATCCTACAAGCACAAAAATAGTTGCAGTCACTTGACATTGCTGAACTCTACTCATATGAAATCCATGAAGTAAGTCAACAGAATCACTGAAGTGACTGGAACTTTGCTGGGATGTTTGCTTAGTTGTCCTAAGCTGTATATGCTTCTGTTCATATGCCACATGAGCTGCTAAATGCCCTCTCCATCCAAACTGCAGCTGTCTTTGAACCTGGTTCACTCGTGGTTGCAGAATCAAACTCCTAAATAGTAGGCTGTCAAAAGATGTTAATTTTCAGATCTGATACACATGACAGTATACTGTTAAGTTGTAAGCATCAATTTAAATGTCCAAACATATAAAACAGTTTGCCCTAGAAATTAAAATAGCATGTAAGCTGACAAAATGTGTACTGACATCTAATTATAGTGCATAATAGGGTCTTGTTCCGCTGTACTAACACCTCTCTTATTTTTTCAAATCTCATTAATCTGGACACATAAACTTTATTCTCTTTTGGACTCTTGTTTGCTAAGATTATAATCTGCTTCTTAAATTCTGTTATGGTTGATTATCAATTTTTACTGAAAAGTTTTCTAGTAGGTTAAATAAGAACATTATCCAGATTCTGTCTTACCATCATTTAAATATTGAGCCTAAGAACAGTTTTGAAGATGATTCTCTTTAATTGAAGTTTCTTGTACTGTGCTGCTTAGCTGCCACTTTTATTACTGAAAACACATTAATAGAAAATAGAGCCTTACGGTATCATCTTTTGGTTCTATTATTCCTGTATTTCTGATTGATGGCATTTGTAGGACTATCGATTTCATTTAGCAAGACATCTGCTATGTGGCTGCACTGGTGGCATTGTGGGAGTTTCATTTTCACTTACGTTTCGAGAGCCTGAGCCTTGGTGACAGAGGTTACACTTCTGGAAAAGCCTGAGCTCCCTAGTTTCTACATGTGGTAAAAGCAGCAAAATACGATGGAGTGCTTTTGATGAGAGAAAAGTGGTGCTGTGAACTAGATGGTATTGTAAGGGACTGTACCGATGTAGTTGTCTGCTTTTTACCATGCTTGAAACATTTTGTTAGACATGGGCAGATTACCAGACTTGTCATAATTTTAAGGTGGCTTTATTCTTCTTGGTGGGGACCAAGCAGGGTCACATCAGAGTGTTGAAAGATGAACACTAATGCCTCCACTGAAGTCTTTAAGGAATTTTCTTAGTGACTTCAAAGGACCTAGAGTTTAATGCCTGGTGGGATAGATCACTTTCTGGTGTGCATGGGCATGAAGATTGAAGGAGCATGAATAGAAAGGTATGCAACACCATACAGTTTGGGAAGAAAATCTCTGGGAAACACTCCAGGCAGGAAGATATCTGATAATTGTGCTTCAGGAATTAAAAAACAAAACAAAAGTCCAATTCTGATATGAAGGATGAAATTAAAGATTTGAAAGTGACTCCAAAGAAGTTAACCAGATTTGGATAGGGTAGACCAACTATGACAGGTTGTATTGGACTTGTACTTTTAAAATGGTCATGAGTTTCAGGTGTGATTTACTCTGTGTTCAAAGACGAGTAAACAGGATGTTATAAAATGTAGTTCAAGTTGTAATGATTGATAACCAAAAGAAATGCAGTTTTACCAAACTGATTTGAACATCAATATTTAGACAGAAATCTACCTTTACCAATGACAACATTTACTTAAAATTTCACGGATGTTATCATGTAGAATTAATGTGCTTACTGTGGTCCACTGTAGTGAATTTAATCTCCACATTTTCTGTTAATCTTAAATAAAAGGGGCACTGCTGAATTGTCATCATATTAGCTGAAGTATTGCAGTAAAAATATGCTGTATCATTCTAAGGTGCCTAATGCAAAATAAGTGTAGAAAACAGAAAAGAAAACAAATAACCCACACCACAAACCAAACCCCAAAAACCCAACCAACCAAACCCCCAACATTTCAAAGACTATTCATTTACTGTAGAAGGAACATCTTAATTTTCTATGTATTGTCCATGAAAAAGCATATGTTGATACAGGGCAATATTTGTACATGCCTCCTAAAGCTTATGAACTTGCATAGCTTTAAATGCCTGTATTAGAGATGCTTCCATTCTGTTGGGTATTTCTAGACTTTATTGTGCACCAGTCAGTCTGTAGCTGATACCTTGTTGCATAATTCAAGTTTTGTGATGTTCACGGTACTTTCCAAGGAACTGCACCCAGTTACATTCTGTAATAATGGATGATGGCTATCTGATAGTTCAAGTGAATCCTCTGCAGCCCCCGTCTTCCAAATGACTATTTATGGCTTTCATTTTTGTTGGCATACAATCCAAACAACCCCCGTGCAACACCACCAGCTGGAAAATCCACATATTCTTCAGCACGACACTGTTACTACCAGTACAGCTTCCTTATGCTGGGTCTGTAAAATCACATTCATTGAACCACAAGATGTATTTTGACCTCAGAGTCCTTCTGTTGTTATTTCTATTTTTGTTCAGCTTGTCCTAAGAAAATGTTATTAACAGCTTATCCTTTTTATAATTTTGCTGTTTCCCAAGGTTGTGTCTTAAATACAGATTAGATGACAATATTTACAGTGTCTGATAAGGGTTGTAAATCTGAGGTTTAGCATCTTATGTTAAGGCTTCTGTTTATCTGTAAAACTGGAAAGAAAGAGTAAAAAAAGAAAATTAAAACTATCTTCCCAGAAGTCCCCTTCGAGTCTCAGAATTCATTTTCCTTTATGCTATTTTTAGCTGCTAATATTTATGCTCTTAACTCACTTGGAAAACATTTTTTTCCTCATGAGTTCGTGGACCACTGCTGATTTGATACAGAGAAAGGTCTTTCCTTTGTAGGAAGAAAGGTGATAGGAAAAGGCTAATGGTAGTCCAAATCTTTTCGGTTGATATAGAATTTTCTCCTCTTCCTTAGAAAAATGAATATATAGACTAGACCGTTAATGGAAAATGAAAATATATAGCCATATATTCTCTTACTTTCTTGATTTAATAACTTGGATCTTTTTTGTATTTTATATGATGCTTGCTATTTTCCCTCTAATCTGTTGCATTTACAAAGGAAGTGCAGCGCAGATATGTTCTGGAAGTATATAAAAGGGGATTTAGAAATTGGCAAAATAAAGGAAATCAAAAGGCAGAAGTTGAATTATTATCTTCTCTTTTAAAGGATGGCTGCAAAGCAGGCTCAGTATGAGTTACTGTGTTTGCTATGGGAAAGTTCTGCTATACTTATCCTTAGTCTTCCCTGTTTGGCCTTTTCCTATTCAGAACTGTTCCCCAGCAGTTCTGACTATTTTATTCTAATTTTTATTATGTATGTTTTTGTTGTCTTTGATTTAGGTAATTTATGTCCTCAAGGCATTTTACCAGCTATTTACCAAAGGCTAGATGTTAATAAAATGGAGGGTAACCTTAATTTTTTAAAATTATCCTGCCCTGCCTTTCTTCTAGAAACAGTTTAGAGCAAACAGTCCAAGTATAGGGCTAGTTATTTTAATTCAGTACTTATATATAAATTGAGAATAGATGAAGGTGTACATCCCGTATTTAGAATTTTTACACATGACAACAACAAAATCAGCAGAAATAGAAGATTTTTTTGTTGCCTGTAGCTCCCTTATCAGTCAGATTTAATTTGATATAGTTGATATATAATCGAATCAATATAGTTTATTGAAGTTTTCACAGTTTTCCAGGCAATGGGATGAGTTCAAAGTCCAATCCATCTGTATCTAATTATCCAGCTTTAGATTAGTTTTTCCATTGGAAAATGCAGATTCATTCTATAAAACTTTAATGGCAATTTTCTACTTTCATTTGAGAATATTCTTCGGTCTTGAGTTGTCCTTCCTGGTCACAAAAGGGCAAAGAGAGTCTTAACATGAAGGATATTGTAGGGATGAGTACGCGATGCAGGCAGGCAGGAAGCTTAGGTTCAGGAGACTTTCTTGGTGTGGAGTACTCAGATTAGGTCTCCAATATCCAAAACAAGTACCCTACTCAATAGCGTAAGTGGTTTTTTTAATCACTTTCTTTCCTTGTTATATTTTGTAGAAATAATGAAATATTTGTTGGAACAGGAAACTGAACCTTCCTTTCCTCTCTGCCAAATAAGTGCCCTCACCAGTAGGCTGTAGAGAATGTTTATCTTTCTCTTTCTCCTCAGAATTAACCCAATAAAAACATCTTCAGCAGAAGAATTTATAGGAAAAAGAAAATTACTTTGAGCCCAGCACTAAGAGATTTCACTTGGAGTGCAGGAGACTGAGTTCAAAGTTTCTCATCTGGATCAAACAGAGGTGAAACTTGAGACTGTATTATTTATGTCCCCAATTAATATGATGGTTCTTCTTTTTCTTCCCCCATCTCTGTCTTTTTTTCCCCACAAAGCATCTTTTTGGTCTCTATTTCATCCCTTTACAAGACAGTGAAAAGTTTGCAATGTCAAAGACGCCTTCCTTCTACAGCACTCTCCCATAGGTTAATTCGTATTTGAATAGGCAGCACACAGCAATACAACAGAGAGTTCTAGGCATATACAGATTTTCCAGATGAAAAGTTAAAAGATAGCAGGTAGTTTACAGCATCAGTCTACTGCAAGTATGGTCATATTTAGATTTAGCTGTGAGTGATATATGATGATCATTTGATTCTTCATGGAATCTTTTCATTCCTGAGAAAAACTCGGCAGCCGGGAAAGTGCAAGTTGGAGTATAGTTAATATTGCTTGTCATTGGATACATTTGGACATAAAGGTTTATGAGAGAGAAGATACCCTGCTTTCTTCTTCTTTGTTTCAGTCTGCTCATTGATTGAAAAATGAAGTGGACAGCTAGGAGTTACTAATCTAATTTTATACAGTTAAGTCCTGTAAATATGGGATCAACAAAAAGTTTCAATGGAAACGTTCAAGAGAGGGTCTTGACAGGTTCATGCAGCAAGCAGGAGCTCCCAGGTAACTTACATGACAGACACCTCAAGATTTTCTTAGGCTTCCAGGCAGATTTGGCTGTTACTGTGTGTATGATGTTATTGTTCAGGTCTCATAATAGTGTGAGAATATATTTCTAAAGCAAACACAACAGAGTTCCTAGGTTCTCTATTCTGATTTTTCAGTTGGATTTGAAGAATAAAATGAAAAATGATAAGAAGGAAAGTTAATGGTTAAAAATTAGTTGTTTCCTAGTGAAGCGTTTCCACCTCTGTATGGAAGTTAATATGCTATTTAGTAGAACTTCACTTTGGGGCAACCTTTATGCCATGTTGGTGGTGTACCCCCCTCCCCCTGCCTATGCCTGGTTACCTTGGAAAAAGAGGAAAATTTAATCTGAGTCATAGGGAGTGCTACTTTAATGTAAAAAGTGGTAATAAAGACCTGAAACTGTTAAACATTTGAACTGAGGTCTCATTGGTGAACCAAATATTATGATTTTTTCAGGAATGAGACTTGTGTCAAACTAAAATGCACTGCCTCTAGAAATAATAATTTTCTCTATCCTAAATAAATCCTTTAAAGAGGTCACCCACAAGCAATTTACTGTAAGACTCTGTTCTCCATCTGCTACTAGTGAATATAGTCACCTTACTTTCTCCACCATGATATCAAAGTTATGATATTACATTGGAAGAGTCTTCTAGAACAATATTGTCAGGCTGTATTCTTGCAGTAAGCTTTGAATTAGTTGGGTAAAAAGATGCAACATTTTTGTTGGAAATGAGTGCTTAGGCTGGCCACTTTTTAAACTAGATTTGATCACAAACATCCCAGGAAATTAATAATTCCAATAGTAAAGAGAATCATTATAATATTGTGCAAAGTCCTTTTGCTGTGTAATAGTTTCTTTTATTAAGCCATCAGTTGTTTCTTTGAGCGTATTTTGGATAGGGACACTTTACTAATCTTTCCAGCATCCCTTTCTGTGGCTAGTCTATTACACTAATTAAAGATCAGCTTTATAAAATAAAAATATCTAATGCTCAAATCTGGAGCTCTAATCTCCCTTCTGCATGAAGGACCAAACGTCAGGAAGTCTTTTCATAGATTTCAGTACAGATTTTCCTTCCCACTTGTTCAGTTTAATGTGAGGGTGACTTAAGGAAACAGCACATATAGCATAGTTGACAATCTGTTCTCTGATTATTTAATCCAGACCAGGGCAAGCACACTTTTTGTGCAGTAATACCTTGTATTGCAATCTGTGCTTCTCAGTGGGTGAGCTGGAGAGCTGTGGGCAGTTGAGAGTGTTGCCTTCCTACTTAGGGAATCCTCTTCTGCACAATACAGCAGAGTTCTGCCTCCATCAGAGCCAAACCTTGAGACCCGACACATCATATGTACCACAACAGGTTATAACACTAGTTTAGGGATTTGATGAGTTTTAATCCAATTTTGGTGATGTTTGGATTTTTGAACTGTTGGTGCAGTAACTACGTATGTCCATGTATTTGGGGAATTTGAGCTGCTACATAGGATCTACATGCTTAAGAAAGGAGGGGAGACCCTTTCTTAGTGGAGGTGGGGAAGAATCCTTCAGCACCACCTTTTCACATCCAACAAAGCAGGTTCTCAGTAGGGGTCCCCCTTTCTGCTCCAGGAGCTTCCAGCTGCCCTCTTGGTATTGTGCCATGCTGCTGTTTTCTGCCCTGGGACACTATGCACCAGGATGCTGCAGCAGTGAATTCCCTTTAAGTGCCTTTGTGCTTCTGATCAGTGTTACTCTCCAAACAGGTCCACTCTGGATACCATTTTCTCTTCCACAGTGGTATCACTTCCATTCTGGCATGCTCCCCTCACATCATATGGTGGCCTCAAACAGAACCAGAGGAGGAGACTACAATTGGCTGAAATGACCTCGTTAGAGTGGTTCAGAAAACTTTTACTGAAGCAGGTACCTGTCGGCAAGTTCTATAAGGATAGTCTCTTTCCTATATTGTAGAAGCACATTCATTCTGATGGAATTATATTTTTGAACATGGGAATAATCTTCTTTGGGTTGATAGTTTAAAGGTTGAGCATTTCATAGGTCTATGAAAGACAGCAATGCTGTGAAATCATATCATGATATAAAGCCATTGCAAGATTTAGCAATTTCTACATACAAAGAGATTACATTACATTAATTCCTTTTGTCTCTTCGCCCTTACACTGTGATTGAAAGATATCCACCACACTGCAGAGGTGGAACCCCTGGTTCAGCATGACATGTATGCATTTGAAGAAATGTATACCATTAAATGCTTTCCTGAATTAGAACCTTCCTGAAATCATTGTAAATTTTGCCTTGATAAATTATTTCCTATTATATCTTCTCCATCCCATTCAAATCTTCTTTTAACTCTAATCTTGCCATCTGCCTTGTTTTGGTTGTTTTTTTTTCTTCAGTATCATAGTCACAGCATCATCTTTGATTTGTTCTTTGGGGCTAAATAAAGCAAAGTAGGGCAAATTGTATTCCTGCCTATGTGCTTTAAGTAATCTTTTCTTCACCTCCCCCAGGCCATGAGGGACTGTGGGGGCTGCAGATGGGCAGAGAAGGGACTGTTCCTTGTGATACAGATTGTCTGTATGTTCAGAATATTATGGGCCATCACACACCACCCCCGGGATGTGCTGTGTAGGATGTTCTTCAGCATACAACTGCCTAGAAAATGCTAAGCATTCCTCATCAGACTATATATTTTAGGATTAGAGGGTGAGTGCTGTGACACTCAGATGAAAACCAGCTTTTCTTTTGAAGTAATGTAGCTTTTAAGACCACTATGTTTTAGTAGTAGACCAGTATTTGCAGTGGTTTTATTCTTTATTGTTCTTCCCCAGTCCTCCTTCATTAAAATAAATTAATAAATTGAAAAAAGTAGATTGTAGTGAAGAAAATAAATGGCTTTAAAATGAAGATTACTCTTGAAACGACAGTTTACTTCAATAACCTTTGAGATTATGCTAGCGAAAAATGGGTCACCTGAACTATTGCTGTTACGTAGCTTTCTGGAATTAGAAGGTGTTCCAAATGCCCTGCAATAGAGTTGTCCTGAGTCTTGATCGCTGCAATTCTTTTGCTGCCAGTAAAGGAAATAAACTATAAAAGAATTAGTATGAGACAAGACAGAGGAATTGACAAAGTGTTTTTGAGGGGTTGTAAGTGGCAGTATGGAGTAAAACTTGGTTTTGACGCTCATTTTGAAACCACTCTGTGGTGTGAACCGAAACATAGTAAGATGGGGCCATTGGGAAATTCCTTTCTAAAGCAGGCTCCTGATCTGAACTGAAATGTTAATATGAAACCAAAATAGTAAGTTTTTAATAACTAAACCCTGTAATGTAATAAATATTCCACTTTCTGAAATATGCCATGACACTTAAGGAATTTTGTTCTTGGCAATTCTGTGTCTCTCTTATGGTACATTTCCACCTAGTAAACTTCTCAGACAGAATAGACTAATTGGCACTAAATTTTGCAAAATGCTAATATTTATCCTAATTTCCTGCTAATTTAATAGGAGATGAAAACAGGCAGATAAGGATGACAAACCCTATTTTTCCACTAGTATTCTGTGAGAATTACATGTGATAAAACCAAGCTATTTTTTTGTCCTGGATTCTCTTCATACAGTGTTTCATATATACATGTTTCTTTTAAACTTCCAACAAAGTGAATTGGCTTCACTCAAAGGTTTTGCAGAAAAAAAAAAATCCCATTTTGATACCAGCCAAATTGTATAAAAGGAGAATTAAATATTGTAAAAATGCTAAAGCCAGAGCGTTCATTGCATTGAAAAAAAGTGACAAAATATAATGCGAGTCATATCCTTTAGCAGCTGTTATATTTTATTGGATCAACGACTCTGAAGAATGTTATTGCTTAAGTAGTCTTTTGCTGCCCCTTTTGTTCCCTCTGTTATTCTTTCACATTGCTGGGAGAAGGAAAACCCACAGAAATTGAAAATGTTATCATGTTGCAGCAAAGACAGTTTTGTGGCAGTAATGAAAAGACCTCCATTCCTATTAATAAAACGGTGTTTAAACCATTTTGCATACTAATCATTAGGACTCAAAATTATATATCTTTCAAGTGTGGCAAAATCTGACAGGGAACTGTCTTTAAACGTCAGCTGCAATGAAAACAAGAGATGGTCTGAAACTCCACCTTGTAACTTTTGCAAATCCTCGCTTCTCTCTGTGGAGATGTAGCCTCCTTTTGCACTGCGGAAGAACTATATGCTAGAACAAGGTGGGTATAAATTGTATTATGAGAGTTTGTGACACTGTGACCTTAAGCTATGCAATACTGGCAGCCTCCTGGGGCCCATTGTTAAGTACAATAAAAAGCCTTGTGCAGTGAAGTTACAGTGAGATTGTATGGTTTCCATTGAATCTTGCCTGGCAAGCTTTTAAAATACAATAGAGAGGTTTGAGGTGTGAAATTCAAGCATGATGTATGCATGCTGCTTGGTATAGTCCATTACTTTTAAAACTTGCTGCTGGGAGCAAAGAATTTGCTGTGAGCAAAGGTATTACTATGAGCAAGTTGTAATATTCCATATCCTCCTAGAAGCTGAGACAAAGAGCTGTATGAAGACTTTGTGACACCAGGATGAACATCCAGTGATAAAAATTTTTGAAGTGCTTTGTCACCTCTTTAACTCAGACACATTAGAAGCAGAGGGCTGACTACAAAGGGACTTTCTGCCCCCAGCATCCTGCTCTGATTCCATCTAGGAATGCAGAGTGGTATGGACAAAAGATAGTCTTCCTTTTTCTGAACACCACGGGAGCACTGGAGTGTCCCCTTTTCTTCCTGGCCTAGAAGTGGTGCTCTTCTCCGTAAAGACGGAGAATCCAGTGTTGTTTTAGCAATTCCCTGAGGGTATGTCACTACAAATATGTGTGATATAGAGTTCTGAAATAGTGCCATGTGGATTGGTATGGTGGCATAACACATTGCAGTGCTGGGCAGAAATTTGAAGCTCCCAAAGCAGTACTAGTATGTAACTTCTCACTTCTATCCAAAATACCTGTGGTCTGTTCTTGCAGACTTGGTAGAGTGATTTTGCTACTAAAACAAAAGCAATAATCAAGTCTTGATTTTCAAATTCCAAACTATTTGTGCAAATGTTAGGTACAGGGAGCTTTTAAGGCGATGGCCTTGTTTTAATATATACATAGACTGTATCCTTCAGTATATAATATTTGTAACAGTATAAATCACTTGGTATTTTCAATATTGTGACCACATTGGATGTACAAAGATGCTTTTTCTCTGTTGATAGTGTAACACCAAAAAATATTGCAACAGCATGTTGCTAATTGGATCTACAGCTGATTGTTGTATTCCGTTGTTGCAGATCTTTGGAATAAAATGCATTTCTCAGATATAATATGAAGATATGTGTCCTTTTTCATAGGCATTGCTTGTGGGAGGCTTAGTTCAATAAGGTTGATGTAGTAGCTTGTACCTTCTTCACCCTTCCTAGTACCTTTCTTCCATGAAAGTCAGCGGGATATAATTTGATCAGGACTTAGCTTTTTTTACTCCATTTGTTGCTAACATTGCCAGAGATGAAAGTAGAGAACTGCATTGAACCCACATCTTTCTGCAAGGTTAGCAAGGCCTACCTCTTCTCTTGGTTTTTCACAGAAGATGCGACGCTAACAGTAATGTGGTGGTGCGGTTGGATACAGTCCCATAAAGCCTTCTGAGGAGTACTCCCCTCTGCTCTCACCTTACGTTACATAGGTTTTGGTTGCAGTTTTCAGAGATTTGTTACAATTGTCTGTGTTAGTGGGCTGGGGTTTTCTTTTGTGGTGGTATTTTTGGGTTGGGTTTTTTGTATGTTTGTGTTTTGGTGGTTTTTTTGAGTTCTCTGTGTGTTGTGAAGTTGATCTTCATTTTATTCTGACATGCACAACATTTTGGTGGTGATGGGACAGAGAAGCATGAAGCAATCAAATGTGTATATCTGTAAAGCTTAGTTCTAAGGTTTTGCTATCTAAAGTATGAATAGAGCCAGTGGATATGGTAACTTCATAATCATTAGTATTTTGAGTGGTTCAACCTTTTATTTCAGTTTTCATTAAACCAGTTCCACCTTATAAATAGTAAATTTAAAACCCTAGTTTACAGTGCTTTAGCAATGCAAGTGCCAGAAACTTTGCCTGTTGTTTTCCACTGTTACTTCCACCTCTATCTTATATTCTGCTCTATTAGCTTCCAGTATGGCCAAATAGTGCCTTATAATCTGCTGCCTGAGTTTATGAATACTTTTTGGAGTCAAGATATGCAGTTAGCTCACATGTCTGCTTAACTGTAGGCATCTTAGAATAGTAAAAGCACGTGCATATGTGTATTTTCTTTTCAAAGAGTATTCTGTTGCTCTTACGTTTTTCAAAAACAGATCGATAATCTTTCTAAATATATAAAAAATAGTATAGCTAGAAACAAATACATTACGTATATAACATGGTGCAATACAAAGAGGGCTGATCTTTGCGTAGCCTAATGTATCTGCTTGCTGTCACAATTTATTGTACTGTGAAATGTAATGGGGACCTCTTCCATCATTTCCTTCCCTAGAAACCCATTTGCTGTTGGTTTCCTTTGCCTGTTTTCATGGACCTTCACTGCTTTTCTGGGAAATCTCTGACCTCTTACTTGCTAGTGGCCATATTGAACAAATGTTTAATGAGGAATGGGAACTACCATGTGTAAATTATTTTTTCCACTCTGTGAACAAAAGAGGAAACACCCTGCGCTTTGCGTTGAGTAACCTTTCCAAATTACCACAGATAAATCTTAAATGATTTCAAGGTTCGGTCAGAAGTTTAAAATCAAATATGCTTTTTGGCCTTTTTATTGTTCTTTTCAAAACATAAAGGATAGG
Organism: Phalacrocorax aristotelis; assembly: GCF_949628215.1. Lineage (NCBI taxonomy): Eukaryota > Metazoa > Chordata > Aves > Suliformes > Phalacrocoracidae > Phalacrocorax > Phalacrocorax aristotelis. Next base: position 23,499,204 of record NC_134282.1, on the reverse strand, counting down.
AATTCAAAGTGTGATGGTGTCTCGTATGCATGTAGAAATGAGAGATATGCACAGTTTATGTTTGGTCTACAGCATTTTAATCTTGGTGTATTTCCCGATAGTTGGATATCAATTTTACGATTAGTCAAACCTTAAATGCTGGAGTTTGTGTTTAAGTTCAGATTGAAATTTAAATTCTGAGCCCTAATAAGGGTTATCTTTACTATCTTGAAAAGACAGACCAGCTTGAGTTTAATTGTGACTATACATTGAGGTTGGCAAAGGCATGTGTCTTCAAGAACAGATACTGCGTGTGAGAGGCAGCTTCCACAGAAATTTTCATAATGGCCCCCTTTATTCTTCCCTGGGTGGTTTTGACAGCTTTAATTGTGGGCATTGTTCAAATAAAAGCTTATTCTTAGACTAACACAACAGTGGGATATTCCCTGTAAAAGCAGGCTGGTTTGTTATGACATCTGGGCAGTGAAGGAAAAAAGGAGACAGCATCTGTGCATTTTTTATTAATTTGGACAGAAGACTGACTAGAAATTAAAATGGCAAATGAATACTTAGATATTTAGATGTATTCATGAGTGTATTGCCTTTAAATGGCACTTTGGAGCCTCCTGTCCCTGAATATAAATGTAGCCTATAAGAAAATAAAAGTAGTATCTTTACAGCAGTACACAAATAGGCGGTTACAAAACTATGCATCAGGAAGTTCAATGTTGTTGTGGCTACTAGGATTATATTAACAACTACTTTTTACTTGAAGCTGAATGTTTGTAAATCTAGCTTTTGCCAGATCTTTGTCAGATGCTAGAGGTCTTGGTAGGTATACTCTGTGGTCGTGTACTTCAGTGATTCTAAAACTATGTCACAAATATGAAGTATTTTTCAGTAGTATCACATTTACCAATGCTGTCTCCAGAATTAAAATTTGTGGTTTTATGCTGCTGATTTGGGCTAAATCATTTGGGCTAAATTTGGGCTAAATTATTTGGAATAAAACTTACCATAAGCATACCAGAACTCCTAAGGATCATCTTCTCTAGCCATGTGAACACTTCTTGCATATTTAAAGGAAAAAGTTTCTTCAGACACTTAAGAAGAATAAATTTCTGAAGTGTCACTTCCTTATTTTTAGTTTTCCCCTTGATTTCTTCTTCTAGATGTTTAATAGACATTTGCATTTAAAAAAAAATTTGTACACATGAAAAGTATGTAGAGTGGAATGTAGTTTAGTAGCTTTATTTCATCAAAGCCAATTTTTACTAAATCGACACAGAAACAATCTACAAAGTTTCTTTAATTTGATATGTATTGTATCCTGATGGGGATATATAGCAATTATGGGGGTAAAAAAGTTTATTTCTGACTACTTCTGTAAAATTCTCTGGTGTAGGATGTAGTAGATAGCACATGGTGACACAGCCCTAATTCAGCAACAGTTAGGAGAGTTTTCAACCAGTTTTGAATGAATAGTGAAATGTCTTGCTGTTGAGACACAGGGCTGTTATGCATGCAGTTCTCTGCTGAGTTTGAGTGAAAAAGAAAGCCCTCAGTGACATAACCTGACAGATATTAAGAGATTTGATAAAGTTATCTCAGGAATGAGACCTTTCTCAGGTTCTGCAGAGATAGTCAGTTCTCGCCTCTTCCAGTCCTGTGGCTAAACAGAAACCTTGTGTATTCACAGAAACCTGTTAAACTTAGCAATTCCCTGTAAGACCATCAGGGCCTATCAGTAGAATTAACGCTTCTAAGCATGATTCAGATGGCCTTCTCAATATTTTTTTCACATTCCCCTATTTGTCATTGTTTTAAAAATTTGTAGTGATTTTAGTAAACTAAGTTTTTATTTTGGTGTTAAGAAGAAAAAATTCTTTGTGGTGAGCAAATGATTTCCCAGAACAAGTTTCTTCTTTAATTCAAGATCCCCAAATAGAAGTCCATTAATTATTAAAATAATCACAGGAAATTCCAGCTTCCTTCTTTTTCAGTATTTTACATAAATATATGATGATCTTTATCTCAGAAATATAGGCTTTTAACCTAGATATTTTCCTGTATTGTTAAATTTTGCTGGCAGGCAGTGTGTGTAAACTATAATAAAATAGCATACCAGGTCTGGTACTTTACAGAAAAGAGAGAGAAAGGCTGGGAAAAGTAAATCTTGTTTTTTAAATGGGTATCTAGAGTGATTACAGGTGTTGCCACAAAACAAGAACTGAAAATGCTCATCTTAAATATAATTTTTGTCCAGATATAATTTAGTTTATTTTTTGTTTTGTTTTGCATCGTTGTAAGTTTCTAATGTCTCCCTTGTTGATAAAGGCATTTCTGTTGACTAACTTGAAGTAAATTTTCTGAAGAACTACAGAGAAATTATTCTCAGAAGCAGATTCTCAAGTTATACACCTATTTGTGTTTTCTGGTACCCAAGCATCACGAAGTTCTATTTTGGGGTTTTTCAGTTTTCCAGTTATTTCTTCCATAAAACTGGCTTGCTCGATGTCATTCTCCACCATGTTGAAAGATCTCTGTTACAGTGAACATTTTAATTTCTTTAAAAAGTATTAGTATGTGTATAACTGCAAGTGTACAACTTTTTTATGCAAAAGCTTTCTAGTGAATAAGTAAATGGAAAGGTAATTTCTATTTAAAGTTCATAATCTTTCAAAGGCCTGAGAATATAGAATCACCGGACTGGGGAGAAACACAAATTTTAAGTATAGAAGTACACTTGGAATAAACAAAGTGTAAAATAGTATAGTAACAGAGTAAAATCAAATATAACCAACCAGAACTTTCAGTTGGTCTGACACTGAGACTGACGATGTGTTACATTTGGGGTCTGTGTTGGAAAGCATGAGATTAAAGAGCTTAAGCCTTTCTAGCTGTTTGTCTTCTACCGTTCAGGAGGTGAAATCAGTGATGTGTGGTTATGGCAGCTAATTTCAAAAGTTCTCTCTACAGCTATGGTTACATCACTTTTTCCCTGATTTTTACCCCACACAAATAAAAAAAAAAACACACTTTGAGGGATGAGCACTACTCATTGGGAATTTCTCAGCTTTCCCCTGGCAACCCAAAATGTAATTGCTTAAGTGACTGTACCTGCAGCGGGAATGCTGATTGGAAGGGTAAAGTCTGCCTCTTGGGCTTCAAGTTGTTTAATACCTAAGTCACAGAGGCAAACTAAACCCAGCCATGTTCCTTACTGTTATGTTGCTTCAGCTGATCTATAACCTAGATCAGCTTCAACTCCCTTGGCACAACCTTGAATTGAGGACTGGTTCAAAAAGTGGGAATTTTCTTCCTCCTGAATTGGAACTGAACCTGACCTCTGACTTAAAAATGTTGTACTTGACCCAGCCACAGGTGATTCTGAAAGAGAACTCAAATAAAAGTATGCTCTTTTGAGTCCATGACTAAGCAAAAGCTTTATCTCCATCAGGAAGGTGTAGTGTACATTCTAATTAAGAATCATGGTTCAGTGACAGGTAGCTGTAACCTAAGTTGACTTCATTTCCCAAGTGATTTTAGGATATAATTCTCTGTACACTTTAAGCTGTCATCTAGCATCAGGTAAATTTGTGCATGGATTACTAAAAGAAAACATTTTATCATAGAATGTGCTTGGGTGGACTTGTTATTTGGAAACACAGAATGAGTCCAGAATTTTTTTTTTGGGGGGGAAAAAAAAAAAGGATATTTTGGGCAGAATTCTGGATTATCACAGTAGCAGGAAGAATTGGAGGAGGATTCATAGTGGCAGAAGCTTCAGGTAACTTCCACATTTTTCATGAGAAAAGAGGTCTGCACATTAAGAAAACTGGAAGGTTAAATGCAGTGCCTGGCTTGTCGGTTCTCTAGAAAACACATGAAGAGCCGATGGCACAGCTTGAGACTTCTCATTCAGTAAGTGCTTTATATTTTTAAGAAGGGTGGACTCAGATATTGCAATGCACTTTTCCCAGTTCAGATGTCTGATTCCACATGCCCATAAGCCTGAAAAGTCAGATAACATTTGAACTGACAAACACTACTAATTGAAATTTCCAGTTGAGGCATGTTTTGTGAGCTGAAAGGTAAAATGAGTAATCCAAATGCTGACCTGCCCTCATAAATGTAGCATAGCAGTAGTGTTTCTAGTTTACATTACTTTAAAGGTACTTACTTGAGTCTTATGTAATGCAAAACTCTACAACAGTATTGTTCCTCAATTCTCTTTTGTGGTCTGGATTAAAAACTACATTTTTTTTTCTGAATCTTGATATTCTCATCAGGAAAGAAAAGAACATTTCCTGAAGCGCTCTACCGAATGGTGATGTTTTCTTTTCTCTGGTATCAAATAAAAGAAAGTATCTGGCTTATTTTGAATACTGTACTGCTGACTGCCACCTACTCTATTTGACAAAACTACTGATTAACTATGCAGCTCTATACTCTGAGTCCTTTGTCTGAATTCATGCATACAGTTTGGTGTATAGTACTCCTCTATGTTGCTTACACAAAACTACTACACTTTTGTACTCGGATCTTAAAATTTGCATTCTCTTTGTAGATATATCACTAGGGAAAATGGTTTGGAAATAAGTCTTTCATCAATTGTTGGAGCCACATTCAAGCACCATGATCACTGTTAACATCAGTTAATTCTAAATTTTTATTGTAAGGGGCAAGTCTTCAAACTGCACAAGTTGGGAAGTGTTGAAATTATCTTTCTACAATTAAGATAGACAAAACAGAATCAGTCAGATAACGTAAGTAACACTTAGATAAACCCCGGTCATTTATGTGGTTCATGGTCTGTACTCTGCTATGTGAAGATGATCTATCTTGTCAGTGAACACAGCAGACAGTAATTTCTGTCTCCTATGACTGTGCCTTGGAATTGTAAACAATCTTCGTATTAGAAGGCTGGTAAATGGAACCCATTATGAACATTTAAAATGTATTTGAATATCAAAATAACCAAAGTATCTTTGTAAGCTTAACTGCATTGAGGATAAAACTTGTGATCACCTTAGTGTATTGCTCTGTGGCAATTGAAGGCATTATATGGTTGCACTGAAAGCAGCAATGCAAACCCTACTATAGCAATGCAAAAGTATCTGCTAGTGCAAAACTTCCACTAGTGGGTTAGCAGTCACGGAAACAAGACAATAAAGGGGGCACAGTAGTTGGGTATTCAAAAGGTACTGCTCAGCTGTCATTGCACTAACTCAAAAAGAGTTTAATTAATGAGGATAACACAATAAACTCAAATGACGAGGCAGAGCTAAGCAGAATACATAACAGCTTTAAATCAATAGCAGCCAGGTTGCATTAGGAAGGAATTGTGAGGTACTGTTGTTCAAGGTCTGTAAAAATTTATTTTGTAAACTCCTATTTTCAAATATTTAAAACTAATTGTAATATCAGCTTTGAAACTTGAAGCTTGAACATGGATGCTTAACATATTTGGAAAATACAAGAATAATCAGGGAAGCATGTATTTTTTGAGGTTTCATCTTATTTTGAGTGCTCTCATTACCTCTAGCCTTGGTTTTGTAGGGAATGTAAGTCAACTAACATCTACATTTGAAATAACATAGCTCATACTTTAAGAAAGAACTGATTCTCAGAATCAGATGTTGCAAGTTATGTGCATTATACAGCTTTGTAAGAATTTCTTTGCCTAAATGGGAATATATGATCTTGAGTGTAGTTAAATGGCAAATAATTTTATATACTTTAGTATGAACTTTTAAATGTCAAATTTTAAAGACCCTAGAGGCATAAGGGCACATACCTCAGATGTTTCCAGAGCTGAATGACAGATATCATATCTTCTATATAAACTTCAAATTTTATGGAGAAACTTAAATTCAAGCTTTTTGGCTTTTACTTCAAATAAAACTAAGAATTTTCCCCAGGCATCTGTTTCTTATTCTGTCTTCATGCCTGGGTGTTCCCCATCCCCTCCTAGGCTATGTTAATTGTCAGCGGCACTTTCACTAGTGTGAGATCAAGTTCCTCAACTTCAATCATCATCTGGATGAGCTTATATATGCAGCACCATACACCTCTACTGTGGAAGTCAAGCCCCCACAGTATGCTGCCTACGCTTTTTTTCAGTTGAAGTTTTAGATTGGTCCTCAAGTACAGAACACCTCTGTGGTTATACACGTGCTGCGTGCCGTCTGCTGAGTAACTTTCCTCATGCTGTGAACAGTCTGTGCTGTATGTGTCTGCATGTGGGTGTATCTGAATATGTTGCCAGCATAGTACTAAATGGTTTAAAAATGTTCTCCTTCTTACACAATCCTATTTTAATTTTTGGTGAAGTGATAATGCTTAGGTTGATTTGTAAATATTGAATGAGGTTCTACTTATGGTTTCTTTACCAGAAAAAAATGGCTACAGTATTTTGAAGTAATGAAACAATAAATCAGATATCATTTTTTTTTAAAAATAAAAAAAGAAACCCACCTTTTTAATGCTTTTTTCCTTAAAAATTTTTTAAAAAATCACTGAATTTTTCAGTTCTATGACTTTGACTCCAAATCAACAGACATACATTATTAGCCTTAGCATAAACCATATGATAGCACTAGATTTTCAGTGATGCCTGTATCACTTATATGAAATGATGGGCTCATTAAGCCTATTTGAAAGTAAGTAATGTTTGGAACTGCTAGTCTAATAAAATACATAATGCTATTTCAATAGTAATGTAACAATTTTAGGATCAGCTTAACAGTTTATATTCCTGATTACCTCCTTTGGAGTACAGGTCAAATGCTAACGTTTTCTGAATCCTTAACTTTTGCCTTTATGGTAAGGGAGAACTAAAAGAAATTAATAAGCAGGAATACTAAAGTCACATTTAAATAATAGATTCCTTTATGGTCTGTGTTTCTTTTACTACAGTAAGCCCTGCTTTACCTGCTGGTTGTCTATTTAGCAAGGTATTTATTTAATAGACTGTAAATAAAAGAATTACAAAGGCTTATTGTTCTACAAATGCTGATAGAACTTCAGAAGTATATCTATACTGTCAGAGAGTATGTTAATGATAGCAATGGCCACATTGCTACTTATGTTAGATATTGGTGGAATACATGAATAACAGCCTTGTTTCAAATAGATCCCGTGGTGCAAAGGATGAGAGGGCAGATCTGTACTGTGTGTAGAAGAATATTGTATTAAATATAAAGTGGATTTTGTGATATGCTTGACCAAACCAGATGGCTCATACTTTTGATTCACAGAAGAAATTGATTCATAATCAATAAGAGTTGATTCATGTTTTTCCATCACAGAGGAAGGTAATTGGTACAGAATATCTACTCTCTTCTGCGTTCTTCAAGAACCCTTTCCCAGTTCCTGGAAGCCCATATCATGTTTCCCTTTTAAAAGGCACATTGGAATACAGTGGCTTAGCAAGCTATTCCATAAAGGATAAAAAATTCTGATCTCAGTAGAGATGTCTAATCACTTCTTTTTTTTTTGAGCAGGCTCATACTAAAAAATGAAGAGAATCAAATACGTATTTATTTTCTGTTGACTTATTAAGGTTGGGCTGGGGAACAGCTGCCTACTCTGAATTATGTCTGTTTACCCATAGTCTTCTGTCAGCCTGAAATCTGAAGCTGGAGGTCATGTGTACATGTTTCCATAGCCTCCTGCTAGCCACTAGATCTGGCAAAAATAATTTGGAGGGTTGTTTTCAGGATTACTGTTTTAGGATATAGAGACATGGTACTAGCTTCTCAAAACATTTCTGCTTTATAATTGCTTCTGCCCTGCTGCACCTCCCCCCCGCCCCCGAGTCCTGATCTTGTCCCAGTAGAGAGCATGTGCCTCGGTCCCCTCTGAATTTTCTTGTTACAAAAACAAATGTCATCAGGACACCATTTACAATTCCCCTTGGTGGCAAAGAAAACTTCTGGGCATCAAATACATTTTCTTACACATGGATTAACATGACATTGTGTTTCTGATGCATTTGCAATAGATTTTAATGTGTGCTAGTTTTTTGTGTTGAGATGGCTGTCTCTTCACATTTGTGTGTCTGGTTGTGACCTCAGTGACAGCTTCTGGGTCTCTTGCTGTGATAAATACTGGATCACAGAATGGACACAGCTTCTAATTTCCTGCGTTCAGGATATTATCCTTGGAATTTCTCACAACTTTCAAATAAACAATTAATTCATTATTACACTAATCTGGTTCTCTGGTCTCAATTATAATATATCCATCTGAATATTCAAAAACACTTGAAAGGCAGCCAGCAGTTCTGTTTTCTGTTTCAGCTCATTAGTGACCTTGCTTGTTCATAGTTACAATTTAATTCCCAGATAACTCATTTACAGTGCAACCTGCTGTTAGTGCCCATACAGCTACTCAAATCTGGAATTTATGTGAGGTGTGGCGTCTAAGATTTAATGCCATAATGTATAAATATATAGAATAGATTTCTTTAAGGCAAATGTTTGAAAGTCTGCCCTCGCTACACTGACAACTGGAAAAATGCTGACTGACTTGTATTAGAGTAAAATTAAATGTGTCAAATAGTAAGTGGGCACTATGCATGCTCCTGAGCTTTTAGTGTTTGAAGTCCATTAGAACAAGTGAAGATTACATGTTAAGCATGCTTTGGACCTCCTGCAAATTTACAGGACCTAGATAAACTGATAAGGTGTTACTTTTAATTGGGCTGAAATATACGATTTAGTTTGCATTTCTAGCTCCAGATGTTAAATCTGTATCTCCTGGTTGACATAATACAGAAGAATAGATCAAACACATTTTTAATGGACCAAATCCATAAGCTTCTTACTGCTACATGCTACGTAGATAAGCAAGCTTAAGTAAAAAACTGCAAGATGATATTACACGAGAACAATACAAGCACGTGTTATTCTTCCTGACTGAGGTATGTACCAGTGAAGCAACTACGTATCAATTTGGTTAAGTGCTGTCAATTATGCCTGTATACTAATGTGCCTGAGAAAAAAATGGAGCTAACTTTTACTAATGGCAAATGCTTTACTTTTATAAACTTACTGAATTAATGTAAGTCTTGCTTACAGACAACTTCACCTTCATGGCAGCATGTATATCCAGAGCAAAAAGATGGAAACAACATGGAAGCTGCTGAACAACCATTTTTTAATCTTGTAGAAATGAGGAGTGCCCTCACGCACAGGAGTATTGTCTTTCTACAGTAACAATGATTTACTGAACAAAACCTCTTTCTTCACATCATCCCCTCTTTCTGCTTTGTTGTAAATTTTTGCTTACTCATCACTAGTAATTTGTGAGGCTTAGATTTGAAATAGTACCCATCAGTTGGATTTTCTTGAAGTTTAACACTGAAGTATACAATATAAATTCCTTAGAAATACAAAGAAAAATGCTTAATTTTGCCCTGCCCTAAATGGCAGGCTCTAAAAGTTACTTTAAGAGTAAAAATATGCAATATTTTCTCTAATGGAGCTTGGTTATTCTTGTTTTCAACTGTGGGAAGTTGTCTATAAGACAAGGAAATAAAATAAGACCTTGGGACTCAGAAAATTAATTTCTGTATGCCTATGATCCATATGATAACAGGAAAAAAGAGTGGTTGAGGAAAAAGGTGAATGCAAAATTTTTACGAAGTGGTTTTGTATACAACTAGTGTCATTTCTGTCTGTGAGTCTCTATAATCAACACTGCTAGGTGAGTGGATATGTTTTCAGAAGAGCAAAATCACAAAAAAGAAGCCTCAAAACCAAATAGCACTTTGTAACAGTATTGTGAAAATTTTTCTCTATTAAGTCTCAAAAATGTGACAGAATAAATGGATTTCAAATAACCAATGTGGCCTGCAGCATTGGCGGGACAATGGGCTAATTGGTTCTGGTGAGAGAACCCAAAATGAGTGGATGAAGATGTTTGTAGTCCATTGCTTATTACAACTTTATTATGTTTTACACACTCTAGCTTAACATTACAGTACTGGTGATCTCCTGTTCAACTCAGGAAAGGTGTTTCAGATTGTTTGACTTTAAACAGAGAAATCCCAAATTCAGAGTCTTTTATTTAAATGTTTCCTAACTTGTTGGTGTTTCATTTGGCTATAAGAAGGGAATGATGAGAGCTAGAATGACAGAAAAAGTATGTAGAATGTCCAGTTGTGTAACACTTAATGGCAGGATGCATAAACAACAGACAAGAAAGCTGCTGGGAGAGTAAAATTCCCCAGAGGACTCTGGTGAGAACATCTTGCCTCATTTCCAGCTCTTAGCTTTTTGCTTTTCAAATTACATGTGCAAAATGTATGAAGAATAGTTTCTGATCTTGCTTTCATGGTCTTAGCATAATATATACTACAGAGATGAGCAATCTGCGGTGAATAACAGGATATATTGCATGAAAAAAAAAGGAGGCACATAGCATTCTCTTGGGCTGAAGTGTGAGAGTAACTTCTGCTCTGTCTTCCATCATCACAAAAAGCCCAAGTATGTTAGGCATGGATGTAGTCCAGGAAGTCTAAAAAGCAGAATAGGAAGTATCATTGTCATAGTACTTATTCTTTCACTTCTAATATGAATCATTAAACTTAGGAATTTCACAAAATGGCAGAGGGATGCAAGGTTAATAGGGGCTATTTCTGTTCCTGGGTTCCATTAGTATCTTCAGATAAATGGTACTGATAATTAGGAAATAAATGACAGACGTCATACCTAAAGCGGGAGCGTGTCCTTTGTTTCCTGACAGTGGACACTTCAGTAAAATGTTAAAGGCTCCAAGATGAATTGCTGATCCTTGTGATAGGAAGTACTGTCTGCTAAATTCTGCCACTATGTCTGTAAACTGGATAAAAGGGAAAGATTTCCCTCCAGACTCTCCTTCCCTTTTCAGATAGCTCAACTATTAGCTTTTGGGAGGACTGGAATTCACTAATTAATTTGGGTGTTCAGATGCCAATAAATTTATCAGTTTTTAAGCTAGAGTGTCAGTGATAGCAAATAGTTAGACACTATTTGTGGCTACATTAGTATCTTCAATTTTCATAATAGCAAAAAAAATTAACCCAAGAATGGTTTAGGCTCATAAAATCTAGGAGCAAAATTGTCTTGAGTTTTATAAGGAGCAGAAATCACCTTTTGCTTCTTAAGAAGTGTTAAATACATACTGGAATCTTGAGATTGCTTCTACTAGCTTTCCATTACCTGGCATGTTTCTTCTGCTTTTTGGTAAACTGCTTAGTGTTCGTGCGAAAGGGAGGAGGGGAAAAACTTCTAATACAAAGGGATACGTTAATCTACTTTTGAATTTCTTCACGTCTCTCTGTATTCAGTGCAGCTGATGTCTTTGCTTTGGAAAATTCCTTTGTCAACTTTGTAGAACATCCTTTGAAAAATGTTCTGTCTTTTCTGCAGCTTGTTAAATGCTTTACTCTTTGGTAATCCTAGCCTTGTCCAGATATGAAAAATCTGACCGCACTGTACTTGTAACCCAGATGCATTCCTTGAATTCCTCATTACTGATAAAGAAAAAACCCCAGTATAGATTTGGTCTTATATCTCTGTGGCTATGGCACCAATTTAGCAGGAAATTTCTGCATAAATTACAGAAGGACAGAAAAGCAACCCTGAAATATTTTGTGAAGAATCTACAATTTGAAAAAAAAGGGAGCAAAGTGAACACCCACATAGCTAAGCGATCTAGTGTACATCTGCTTGATACAAAGATTATATCTAGGTAAAAGACAAAATTTTCTTGCATTTCCCTAGTTTGCGGAAAATATCTGACACTATGTAAGAACTTGCCTAAACTATTGTTGCTTCTAGCCTGCAGTATTGTTATCCCAAAAAGCGGGTTCGTTTGCCTGGTGTGCAAAATGCCAAACTACACACAGAGCAGAGGTATTTTGTTTAAGTCATTTTTGTGCAAAGATAGGCTAGGTGGTAGCCCACAAAGCTAGCACCCTGCACTGAGAAACTACAAGGGTTTTATACAGTTAAATGTGTCAATCACAGCTAATATTCAGACACCTCAGCTAATAATTGGTTAATTTCTTTCTCTCTTGGATGTAACAGTACAGCTCACTTTTAATTTACCACACATGCTCATAGATTAAGGGATTTACTAGAGAGGGGGCAGTTCCTGGCCTACAGGCCTGATTTTTAGTATTATAATGTGGGTAGTTCCCCTAATGGGCACTTTGTTTTAGTTCTTATCAGCATCCCAATTAGTTGTTCTGCTTGACTATACAATTTATCACCCCGTTCTTAGCATCTTCTGAGGTGGGATGTTTGCTTTGATCAGTCTCTCAGCTCTCGTCAATGATATAGTCATAAAACAAGTGCTTCTCTATCTCTCAGTTTCCATCTCTGGCCCTCAACTTCTGTTTTGCCATACTTACATAGTTCATTGTTATGTCTTTAGCGGACAGTTCCAAAAATTCCATTTACTTAGGGGTATCAGTATTAGACCCTCTAACAGCTAGTGTCCCTCTCTCTACAAGGTGTATTGCTGGTAGCATTAGCTCCAAATGTAGCCTGTGAGGTTTCCATACACTGAATTCATACGTGTGAATGAAAAGAAGTATTACCTTGCCATTTGCAAACCTGTTCCTACATTTCTTGTTATTATTTGTTGTCTTTTATGGATATGTATTGCAAACCTGGTCTTGTAAACAGTAATTTGGATATTGCCTTGTTTGCCTCTAAGTAGGTCTATGTTGCCTTTACTATGCCCAAAGACCTGAAGGGGCTGGGATTCTTTTTTTTTTTTTTTTTTTTAAAAGAGTTTAGTCTTTATTCAGTCAATACAGAGTGGCTGAGACAGTTAAACTCTGTTGCACTAAGAAACTCTCATTGTGTTGAGTTTAAATAAGTACTGTTGAATTTGGTGTGATTTATAGCAAGTTTATTCAGACTGTAAAATATGCTTTTCCATTCTCTCTATTACTGATGCTTTTTTTTCCCTCTTAATTCAAGATTAAAATTCTATTTCTTTTCTCCATGCACATAAAACTCCTACTTGGTGTAACCATGTTTTTTTCCACGTCACTCCTGGGGTTGTTTTGTTTGGTTTGTTGTGATTTTTTTGGTTGGTTTTGGTTTTATTTGGGGTTTTGTGTCCTTTTTTTTTTTTTTTTTTTTTTTTAATAAAGGAAATGTCCTTTCTAAAATGGCGCTGGATTAAACTAGGCTCCAGTCATGCCAAAATGTAAAGGAAGAAATAGTTTTTGTTCCAAAGAGCTTTTCAGCAGAGTAGTACTTCTAAGTTACATGATGCTAATGACTAAAGGAAAATCTCCTTTGGAATAGAAGGTCATCTGTTTATTTTCACACTGTTGCCAGAATTTCCAAATGGTCAAAAGATTACTAGGAAGCTCTAGCTGAGTGTGGCTCTGTCGCAGTCCTTTCTATAAATAATCTTAGGGTCAAATAAACTAACAGTACCTTTTAAGTCTCCAAATGCTACCACACTGTGTTTTGCGTGTTTTGTTTTGGGTTATTTTGTTTTTTGGTCGGGGTAGTGTGTGTGTGTGTGTGTGAAGGTTCTCATTCTTAGAAATCAGGCAGAAAATCCCTCACTTTCTAAGTACATTACTGAAAACAAAAATCTAAATAAACACCTGCCCAAATATGACCTTAAATTTACTCTTTTGAATTCCATTCATGCAGATTGACAGGATTACATTAGAAAAACCTTTTAACATATGGAAATTTCAAATGTTGAGTGTGTTTTTTCTTTCTGCAGTATATAATGAATGAAGGAGTTGCATTTTGAAAGCTTTCTTCCAAAGCATAGATCTGTGGTTTGAATTCAATGAAAAAAATATCCCAGGAGTTAATGACAGAGAAAATACTGGAGGATTTTGTCTTTGGTAGCCAGGGATGAATGAGTGACATCTAAAGTTTTGCCTTTGAGGGAATATGGATGGATGCTGTGAGGACCCTTTTGATGCTGCTAATAACATGTTTTAGCATTTATTTATTTATTTATTGTCTTGCTACAAATTGCACCCTGGATGTTTTTCCTTTACTGGTTAGAGCTTCGTTCCAACCTCCTCCCACGCTGCACCTTAAAGCCTTTTCAGCTTTCAGTCCAGCGTCATGCTGTCTGTGCTTGCTTTCTTTCACTTTCTTTCTTCCTGCTTAACCACATCTGCCTGAAGAAATAATCCTCTCTGCCTCATATCAAAAGACATACTATCATGCAACTCCATCCTTTGTACTGCAGACTACCTGATTATATTAGTTTTCTAGATTACCTTTTCTATTAAAATAGTTTTTTAATTTGTGTCAAATGAAGCATTTTATTTTATCATGTTGAGAGAGGTTTTTTGATGGTCCTCCTTAGTCAGGAAGGATTCACGTAAGTTATGGTAAGATTCCTATAGTAAGAACCACTAACAAACCAGAAGAAAATCTTGTAAGATGCTTTGTAAAAATTGAGAAGAAGAAGAAGAAAAAAGTTGTTCTAGAGGTTCTTTTCTGTCAGTTAAAATCTGAATGTCTGAATTTGCTTCAGAGGGATGAATTGGTTACATAGCATGTAATGGTAATACATTTTCACTCTACATTTTTCACAGCTTTGTATGTATTGCAAATGCAGTTCCTGTGTCATTAATTAATTCCTGCAACAAGCAGTGTGCTGATGTGCCTGTAGTTACAAGTCAGGTAAAATTATATATTCCTGAGTCCTACAACTGACAGTCAAACTGATTTCAATGGGTATATTTAAGAGGGTTTATGACCTTTGAAAATAATCTTTTAAATAATTGTGATCTCTGAGTTTGATTTCTAGATCTAGAATTGTGTTATAGTGGTACTGCTCAAAACAATTAATTTAAGAAATATCAGTGCACACAAATTAAAGATGGATATTCTTGCTGTTAGTTTTTATTACACAAGATCTATGGATTTCAATCTTCAAAACAATTTAAATGTAATGTAAGTTTTCATCTTTAGGGGGGGAAAGAAAATGAACAACGTCTGTCAGTTCTCCCACTCTGCCACCTGCAACCCTGTCTATTAAACACCATCTTTTCAAACATGTGACTGAAAAACTGTAAATTCAAGTCCCTGAGGCCATGAGATAGCCATGAGATAGGGATATGTACTTGTTGTGATAACTGTTCCTTTCCTTATCCAGGTTTCAAAACAAGTGAGTGAAAGCCTTGTCCAGTGTATCACTCCTCTGTATAAACACATCAGCTTTACTTCCCAGAGGAGTCGATTAATACAGCTTTATGTGGTGGTTTGGTGGCTTATGTTACATGCTGGGACTAGGTTTAAATTAAGTGGTAGATTGTTTGTGTGCACTATGAATGCTGTGTTTTAACACACACGAGTACATGTAGGAAAGCGACAGGACTTGGTGGAGGGACAGAATTGGTGAGCTTTGACTGGAACAAAACCAAAAGAACAGATGAATAGAAATTGTTGGGGCACAAACTCATAAACTCAGGACCCTTCTCTAATTCGTCTTCATTTGGAAGCTTATGAGAGACATCAGTCTCTGGCAGACAAACAGGAGATGAAATACATTGTCTTACTGACCTGGGGACAATGCCAGGGCACATAGCTACACATCTTCCCTGCTTTTTTGGTACACAGCTGCCTGTGTGACTCTAAGTTTCCTTATAGTGAGTGCTTTTCGAAAGGGCTTGTTGTTATCTCTTTATTTTTTTCTTTTTCCTAACAATTTTGTCTCTCCCTTTAGGCAAGAGGAGAAAGTATTGTCTTTTAGCCTGACCAAACCTCTAGCCTCAGTTTTCTTGCCTTGAGTTACTAATTCTAATCAAAGGACTATAGTTGTTCTTCTGGTCAGTCTTGCCTTGGCCAATTCATACTAGAAAGCAGAACAAGTAAATTCTACACATTCCTATGGGGGCAGTAGGTAGAACAAATAAATTGTACAGGCTCCTATAATCTGGCATTTTGGGCTCAATTTTTAGCAGACTACTTAAAACTGGCTACCTTGTTTTTTATTAGACTTGTAGCAGCTGTATGTCCCTGTTTTTGAAAATATGTAGGAATTAAAGCCTGATGAAAAAGCAGTTTGTGTAAATTCATGTTATCTACAGTACCATTACTGCCTACACAAAGCCTAAATATTTTG
Source organism: Phalacrocorax aristotelis (assembly GCF_949628215.1). NCBI lineage: Eukaryota > Metazoa > Chordata > Aves > Suliformes > Phalacrocoracidae > Phalacrocorax > Phalacrocorax aristotelis. The sequence continues at coordinate 23,483,106 of NC_134282.1, read as the reverse complement.
CTTTTGAAACTGATTTTTGCAGACAAAGCAAGAGCTGCAATAGAAAGCTTTGATCTGTGATAGTCTGCATACTGAGATGTCATGAACTCTTCTGGTATTATTTGCCTGTAGGAAAGATGTGAAGTTCACTTACAGGATGCTTTCAAAGATATACAGGAGGACGATACCAGATTTCCTTGAATAGGAGTTCTGAGTCTGTCCAACTCTCTGCATACCTAATCCCTACCTATGAAGCTCCTTTAGAACCTCCACAGTGTGTAAGGCATCTCTGAGGTTACTCTTTATTGAAGAACTTTAAAAAGAAATAGGTGTAGGGTAAAAAAAGTCATAAAATTAATTCACAGTCCTAACTAGTCAGTAATACTTCTCATTTTCTGATATCCACTTATAAAAGGGGGAATTCAGTTCCAAGGATCCAAGAAGTTTATACCCTTTTATGTGCAATAAGCTGGAAGAGCATTGCTAGCAGCATGACGTGTTGAATGCTGTTATGGAGATTTTTTAAAAAGGGTTTTGTGAAAAAACCCTGTTCCAATAAGTGATTTATTAGAACAGTAAAGCTGGGAGTTTGATCAGATTCACTTTTCAGGGCACATTTATGAATTCCACACTACCAAATAATTCCACATCTTTGGCAACTTTTTGCAGTGGGTAATAATTGCTGTGCATTAATACCTCAAAGGTTTCTTAACTCCAACTGTGACCTGCAGCACCAAAATAGAAAAAAGAATCTAATACGCGAGTTTTATCTTGTCTGCACCAAAAAGGAAAAAAAAAATCCTAAAACAAATAACTACAAAAAAACCCCAGAGAGGTTATTCAATGACTTAACCTGAAGTAACAGTGTCTATCTTTTCCATTAATTTCCTTACACTAAGGATTTCAATCTAAAGTGTAATGTTATTAAAACCAATTCTTTGCTTTTTGTCTCTTTCTTTTATCTTGCTCCTTTTATGGATTTAGGTTTTCGTTACCAGAGACACTTTAGCGGATACACATGTGTCAACTTTATAAAATACCTAAGTGTTTCACTGTGGGAATACAGTTTAAGGTCACTTCTTTGATAGTGTAAATAATTGAAGAGTTTCAGGGTGTCTGTGAATTGGTCTGTAAAAATCCATTGTCTTGTGAAAGTAGTTATAGTGAGGATGTGTAAAAACAGTATGAAGACAGTAGCGATGGGAAAATAGAGCCCAGTTTTGTCCTTTCTGCATATATAAACATCTAGTAAGAAAGAAAAGTACTTTCAGAGTGATTTTATCAAATGATATACCACCATGCAATGAAAGAGTTACTGTATTGATATGTAGGATTATATTCAGAACTTCTAAACTTGCATGCATCCCTAGTTTTGCTGATGATCATTTTCTGTTTGTCCTGATTTGTGCACATCGTGCTTAGCAATCTTTGCTGACATTCATTTACCATCCCAGATCACAAAAAGCTATGCGGACAGTATATGTAATTTGTACATACTCGTGTGTGTCTGAAAGTGAGATAATTGCTTACCTGTAATTGCAGTTCTCTGAAAATGTATAGCAGCAGTAGGGTTCTTGCATAAAATTCCCCCGTTAAAAGCAGAACTCCCCTAATTTTGAGTTTGGAGGTGTTGGCAGTGGTTTTTACTCTGCTGTGTATATGCAGAATGGTCTTTGTTTCTACAAACAGCCATCAGATATCAATGACACACCACAATGAGCATGTTTGCATTCACCTCCCCACATGCTGTGTACATATAGATTTACGATTAGTTTATCTTCAAAAGTTGATACAAAGTAATTAGTACCTTCCTGGAACCATTAGCTGCGTATCCCTTTGCACAAAAGCATCAAAGTAGTTGGGGTTAAACACCTAGAAATTGGCCTCTGCTTCTTAACTACTGGCACAGATATTGGGATGCTTTCTTTTCTTTCATTGGGGGGGTGCGTAAGAGAGGTCAATTAAACTGACTAAAGTTGATGTATTTTGTCCTTTGACACTGATGGAAGAATTTGAGTGCCTGAATTACTGATGAACTGAAGTGTAAAATAAATGTAACAACATTCTGCTGTTACGTTTCCATCTTATTGGATATAACATAAGGTTTTGGGAAGGATATATCTTTTAGGAGTACATCAGTGTATGTCTTTCTTTAATTAGGCGGAAGAAAGATTCAGAAGTAATTGTAGGATAATTCCCCTAGAAAGGGACTTTCATTCTGTATATGCATGACTAATGAATCTTCGTTTTACAATTTTGCTCAAAGATTCAGTGATTATTACATAGTAATTATATAATTAGAAACTCACAGAATGCAAGTTAATATTTTAACATTAACTAGAGAAAGTAAATAAGAAATTATAGCTTCATTCACTAACAAAGTGCCCTAATTGGTGTATTCATTTCCTGCTCTTTTGAGTCATCTGTTTATTTCAGGGGAAACAGATCACTGATTTATGTAACTGATGCATTTCTCTTTAAGTATATTGGATTCTTTTAGTTTGGAAACTTGCCTTATTTTTAGACCTATTTTTAGCATTGTATAAGTTATCTGAGATTTCAAACCTTAACTTTTTAAATAAGATTATCTGTTGTACCAAAGGGATTAATGGTTTCACTTTAAATACCACATGAGAAATAGCTGGAAATCATATTTATATGTGCCTGGAAATTGTGTCAGGGTTACTTTGTGTAGAGAGATAGGATGAGATTTTGTTTTATTTAAAGGTTTAAAAGAATATGTTTTCAAGGAAAGAAAATACAATACTATTTGCATTCTCATTGGAAATAAATGTCATCTATGGGTTTACTTACATATATGAACTAAAACTTGAGCAAAACTCTTTGCTTTATCAGGGTCTAAAAAGGTAGCTTTTAAGTAAGAATCTATACCCTTGCAGGATAAATTTTACAACATAATAGGTACTAAGCCTTGTAAGTTTGTCTCCCCAGCAGTCAGGATTAACAACAAAACCACTCTCAAGGTAATGTTTTCATTTTAGTCTCTCTGGCCTTAAAGATAGCTGGTACTCCCACTTCAGTGTGAAGAATTGCTTTTATTATCTTTCTAATCCTAATTTGTCACCTGCAGAATGGTGCTTAATACCACTCGCATCCTCAGATTTAGAAATAAATGCTGTGCTGCAGTTGTATAAAGGAGGCTTGATTTTTACTTTACTGGAGTTTTCAATGTCTTTAAAACTCTTGGAATACAAAAATAATGTTGGGGATTTTTTATTGTAGTGGCTTTTTATGTGCTTTTTGCCTGTGTAATTTGTCTTATTCAGACTATATTTTATGTGCAATGTCTGTTTTCTGACTTTTAGCTTTCAAAGTACGAATCTAAAATCTTTCCACTTGGTTTTTAACCAAAAGCTGCAAATGCTGCCTCCCCCACTCAATTGATCATGCAATTTACTGTAAAGGTGTGTTTGTAAGTCTGTTGCATTCACCTACAGGAGTATAAGTTATGGTGGTTAAACACACACACCTTACAGTGGTAAAGCTTGAGCTTGTCGTTGCTCCTCTTTTGCTTCCATTCTTTCCTCCCTTTTTTGGCCTAATGTCGCCTCCATTTACTTCATTGGCAGGAGGACTCTGTCCCAAGAGAACCATCCACTTTAGGATGCCAATGAAAGACACATGGAATAAAGAGAGTGAGAAAAACCAGCATAGCTTTATGTGTGTTTCGTTACTTCGGGGCATAATCTTTGCTCAGGTTATGTTTGTACCATCAGTAACCAATAACGAGATCAAGGACCCATGCCCATTGAGGAAAGTCTACTGCATTTACGGGAAGATATTGCACAAAGGGGAAATATGTCTAACATTGTGAAATATTTTCCAAAGCCATAGTGGATATGAAAGAACTAGTGTTTACAAACAGTTCATTGTTTAGCTTATCTGCTATTGCTGTCACAAAAAGAGTCCCTTTTTACTTCTATTCGAAGAGCATGAAAAACACTATTGATAGGTTGTTCAGAATATAACCACAGCATGCTGGTGGCACCACAGCTGGATTAATTTTGTTTTATCCCTTCACAGTCTCCACTGTTTTGCTAACATAGTTTTTACTCAGTAGCCTATTGAGATTATGGCATCTGAGCTGATATATCAGTACATGCCTTTTTAGCCCCTTTATTCACTCATCCGTCCAGTAACACCCCTCTGTCCTGCTGTGTGAGACACTGTTATCTTCCCACTCTGGTTTCAAGTAGGATTTACTGAAAAGTGTTAAGTCAAGAAGATATTGTCTCTGAATCAGTTACTGCACTCCACTGTCTGTCCGTTTGATGCTCCATTTAAAAAGGTCGTTACTTGTCACTTTTTGGATATACTTTTAATTCTTACTTAAGATAAAAAATTTGTAAATCTGTTAACTCAACTGACAGATTTTACCATAGTAAATAAAGGGATGCAAAGGGGTTTATTTGTTAATGGGCATTTGTAGTAAGATGGATCCAAGCATTTGAAGGTATTGTTTGACTAAAAGAATAGATCAGTTCCTAGGCCTGGAAAATGCAAGATGCAACTCTTGGACATTGATGGGAGAAAGTTATTACTACTTTAATACTGTATAGGGCTTGTAAAGCTAGCAATGTTTTTCCTCCATGCCATTATGAGTTGGACGATGAATTGGAATGTGACCACATTAAACATTATGGAGAAGGGACTTAACTTGAAACTCTGTACTGCTGATAGGAATCCTGGGAGCAGGAGACTACATCCTCCCTCAATGCAGTATTTCATATATAGAATTTATAGTTCCCTGTGTTTTTAGTAAATTAAATCAGGGAGTTGTTTGCTTTATTTACTCAATGGTAAACTGGCTTACTCCCTTCTCAGTTTTTTATTGCTGTCATTTATTGTGGATGGTTCTCCAGTGCTAAATGAAGTGAAAGGATAATAAGTCTTCACAAAATCTAGTTTTTCCTCTGCATCTACCAAGCAAGACTGTCTAGAGCTGCTTTTGTAACTGCTGGTTATGCTTTTTTCTTTCTTCATTAAATAATTATTTATGTTCAAGCAGGCTTTTGTTTTTCTTTTGATACAGTGTAATTTCCTCTTTTTGTATAGAGAGGCCATTAAAAAGGTAATTGAAATTAAATGATGGGTGAACATGCAGAATACAGTGGATTGACTGCAGGTGATAGTGAGGGTGAGCAGAGATGTACTGTAAGATATTTACATGCTAAAGCAGGTTCCAAAGTTCCATGTTCTCCTGTAAGAATGTGTTGGAACAGAGAAGAGGGGGAGAGATCCTGAGTTATAGCCTATAATGAGCAGTTTGTAAGTTTAATCCTGTTGACTGGAGAACATTTTTCTTCTGTATTTTTACTCCAAGGTTGTCTTCTCTGCAGTATTTGCTCAAGTTAACTCTTGTTGAATCAGCCTTGCTTGGTTGAAAACCGTTGCGTTTATAAAATGACACTTGAAAAACAGGATGGTAGGATATACAGTACAAGATATTTTGGTGGAAGCAGATATTAGAAGGCAACTTTTCCTGACATTACTACATTTAGTCTGAATAGTACTTGATCCATGTCTCTGACAGGTCAGCTGACTAGGGTTTGAAGTACCACTTAAAGCAAGCTAGAGACTTTTTTATTTGTGCACAAGAAAGTAAGATATGCCTTGTATTCACACTGCACTGAAAAGGAGATAAGAATAAGTAGGACATAGTTTGGCCTGCCACACTGCAGAGCTTCAAATTCAGAAAGCAGACCAGCACTCATCAGAATGATTTACTTTTTTTTTCTGTAATTGATTCTCCCTTCTCAAAAGCAAGTCTGGAGCAAAAACTTCTGGAAGAGACTGATGAATATTTAACAAGCTATTGATGAGTGCGAGGGAAAGCTGCCTTTTTGCTGCTGCCTCACCATTTGCCAAACTGCCATTTTTGGAGGTGGCATAGGACTTTGCAGTCCTATGGCTCATAAGTAAATAGATTAAAAAGAAGCACAACCTGGAGAGCTGTCCCTATGTGTGGAGGTTTTTTTATCATGCAAGTTTCAACTTGCAGACTGTCATAGCCAGAGCTGAGCTGCAGCCATCAGAAACAAGTCCTTCACTATGAAAGATGAAATGGGCAGATGGCAAGTGCAGTAGTGAAGGGACAAGGTGATGGCTCTGGCCGGTTATTATATACAATGAAACCTCATCTTTAGCACAATGCTTTCCCAGAGATCTCTACATGTAGCACAGACCAAGGCAATATGTGCATATATAGATGTGTTTTATTAAGCCATATCCTGCTTCGTGAAGATCTTGACATATCTCAGAAAACTACAGCATGTAATGATAGAAATAGCTTCCCACACAAAGAATCCAAGGGAAAGAAGGACTTCTCACCATTATTTTTTATTACATTAGTCTTATGGATAAACAAACTGTCTTCACAGTATATTTGTAACCAGCAAAGCTAAATTAGGGTTTGAAATTGAGAGACATTTCTTCAATATCTTAAGCCTAATCAATGAGACAATTGCACCTTAGTACCTTCATTCATCAAGAGTATTCAGCCTGGATCTGGCACCTGAAGGTCTTTGCCAACAGTGGTGCTCAGCTACGGTGAATAAACTTTGATTAACTGTGCTCTGCCCTCAGACACTGATGACCATGTTCATTATCAGCAAACTAGCGTAAGCAGAAAAGATGTTAAGGTCTTGAGAGTGAGTTTCTGAAATGAGTGGCTAAGTTAATGCTAGCACTGTTGTAAAGAAAAGATAGTTGGCAATTTCTGTAAGGTAAGCATGGGGGCTGGAGCTGTTGCTCAGTGCATAACCAAGCAGTGCTTCAGATAGTTTCTCCTTAGAGCCCTGGATCCCAGTGATTTATCTGTATAAATGTTTGTCTGTCCATCTGTACTTCTCATTAGGTGTAAGCTTATTGTTCTTCCTCCTGAAGATAAGAGATGATATGTTATTATTGTAATGAAAACCTTCACTGTCATAGGAGACAGTGAATCAAACTGAGAAATTTATTGAGATTTCAATGCAGCAAGAAGCTGCATTTCTTTGAGATGCATTGATAAGTTCACATAAAATAAACTGTTGGATTACATTTGCAGAAGTGTTTAATACCCTGTATATACTGATTGTCCATTAGAAAACAGTAACAAAGCATTCAAACTTACAGCCTAACAAACGTATTCATGTCTAAGAGTAGGCAGAAACAAGGAGCTTTTATTAAATACCTGTGGAAACAAATATTAGTGTTGCTCTAATTCAGACATGAAGCTATATGTGGTGAGCGCCTTTTAAATGAGAAAGTAACTTTGTTATTTTAGTTCTGACATGTTCTGAAGTCCATAACCTCACTAGTCTTTAGGTTTTTCTTTTTCATACGGATTATTGAAAATAGAGGTAAACTTATAGGTGGGATAGGAAGGAATGTTTATAATCACCAAAGAGAAACTAACAGCAAATTGGTTATGCAGACTCACCTCTTTGGTTACTGAAAACATAAAGACCATTACTCCATGTCTAACCTTATTAAATAGGAGAAAAGCAAGCCCATGTGTACACACTCGTAGGGTATAAAGTGAAAGGTGTAGTTCATTGCTGTCTCTGTGCCTTGTAGTGTAGAAGACTAAAAAGGCATCAGCATCATTGTTTTACTGTAAATAGTACACAATAAAAGGATATAGAGAATAAACCTGAAAACTTTCAGCAGCCAGTTGATTTTCCTGCACCCTACAATATTTGCATGCTGTACAATAATATATGAAGTGATGTAACTAACCAAAAAGGTGAAGAAATTTTTAAAATGTACGTAACATTAGAATAGAAATTGTGTAATTTTTTACTGTAGTTTCCATGGTATATGTTAATTATTTAGCAGAATGAGTTCCTGAAATGTGTCTAATACAAATACTTGGATAAAGAGATGCCAAAGACAAAGAAAGGAGGAATAAAGGCAGACGTTTTCAAGAAAGAAAATGTATATTAAAATGTATATTAAAGTATACAATTTACATACAGGGAAGCAGTGGTATAGCTGAAATAACATTACAGTTAAACCAATTTCAGATCTACCAGTAAGCATTTTTTAACAATACTGTAACTTTAACAGTATAGGCTGTGCTTTGTAAATGTTATCCAGCAATCCCTTCAAAATGTACTCTTGCAAAATGTGTTCTAAACATATATTTGATAAAAGAAAAGTAAAAGCAGGCTTCATGTTGAAAAAACACATAACCCACATTTTAGCCTTATTGCAGAGATCCAGAAGAGGTAATTGCAAAATTGGTGTAGACAATATCTTGTTCCATATACACAGTTGTTCACTGCTACTGAACCAAGCACTTTGAAATACATCGTTATACTGGTGCTTCTATTGTTTCTCAGTCTGATATCTTGCTTGTTTTACACATGCTTTTTCAGTGTCATTCTGCATGACTTCTGACTCCCAAAGCAGGACCTCTAATACCCCTCCTTCCAGCAAATGAATGCTTTACATCCTCAGAGAGCAGTAACGAAAAGACAATATATGCTTTCATATGGTTTTGTGATAACTCAATTCTGTAGTGCCTGGCTTCATTTTCTTTCATTACGGTATTCATCAGAGCTGTGTGAAACTGCTCAAAATGTTTCTTTGAAGGTTTTTTCCCCACAAAACTGTTTGCTATTTCATGCAATTTTGTCTCCCCTCAGATCCACTTTTCTGTAAGATTTGACAAAATTGCCTTTTTACTTTTTTACATCAAAAATACAAAACTGTCAAAATCAAATTCTTTATCTTGGTTTGGAATAAATGGATGGTGGTTTAATTCTACTGGAAAGGGACCATTCTTCTGGTTATTTACAAATTTAAATATAAAAAATCATAACATTTCATAATAACATGGAGTTCTTTTGGTTATATACCAATTTAAATATAAAAAACCATAACATTTCATAATAACATGGAGTTCTTTTGTCTTCCCACACATCCTTTAAAATAGTAAGTATTTTTTGCCTCTTTAGGGAAACGTAGTGATGTTTTAATATATATTGAATCACTACATGGTCATACTTTTTGCTCCGTTTCAAAATATCTAGCTTCACATATTTTATATAGGATACTAAATTGTAATACAGTCTGGTCATATTTCAAGTCCAATAAGCACATAGTGCTTATTTCCTACTTAAATGCCTTTCCAAGAAATCATGCTATTAAATGATGAGCACGCACCCATCACGTATTGCTGAGGAGCTCTGCAGTATTTATTTTCTCTGACATCTTTGCTTGGCTCTGTGTTATTCTCTCCGGGTCTCCTCTTACTTAATTTCTTTCTGTCCTGTAGTGAGGCAAGTCTTGTCAACATACTTGAAAAATTGTTTCTCTTCTGCTGGTTCTCACTGTCTGTAACGTGTCTTAATATTCTTCTCTTAAGCTTAGATGTTTCCGCTCAGTGATGTAAAATGTTAGCTAAATGTGCGTGTAGGATGAATCCCAGGTCTAAAGTGACTACTTCAAGTATTTTAGTTATCACATGCTAAAAACAATTTTGAACAGAAACAGATGGGAGATTGAATTAGGTCCAAGGGAATGGATTGATCAATTGAGCTACCTAACTTGATTATAAAGCTGAACAAACTCAAGAGTTCAAACATTAAATCTAAGATTATGAATAAACTTTCATTGTGGAAGAGGGACAGAGGAGTCTGGAAACTTGGGCAGTCTTTAATCTGGCTCTCTAAATCAGAACTGTACATTGTCAATAATTCTTACCTTGCGCTTATCCTGTGATAATAATTTCTAACTTACGGGATTTTAGGAATATCCCTGTCTGCCAGCTCTTTAATTAACACACTACCATATATCACAGTATGCCCATTTCCTTTCAAATTCAATATATTAGCAAATGTAGTGTTAAATAACATCTGACAACAAAGATTTCAACTGAAATACTGTAAATTCATGTGGTTTCAATGTCTACCACAGATGAGTAGGATGTGTGTTTTGAATTTACTTCTAGGGCTTTTCTGGGGAAAAGGACAAGGAGGATGTGAACTTTTTATTAGCAGTAGAAGTTCCTGAAGAGGCAAGATTTGCTACACATATATTTAGTTAATTTACAAATTATTTTGAGTCAGATCTTCTACTGAAATTGACAGATCTGTTGATGCAAAAAAAAAAAATGTATCTGCCTATGAGAAACTGAAAGATGATCTCGTTTATGACTTTTTTTGTATGTACAAGGTTTCTGAAAATGTATGTTTTTTCAGGGAACCTCTTATAGGAATCGCATGCATCCCTATTCTGAAATGTAAGGGGAAAAATACTTCAGGTTGAATAAGGACTAGATTTGACCTTTTCTCATTGTCTAACCATATCGGAGTTTTCCAGCATCACCATATAGTTCTTGATTCCCTTCACTTCCAAGTTCTGCAGAGGGATCATGAGCTGCTCTTGAGTCAAAGAAGGTTCTCTAACAGTCAGCCTGCTTGTTACCAACAGAGTAAGTTTGAGAGATGCCTATCCATCCCTACTGTATGTTAACATAAATGACCTTCTTTTAAAAAAGGTTTTTATAGGGAGCAGAGAGTAAGGTTGCTTATCTGCCATTTGTGTTTCCTGTGCAGTTGGTCAAGTAGATCCTTCTGGGGATTAATTGAATGTCTGTACCTGGAGGATATTTAGAGAGCAGGGTAGGGCATGCAGTAAGAATGGAGAATTTGAGATACTGCTTTGATAAGAGCAGGAAGCAGGCACACAAATGAACAAGAATAAGAAAAGATGCTTTACTGACAGGGCTGGGCAAGGGTTGTTTGCAATTTAGAAAGACAGTGAAAAGCTTATAAATAAAGCAAGACTAAAAGAAAAGATCTACCCTGTTGTGACATCAAGAGAAAGGAGAGTTTTGTGTACAAGTCCTTTTAACTTTCTTTTGCTTTTAAAATTTAAGTCAGAGTAGAGCAGCCTGTTATTGTTGAGACTGTCAAAGGCTAACTCTTGCTTTATTCCTGCTATTCTGACTCTGTTTCAAAGGTTTCATTGCATCACAGATCGGCTGAGATTGGAAGGGACCCCTAGAAGTCATCTAGTCCAAACCCTTGCTTAGAGCAGAGTCAGCTTGAGCAGGTTGCCATAGCAGCATCCAGTTTAGTTTTGAATATCTGCAAGAATGGAGACTCCGCTACCTTTCTGGGCAAGCTGTTCCAGGGTTTGATCACCCTCACAGTGAAAAAGGGGGTTTTAGTGTGTTTAAATGCGATTTCCTGTATTTCAGTCTGTGCCTGTTTTCTCTCATCCTTCCCACTGGATATTCCTAAGAGCCTGGCTCTGTCTTCTTCCCAGAACCTTCGCTTCTTCAGGCTGAAAAATCCCATTTGCCTCAACCTCTCCTTCATGTCAGGTGCTAGGTGCCTTGTGTTATTCCTCCCTAAGGCCAAGGCTTTGCTGTATTTCATGAGATTCTTGGTAGCTCATTTCTCCAGTCAGGGTGCCTCTGAATGGCAGCACAACCCTCTGGTTTATCAGCCGCTCCTCGCAGTTTTGTATCATCACCAAAATTCCTGAGAGTGCAATCTTGTCCTATCATCCATGTTGATGTTGAACATCACTGATCACAGTATTCACCTCTTGGGTACTCCACTAGTGACTGGCATCCAGGGGGAATTTATGCTGCTTATCACAAGCCTTTGAACTTGGTAGTTCAGCCAGTTTTTAATACACTTCACTGTCTAATTACCTAGCCTGTAGCTCATCAGTTTGTCAATGAGGATGTGATGGGATACAGTCTTGAAAACATTGCAGAAGTCAAGATGAAAAACGTCTACTGCTCTCCCCTTGTCTGTACTTAGAAAACAGGCTGTATGATAAAGTTACATCACAGAGAAATCTCAGATGCCTTCTGTGACCTAGGAAATAACTATCTCAAACCTTAAGTATCACATTGGAATTGTTCATCAACTTCATCAATTGTTCCTTCCGCCTGGCTAATGAATGATGTTGTTATGTTTGTTTGCTTATTGAAATTGGTTCATTTTTCCCCATGCAATGTTGATATTTAAAACAAAGGACTGACACTTAAATGTCTAACATAAATCAGCCTTAAATGTTTGTACAGTATAGCCACTATACATATAATCCATGTGCAATCTTGAGGCATTTTTAACAAAAATTGAAAAAAGGGGTTAAGAGAACTGCATGCAGTTCATAACAATTTAAGTAGAATTTCTATGTACTAAATAAAATGAAAAGCCAGATTAAAGTCAAATGGTTGCTTTCACAGAATCACAGGTCAGAGGGGACCTTAGGGATCATCTTGTCCAACCTTTCTAGGAAGAGCACAGTCTAGACAAGATGGCCCAGCACCCTGTCCAGACGACTCTTGAAGGTGTCCAATGTGGCCAAGACAACCACTGCCCTGGGGAGATTATTCCAATGGTTGACTGGCCTCACTGTGAAAAATTTCCCTCTTGTGTCCAATCGGAATCTCCCCAAGAGCAACTTGTGTCCATTCCCCCTTGTCCTCTCCATGTGACTCCTTGTAAAAAGGGAGTCTCCGTCTTCTTTGTAGCTACCCCTTAACTACTGGTACATGGTGATGAGATCCCCTCTGAGCCTCCTCTTCTCAAGGCTGAAAAAACAAAGTTCTCCCAGCCTATCCTCATATAGCAGGCTTCCTAGTCCTTTGATCATCTTGGTGGCCCTTCTCTGGACCCTTTCCAGCCTGCCCACATCCTTTTTGTATAGCAGGGACCAGAACTGTACACAGTACTCCAGGTGTGGCCTGACAAGCGCTGAGTAGAGTGGGATAATGCCTTCTTTATCTCTGCTAGTGATGCCCTTTTTGATGCAACCCAGCATCCTGTTGGCTTTCTTGGTCACAGCATCACGCTGTTCGCTCATGTTGAGCTTCCTGTCCACCAGGACCCCCAGGTCCCTTTCCACAGAGCTGCTCCCCAGCCAGGTGGATCCCAGTCTGTGCTGCACTCCTGGATTATGTTTTCCCATGTGCATGACCTTACAATTCTCCTTGTTGATCTTCATAATGTCCTTGCTGGCCTACTCTTCCAGCCTATCCAGATCTCCCTGCAGAGCAGCTCTCCCTTCTGGAGTGTCTGCTTCCCCACTCAATTTGGTGTCATCAGCAAACTTCATCAGGCTACACTTGATGCCGTTATCGAGATCACTTATGAAGATGTTGAATAACATTGGGCCCAATATTGATCCCTGGGGGACCCCACTTGTGACAGGTTGGCACTTGGAAAAGGAGCTATTTAGGGTGCGGCCTGTCAGCCAGTTCCCCACCCGCTGCACAGACCACTTGTCTAGGCCATAACGCATTAATTTCTCCAGGAGGAGACTGTGGGGGACCGTATCAAAGGCCTTGGAGAAGTCCAGGTAGATGATGTCCACCGCCCACCCCATGTCAACCAGGCAAGTCACTTTGTCATAGAATGCCACCAGGTTTGTCAAACGTGATCTGCCTTTAGTGAAGCCATGTTGGCTTTTCCCAATCACGTGCTTCATTTGACTTGTGACGGCCCCCAGGAGGATGCGTTCCATAACGTTCTGTGCTGGTTTTGGCTGAGAATTAACCCCTTCTCAGGCCAAACCAGCACACTTTCCCATAACTTTCTCTACTATGAAAGCACACTTATGTACTATACTTGTGTCTGTACTTCTCTTTTTCTTTTTTCCCATCTGTATTTTTTGTTCAGTTGCACATGAGTATGGTGTGATTGTAGCTGTATTTTTCTGTTTCATTTCACCCTGAACGCTTGCATACTACCTGATCAGCATGGACGCGTTTTCTGCTCCATAGTTACAATATATCCTAGCCTTACATTTTGTGTCTTGCTGGGGTTACTATTCCTGTGTGTTCTGGTGTACAAACTGCTCATTTGTCTCTTGGAAAAGGGTGCCTAAAACTAAGGCTGTGATTTAAATACTGAAACTACACACCATCCGCAGCTTTCCTGCTGATACTGCTGTGCCGCTGGCAGTATCGGAGGCAGCAGTCATGAAAGCAGCAGGAGCAATGGCAGCAGCAGGTGTGTGATTAACAGTGCGCTACATCTTTACACAAGAGCAAGTGGTAAACTTACAGAATTATGAAGTCTTACCTGTTTACAGACTGGCTCCAAAGTAGGCTAAGAATTGAATTGTCTTGCTTACCCCCCCCAAAATGCTACTTAAATTTGTAAGTGAATAACCAAAGGGGAAGAAACACTATATACAGGCATGAAGAATTTGAAGAAGACACTGGAAGTCAGTTTGTGCTGTGGAGCTGGAAGGCTGTCTTTAACTGTGCAGTATACACGACAACCCCTTTTACTGACAACCACTTTAGTTGTAAGACTATTGAGTCCCTTCATAATTTTCATGGTACTTGCTACTGAAAAATTGAGTTTCATTTTCAGCTGAACCAGAAAGATTTTGCAGCCTTTAGATGTGACATAAAAATGAAAATAATGCCACGTACGTGCTTTTACAACATTAGCGAAAATAGGTTTTGTAAGAAAGTAACCAAAACTGAAAAGAACTTCTATCAGGCATTTTGCAAATATTGTCTGTCTCAGTCGTATCCCAGGCCCTGCTGCATCAAACCTAACAGTCTCCTTTAGCTGAAAATTGGGCTCCTGATCTTTTACCCACAGTCTCATAGAGTAATCAGCATGGTGTTATGAAATATATACCTTAAACTGTGTTGATACCAAAAACACATATTCAGTTTTTATTTAGCTTTTAGTTGTACAAATATAGATTTAATGTGTTCATCACTCTTTGCATTGTGTAAAATATAGTTGAGGTTATTGATGGCTGTTTTAATGTTTCTTAACGCATTATTAAAAGAAAAATGTTAAATAACAATTTAGATCATATTTAGTATTGTTTAATGCAAAGTCAGATACCTGTCTGTACTTCACTTACAGGTTTAATTTGGATATACGTGCTCATAAGCCAAAATGTTGTACTATGTGTTTCTCAACCTTTTATTTTCAGTGCATTATTTTAAGCTAAAAAGTATAAAATTTAAAATTAAAACCTGTATGTTTAAGCAGTACTGAGGCAGTAGAAAATATACATGAGAATGAGCGTGATTTTCTATAACTTGTAGAATATCCGTAAGTATTAAGAAGCCGTGGTACACTTACATTTAAAAATAAAATATACCAGTCAATTCTATCTGATTATTATTAAACTTATGATTTAACATTTTAGCTAGATATATTTTTATTGATAAATATATTTATAACTTGGATTTTGGCAGATACCTGCAGTTATTGTTGGTTGGTGTTCCTGAAGAAGAAAGGATTTTGTAATCAGTCTTTGTCTCTGCCTGTCAGCCTAACAGTAGTTTTGTAGCCAGTTGGAGATAAAGTTAATAAGGGAGTAATGTCTCAAAGACAGGAAATCTCAGAAGTTTATGAAACCTGAATATGTGTTTTATCATAAATTCTGGGGAAGTCCTTATTGTCGCAGGCTTGAAGAATCTCAAATGTTCATTGCATGATGACTTGCAGTCCAAGCCCTTACACATTTTAAATAGACTCTGATGCACTGTTTTCAGATGATCTCTGTAAATGCTGGGAGTGGGTGGGGTGGGGTGGAGTTTTTAAGAGACTTTCAGCTTTAAGGAAGAGCACATTGAATCCTCAGGGGCCACCAAGTAGCTAGGGAAAGGTATGGATAGGCAAGTGTTGGAAAGGATGTGGATTGTTTTTGTTTGGTTGGGTTTTGTATGGAAGGAAAAGTAATATGCCGTAAGGGTATATACCGTAAGGTATGCTCTAAGAGGAATGATGCAGACTTACCAGGTTGGGCAAGAAATTTGCATAAAGGGACATAAGTTGATGTGTTACTGAGGCTGATAAAAGGAGTAGATAAGAAACATGTCTCTGCTTTCTAATCTGTGATGACAGAGGACAAGGACAGAAGAATAATAGGGTAAAAAGCCTGTGAGATTCTCCTGATAATATGTGAGATGGAAGGGAAAATGTGTTAGGTATTGTGAGGGTGTCAAAGATGATTAATAGAATTGGGGCAGTTGGCATGGAATTAAACTGGTGTAAAAAATTAGAATGGCACAATACACTTTTTGAAATAGAGTGGTATGTGTCCATTTTACTTGTTGAATTGAGAAGATTTACTGTGAAGCCCCTCTATCACATATTAGAGAACAAATATATTAATAATACGTTGTAAGAATTTAAGAATAGAAAGACAGTACAAAACCCAAGTAATTCTAATATGCCTTTCATTAGGAAAAAAAAAATTTTATAAAAAGCATAATGTTTCTACTTCAGAATACTGTTGAAATTTTTCCCTAATAAAATGTTGGATGACTTAACGTTTAAAATCAAAGCTACATTAAGCTTTTAGACTACGCTTGCCTTTAAGGCCCATGTAACTTATTTAATCCCAAAATTACCCATGATTGACATAAATTTGGCATCCTATCGTTTTGTAGTTCAAAATTACAGATGCTGGAAATAGGGCTATTTACACAGAGGAAGTGAATTGCCCATAATTTTGCAATTTCCTGCTTAAATATTACGAATTTAATCACAGATTGTGTCCCATATCTGGGCCTTGGCAGGTAGGAGTGCAAGGTTGGAATAACTCCAGTTGCTAGGGGCTGCTGTTGAAAAGTGGATGAAAGGGTTTTTTATGCCATCACAACCCAATCAAGCATTTTAATACTTCTAAGAAATCATCCTTGGTTTCTTTGTAAATCAAATAAATCTTTGTTCCTTAGGCAAGCCCTACTTTTGATTGTAGAATCACTATGATTAAATGTTGCTTTTACCTGTGAGAGACAGACGCACATGCGCACATATATATTTTTAGCACCTATTTGCCATAGCTTTTCTGTGGAATCCATTGCTCCTTTAAATATTCTGTGTCATTATGAACACAAAAGAACAAAGACTGAAAAACGAAATGAACAGAAACAGTGGTTTACTTGGAGTTTGCAGAGCTGGAAGTACTGGAACACTGCACAGCTGACACAGGTACCTAGCACTAAATTATGTGGGACCTCCCAAGCCAAATAGCTGAGGATGAGCACACACCTACTGAACTTGATACCAGTCCTCTCTGGCAATGTATATAAGTTGCCTTGCAGCATTATTATCTCCCTGTTTACCCATCCCTGACTGTGGTTGTTCCTGATGAAATAGTTCTTAGAATTTGTGGATGCTTTAAATCTAAGGGCAGTTAGAAAACAGTAATAATCAATGCAAAGTGCTAAAAGCTTTGTCTGGGATGTTGCTGTTTTGTTTCATCATTTTTACTGATTCTCTGTTTGTTTGAATGTTTTTAATGTCCCACATATGAATGACAACAAATTCTGGTCTAGCAGCACAACTTCTATTTTTTCAATAGAAGGTGCATAAATGAAGATCCATTCCCCAGTGTGTTTTTAATTTTGTAAGCGTTTTATGAATGTTCCATTTTATGCTTGGAAACAAAGACTCATAAAGATCTGTGACTACATTAAGTGTTTGTATTCTTAATATGCCTGTGCCGTCTTCTTGTGTACTTGCCCTCTTTTTGTGTAATACCTGAGTACTTGACTTTCTATTTTGATTATTTGTAAATCAGCCATCTTAAAAGCTTTCAGAAGGTTTAGTTGAGTGGATTTGTGTTTTGTTTCCAGAATTATTATTTTATTCAATGCCATTGGAATTAATTTATAGGGATTTTCCTTCACAGGTAGTGTTTTAGTACACTATCTCACATTCAAAGCTTTCTGAACAATTTCTGCTACTGTTTGTTTATTAAAATACAGCCAAGGAAAATGAGTACACTTTGAGAATCACAATATTTTCTGAGTTGTATTTCACCTACCAATCTAATTTCATGTGAATGTATCCAAGTCATCTTAAACTATACTAGCTACCTGCTGTAACTAGTACTTTTCCTTCTTTGTGGATTATTTTTCAACGTAGCCTTTCCCACTGTAATTGACCTTACAGCTTCTTGCTGCTCTTCTCACCTGACTCCATTCCCTAAAGAAGGGCTGCCTGTCTGCATAATACTCTCCCTTTGCCTTTTGACCACAGTTGTAGGAAAAGTAGGGGAAAAAATCTCATCAACCCTTCAACAAAAGGGACAAAAGAAGTTATATTATGTAGCTTATAAAATGATGTGACCCTTCAGCTGAAGTAGACAGTATTTCTCTTATGGGAAATTGCACTTAAGCATGATTTCTCCTGAAGAATGAGCCATGTTCCATTGGCGCCAACAGCAAATCTCCTCAATTCATGCCAAAACATGAGCAAAATATGCTTTCCAAATCAAAAACCATAAAAAAAAAATCCCTCCCCAAACTTTTCTTTGTAAGCCTGGGAACTGAAAGTCAATCAAGCTAAGTTCCTGAGACATACCATTAATGATTTTCTGCCTTTAGTTATACCTAGGTGTAACCTCAGAGTCTTCAGTGAGATTACAAACCTATATTACACTTCTTTGTGAAACCGAAGCATAGATGAGCATAATAATTAAAGGCAAAGCCCAACTAATATTTGCTTTTGCATGGGTGGGTTGGTTATGGATTTGAAAACAGCATTAAAAAGGCTTTTCTAAGGCCCTCAGGGTTATGTCAAAATGTGAAGACTTGGGGGTGGTTTTTTAAGGGTTATTTTTAACCTGGCTTACTTTGCAATCTGTTTCACAACACATTCCCGTGAGTATTTTTCTGTGAACAACTGAAGAGGAATGTTGTAGCATGGAGTGAGAATGAGTTGTGAGAATAGGGGCCATGGCTGTCTGTTGGTGTCACTTGGCAAGCTCACTAAGTAGATGTCATCTAGGAAGGGCCTTTCTACCTCACTAGGTCACTTGGGAGACAAATTCCAGGTCTTAGAAGTTTATTTGCAGCAAATAAGATGGTGAAATAAGAGGGTATTTTTCACCAACTTCACTATGCTATCAAATGTGGTCCCACATGCTGGAGTGACAAATAGAATCACAATAAAGAAATGACAATATATTGATACATATTGATTTAAATGCAGGAGAAGGAAAGGAGATCTGTACAGGCAAAAAAAGAAATAAAGGTAACTCAATCAGTAATCCTGCATACAAAGGACACATAAGTAAATACATTATTGATAATTTTACGTTTATCTCTGGGCTTTTTTCACATAGTAAATTGCTGGTTTGTGAGATTGTTTTACAGGTGTTTTATATAGGTGCAAAAGATTTCTCTCCTTCTCTCTCTTAATTAACTAAATAAAGCCTGTTTTGGCTCTCTGCTGTAATAAAATTGTGGAAAACCTTTAGGGGCAAGGGAAGATTGCTACTGATGCAGGTTTTTGCTTACAGATTTAACTGACTCTGTAAAATGAGAGAAGAGAATGTGTATTCCTTCTTGTGAAAAAAGCCTTATATGTCCCTTTTGGTCAGTCAGAAAATGTGAACTAAAATGTTGTCCTGGTTTTGACTGGGGTAGAATTAATTTTCCTCCTAGTAGCTGGTATAGTGCTGTGTTTTGGATTTAGCATGAGAATCATATGTTAACACACTGACATTTTAGTTGTTGCTAAGCAGTGCTTATACGAAGTCAAGGACTTTTCAGCTTCCCGTGCTTTGCCAGTTGTTGTGGTTTAGCCGGCAACTTAGCCCCACACAGCCGCTCACTCACTCCCCCACCGGTGGGATGGGGAGAGAATCAAAAGGGTAACACTCATGGGCTGAGATAAGAACAGTTTAATAATTAAAATAAAACAACAACAAAAATGCAATGGAAAGGAAAACAATGAGAGGCGTGAAACCTGGGGCGAGGAGGGGGGGAAGGGGAATCAACTGCCAAAACAAACTGCATGTGACGCAGGCGCTCACCGCCCGCTGACCCGACGCTGCCAGTCCCGGAGCCACAACTGCACCCCCGCGTGCCAACTGCCCCCATTAATATACTGGTCATGGCATCACATGGTATGGAATGAACATCCCATTGGCCAGTTGGGGTCAGCTGCCGTGGCCCCGCCCCTCCCAGCCTCCTTCAACATGACAGAGCGTGGGAAGCTGGAAGGGTCCCTGACCACCACAGGCACCACAGTGAAGAGGATTAACCCCTTCTCAGCCAAAACCATCACACCATTGTGGCAGAGGGAGCCACTCATGAACCAAGAGGTGCACAAGGAGCTATGAGGGAGCATAGCCAGGACAGCTGACCCACACTAGCCAAAGGGATGTTCCACACCATATGACGTCAGCTCAGTAACCAAACTGGGGGGAGTTGGCCTGGGAGCAGGGATCACTGCTCAGGATGAGCTGGGTGTCGGTCAGCAGGTGGTGAGCAGTTGCATCACTTGTTTTTCCTGGGTTTTGTTTCTCTTTATGTTGTTTTCATTTTCATTACAATTTTTAATTTTTGTTTTTAATTTTTGTTTTGTTTTATTTTGGTTTGGTTTGTTTCATTTCATTTTATTTCAATCATTAAAATGTTCTTATCTCAACCTTTGAGTTTTCTTACTTTTACCATTCCAATTCTCTCCCCCTTCCCACCAGAGGGGAGGAGGGTGAGCAGGCAGCTGTGTGGTGCTTGGTTGTGGCTGGGGTTAAACCATGACAAATATGAACTCCACCTCGGAATAATTTTTATTATTTTCTGGTATCTAAACAAACACATAATATTGTTATGCTAGTAGTTTGCAAACTGCCTGTGTACTAGATGTTTTTGAGGAGTAAACAAATAAATATTTCAGGAGGTTTTTGTGAAATCCGTAAATGAGAGATTTCAAAGAATTATTTCAGTTTCTATTTCTGCTTTTTAAAAGGCACTTACAGGCAAGCACTGCTGGACTAAAGTGATCAACTTACTGGCATTAAATTATTTTTCCTATTTACTTTTCACGTTCAGTTTCAGCTGGCAACACAACAGCCAATTAAAGTATTCATGGTTTATTTCTGCAGATTTTACTTTAAGTAGCTGGAGAGAGATGTAAATTATTACATTAGCAGTGTGTGTCAGGAGATAATGAATTCCAGAAGAAAAATATTTCCATTTCCCCATTATGTGGGGTTGTATCTTGACATTTCTTTTCCAACAATCATACACTGTATTTCTGGGCATTTGATACCCTGTTTTTGTTTATTAATTTTTAAGAGATCCCAGCAGTATTAAAATAATATTTTATAATATTAAATAATACAAATAAATAATATAAATAAATAATATAATAAATAATATCAGTTTTATTCAGGACAAATGACCTCTTAATGATATATTTCAACACGATGGAATATATAAGATTTTCCATGGTCTAAAAAAAATTATTTTTCAATCTGATTCATTATGTAGACCTACTGGAAAGAAAACAGTTTTTCAATTACTAGCAGGTAGATGTTTTCTGTCATTATGTAGGGACCTAGCCATGCTTCCAATAAGGTTAACATATGCATGCACTCTTTTATTGGGTTAAAAATATAGGGCTGAATTGTAAGCTCGCTTCCCACAGTCATCAGTGACTAACTTGTTTTTAATGGCAGTTGAAAAAAGATGGCAACTTGGATCCTATGTATTTCTATATCTGGGGAGTTTTGGTGAAATGTTTGTGGACCTAGCTGTGTCTTAGTCAAACAGTTGTTCATGATTTTGGCCTAAGAATCACACTAGTGAACTAAAGTCCAGTCATACAGAAGCTGGTTTGCATTTCCATCCACCAGAAACAGAGAATAAACTGTCATCAGCAAGTCTTTTGCCCTTCTTCCAGGCTTGCTTTATTTCCAAAATAGCAACTCAAATCCAGAACAAGTTGGTTTAAACTCTTGAGGGACAGTCCCTAGAGGCCTTTCTCAGTTTACTGGGGTAATAGGAGAGAAAATATGCTTCTCCTACCCTCCGTCTCCAGAAATTCCTCTTTTGTTCTGTAGCCTTCCAACAGTAGAGGCTGCTTAGTTCTTCTAGTGAAGTGTAGCTTGGTGCTGACTATTCTGTGTGTTTCCGTTATCGTCCCCTTTCCCCATATTCTTTTTGTACAATTGTTTATAAAAGGAGAAATGTACATGCTGAGTTATTGTAAGTAATTTGGCTAAAATAATAAATGATTACTTTCTTCCTAATGAGTAAGTTCCTTGAGGGCACATCCCACTTAGATATAACTCAATTTTTTACCAGAACTAAGGAATTAATGAACGATGCCGGCTACATTTCTGTGTGGATGAGGTCTTGCTACCACCTCAGTTTGATTTTTCTTTAGAACTACTTTTGTGTTGCAGTGAGCTGCTCCCTTGAGCCAAATCACAGAATGGTAGGGGTTGGAAGGGACCTCTGGAGATCATCTTGTCTAACCCCCCTCCAGGTACACCTAGAGCAGGGGGCACAGGAACACGTCCAGGTGGGTTTTGAATGTCTCCAGGGAAGGAGACTCCACAACCTCCCTGGGCAGCCTGTCCCACTGTTCTGTCACCCTCACAGGAAAGAAGTTTCTTCTCATGTTTAGCTGGAACTTCCTGTGTTCCAACTTGTGCCCATTGCCCCTTGTCCTGTCGTTGGGCACCTCTGAAGAGTCTTGCCCCATCCTCTTGACACCCACCCTTTAGATATTTACAGGTATTGATGAG
Organism: Phalacrocorax aristotelis; assembly: GCF_949628215.1. Taxonomy (NCBI): domain Eukaryota; kingdom Metazoa; phylum Chordata; class Aves; order Suliformes; family Phalacrocoracidae; genus Phalacrocorax; species Phalacrocorax aristotelis. Next base: position 23,460,618 of record NC_134282.1, on the reverse strand, counting down.
ATGCCCCCTCAGTCTTCTCTTGTCTAGGCTAAACAAACCCAAGTCTCTCAGCGTTTTGTCATAAGGGAGATGCTCCAGGTTCCTGATCATCTTGGTAGCTCTCCGCTGGACTTGTTCAAGCAGTTCCACGTCCTTCTTAAACTGGGAGGCCCAAAACTGGACACAGTACCCCAAATGTGGTCTCACTAGGGCAGAGTAGAGGGGGAAGATAACCTCTCTCAATCTGCTGGCCACACTTCTTCTAATGCACCCACGACACCGTTGGCCGCCTTGGCCAACACTGCACATAGAGATGTTTATGGATCAAATAAGCTTCCTGCTCAGGACCTGTTCAAAGGTCATGCTGGAATTTTTAACCTGTGCATAAGCACATTAAATCAATGCAGTAGAAAAGTCCATGAACTGAGCCTCTAGGCTGGCTGGCTTTTGGGGTTTTCTGGTCTGTGAGAATCTGAGTCAGGGAATGCTAACACATTTTTAGAGACAGCTGTGATTTAGTCTGAGTTTATAAAAGGTGAAGAGTGAAACTCAGGCTCTGATAGAGTGTAATGAAAATTCGTGGATGATTTCTATACTTTCAAAATACTTTTTCAGTAGTACAGCTGTTAGAAATGGATTATATTTATAATTGAATGTTCCATTTATGGATGCTTAATTCACAAATGAAATATTATTGTTTCTAGCATTTGAAGTTCATTTTCTTATGCTGAAAAGAAGCTACAGTTTTAAATATATATGGCTTTATCTGATTAAATGTGGCTATATTATACTTACCTCCTCCATGGAAACAAAAGCATTGACATAGTGGTTGGGGAAGTCACATCAGGCTGGGTTTTCCATCCTGCTGTGTCATTTTAGTCAAGTTCAACTGGACCCTCTAGGAAATTATTTTACTGTAGGAAGCCATGACTTACTGTCATCCTCTTCCCTGTCCAGGTCTCCAAGGTCCAGGATGGAATGAAAATTTTTGTGTATATCCACAGATCCTTTAAGAACTATGCAATTTTATATGAAACCCAGTTTACAGAGCTGTTATTCCAGGTTTCTGGTTGGTGGGTTGGAGAAAGAAATATTTGTCCTAAATTTCATGGAATGAAATGGCTAAATTTGTTTTTGCATTTCCTATTTCATAGTTAGGAGTTGGCCATAGCAAAAAAATCTGGCATTTACATATATAAGCTTGGTTTGAACTTAACCGAGAGACTTACTGCAAAGTGAGAAAAATGTTGTGAGGAATCCTTTTCAGCTGACCACGGTTGTGCTTTGAATACTACGTGAACCCATGAAAAGTTAGAGGTGCCAAATCATACTTTCCTTCTTCAATCCTCCGGGGTTTGTGGAGCAAACCTAGTGAAGAGGACATTGCATGCAGAGCCCTTTAATGGCTAAATGCAACAAGGCAGCAAGTATTTTATCTGTGCTTGCCTTTACACTGCCCACAGAGTGACAATTCATTTTAAATTCAGTGGGTTATTGGGCAGTATAAAGTCTTACGTAGTATCTTGTACAAAAAGTGTATTGTAAAGATTTTGCAATGTGGTAATACAACAGAGGAGGCACAGAAAGCAATTTTTAACTATGATTCAACATCATTTAAGTATGATTCCCCATCCATTCATCTTCCACGTGAATATTCCTTTTATTATTTCTTTTATAATATATTGAACTCCATGAATGAGGTTTTCAAAAACATCGAGATTCTATTCTACCATCTGCAAAATGTAGTGGATTATTGCCAGGTGCAATCCACCAAGACATGATTGTGGTAGAACTGTGGAACAAAGTTGTTAACAAAGCCAGTAGTTGGCAAATATTGACTGACTTTCTGCAGTATAATTTGGTTTTAAATATCCATATACATCTGCTGCTTAACGTTTTCCTGCCTAATGGAAAACACGTATCAAAGTCAGTCTCCATATACTCAAAAGCAGCCTGTCACGTAAATGAATAAATTAATGGCAACTGAAGCAGGACCTGTCAATTACTAGGAACATTAATTATTCTATTAATAATGACTTAGTTTAAATCTTGTTTCAAAGACATATTGGACAATGCAATTCATTAATTTCATTTGGTGTTTCAGCCATGTGTGTTAATTGGATTATGTATATTTTGGCATAGCTGAATTTCCATTATGTTTCCATTCCATGTAGTTGTCCTCTGACTTGCCCCAAAAACCTGAAACCCTGCCATTAAGGACACTCCTTTGAAGCTGAATAGTGAGACATGTTAAAATATGTATTGCTGTGCAGACTGAATTGCACAGGGATGGAAAAAAAAACCCCTAATTTTTCCATACTGTAATTTTGAAACTGCATATTTGTTCTCTTTTTTTTTTCATTGTGGAGGAGCTAATTAAATTATAAATTAAAATTCATGGTTATTTTGAAATGCACTTAATTTCCTACTTTATCTCTTCCCTTTTCCTCTTCATACTTTTACATTTCATAACTTCCTCTTTGGAAATTTTACTTCCTTTATTAAGCCTTTTCTTTTAAACAGAACCCTTAGGTGTATAATATATACTCCTTATGTATAAAAATGTGCCACTAACATATTACAGAAATTTTGTTCTGTGAATTAATTCTATGGAATAACTGGACAATTGAGAAAAGGCTGTTGGAATGAATTTTAAGTTTCAATAAGTTAAAGCCATTCCTAACCTGAAAAAACTATTTATTCTTGGAATATTCTGCTTGACAAAGAATTCTTTACCATCTCTATTTTTCATTTTCTGTAAATATATCTCAAACAACTAGAAATGTTTAAAAGTTAAACCACTATGCAATTATATGTTCAGGGGAAATACAGCTATCTCTGGGAGAACAACAGAAGTGCTCAGTTCAGCTCAATCTTTACTAGCATGCATTCAAGTATGGCCTTAGATTGAACAAACTGCAGTCAAGACCACTTAATCAAATCAAGGAGATGCCATACTCTCAAGTGCAAACTGGTCAGTGAGACATCATCCTGTTCCAGTTTAAGCTTTGTTTTAGTCTGAGAGTGAAAAATATCATATTGACTCAAGCCCAACTCTGAAGGCTGGGCCAAATCTTCCTGTCTTTCCTTCTTTGATTGCTTTCTGTCCCGACCCATACGCAGGCAGTGTGGAGACCATGTAAGTGCCCTTTAGGTATCATTGCTACCTGTTCAGCTGTTTCTGTGATATTAAATGCGAAGAGGTGACCATGGAATTGATTTCATCCATGTGATTGGCACCCAGATTACACAGGCGTAAATTACATTTGCTGTGTGACCATAACCATGCGACATTTCTCTGAGTTATAGAAATGTTCAACATACTTTCCTTTTTTTTTTAATAAGATTACAGTCAGTGAAACTGTTTGTGGTAAGCTTGTTCCAGCTCCTAATCTTGTGTATGCAAATGGTCCTGATGCTATGAAAGCATTTCTGATATAAATTTATGCACAGTTTAGAATTTCATGGTTTTATGTTTTAGTTTTTTCAAATATTTTAATTTTCTGTGGCATTTTATTATCAATTTAGAGTTGAATTTGAGATTCCCCCCCCATTTTGTTCCTTTTTTCTTTTTTCCCCCCTTTTTTTTTTTAACAAAATTCATTTTTGGGCTCCCTTTGTTACTCAGCTGTCTATTAGACAAAGTCTCAGAAGTACATGATTCATATTAATGGGCTGCAGACTTCTTGGGTCAAGCATCTCTCTGTCATAAATGTATTGTTTCTGTCTTTCCAATCAACATCCCACAAGAGGGCTAGGAAGCTTGGCGATTAGGAAAGATTTTATCTTCCTAGGAAGCTTTCTGTGACTTCAGAGATTTCCATAGCACAGCAGATGATACCAAGATTAAAAAAAAAAAAAAGTATCTGTTCTGAAGTAGCAAATAACCAACAGTTTTAAAATGCAGTTGTGATGGCTGTGATTTGGGTAAAATTCCCTGTTTCACTAGTGGCTTCATTTCATTTTAAGTCATTGATGCTGTATTTTACTTCCTATTCTGCAAAATACTGCTTACAGTCTTTTATGGGGTATTGGTACAGATAAATGTATTCAAAACTGCAAACTGTTCACTAGAAAAGCTTATGGATAACTAGAAAATAAATACTACTATAAGCAGAAATCTATTCTGAAAAAATGAATCCAGAGTAGCTGGACTGAAAAGATATATTTACTGCTGGTTTAACTATATTTAGAGCAAAGTATTGAATCATTCTTGAAGAAGGTCATTCTCTTCTACCTGAAGAAAAACTCTCAATATATTTAATTTTTCCTTGGGTAATACTGGAGATGACATTAGATCCATGCTAGTTGGAAGCTGAAAGTTGGTGAAAAAGAAATCTTAAGAGGTATGTTCTTTCCTAGGGATGTCACTTTTTTCTTTTTTTTTTTTAATCCCCACCCCCACCCCGGTCAACACCTACGTATAGTCAAGACTCATCTGTCTATGTGTATTACACAGAAAACTATCTTTTTAATGATGTTCCTACTTTAGGACCTATTTGGTGGCTGTTTTGAGATAGAAAGCTAGGCTGACAGAGATTCCTGTGAAGCAATTTTCTTGAGTCATTAAAATGCATCCTAGCAATAATCATTTGAAAATATAAGATGAAACATTTCTCTGGTCTACAGATCTATAATGCTCAGAGATTGGAAGTTGGCTTTAAGCAGATATATTCATGTCCATCCCTTCTGTGAATTCAGTAGTGGGCTGCTGGACACGGACAGTTTTCATTCTTTCCATAGCAAGTATTAAAAAAAAAAAGGGGTGGGGGTGGGGAGTGGGGAGAGGGAACAGCACCAAAAATACTCTATAATAGAACGTGTCGTATCATTTATGATGATTGGCAACTTCTTATCTCCGTAGTACGTTTTGACTATTAATGTTATGCATGCTTTACATTTTTTTTCCCTTCTACATTCACATTTTCTTTCCTGTTTGTTTGTTTTTGGTTTTGGGTTTTTTTAGGGAGATAAAACACACCTATCTTTTTCATTTTCAGAGCCATAATGTGCTTGAGTTCTTATTCTGTGCAGGATAGACTTGTTGAAGGAGAAAATGAGTAATCTGAGTCTTTCAGCTGTGACTGCTTTATATCGCATGAGTTTTTTCACCCATTTTTGCTTCTTTATTAGCACCTTTTACTTTTGTCAGCTAGAGCAGATTGAAAACTAATGGTGAAGTCCAGGTGCTAAGTTAATGCTGACAGCGAACAAAATCATTTTGGAGAAGGCAAGTAAATTCCTCTGTAATCAGATTCAGTACTTTTGGTATGAGAGACATTGTTTCTATTCAATTCAGGCAGAATTCCATGGTTTGAATATGAAATACTATAAGAAGTCAGGCTCTTTGAAAAGTCAACTAAATCCTCAGTTAAACTACATTGCCCCATTATTTGTATTTACTGCTTTTTAAATCAGGTACCACAAAAACTCCTGTGGGAAAAAAGCTTCACAAATGTATAGACGACAGAAGAGGGACTTGAATAATTTAAGCAAGCTGCATGAAATAATTGGATACCATGCACTGCATGTGATCAGCCACTCCAGTTCTTTTCCTTGTTGTCAGTCTTTTGATCCTTTGCCTGACATTAGACAAAGGAGTGGCAGATATGGAAAACTAGGTAGCTGGAGCAGAGAGGAATGAGCTGACAAATCAAACACCATATCAAAAGAACTACCAAAACCCAACAAAATCAAGGTGTGACTGCTTAATCTATCTGAGACTGAATAGATCTAGTGGGAATGGTTAGTTTTCATCTCCCCCTGTATTTTTAAACTATTTTTCTGATCCTTATTCTCATTTTAAGAGCTTTCATTTGTTTGGTTTTGTTTTTTAAGAAAGAAAGGAAATTCCATATTAAAACTTCATGTGCTAAGAGGGAGTGAGGTTGCCAGGTCACTGTGATTGTCATCTCACCCAGAGGAGAGAATAATATGTCTGTATGATTAGTATCTTTCTTATCCACTGCAAGACTGTAAAAAGGAGTAATCTTTTATGTGCTTGCACACTTCCCATATGACAACATCCCTTTTATGAGAGCCCTAAAAAAGGTAGCCCTGTGTAAAGACTTGGGGATTAGTTCTGGCTTCTCACATTTAAATCTTAGCAAATGCCCTGACTGCAGCCATTGCACAAAAAAATGACATGAAGTACTGTGTTCTGCAGTAAAAGTGAGAGTGAATATGTCTAGCAGAAGGCATTAACTCATATATTTTCCCAGTGCTCTCCTTTGTGAAAAGTTATTGGAAGAATTTTAAACATGTCAGAGTTAGAAAATGTCATGCAGAGAAGAACTGAGAACGTGTATTCCAATTCTCAGATCTAGTATGACCCTAAAGAATTCTTCAGATTAGAGTAAGATATTTCAGATGGTCCTGCTCAACCAATACATGCTCTCTGCACCTGGGTCTGAGTCTATCTGCCAAGTTTATTGAACACGTCCAAATACTGATTTCCTCAGAAGATGAAAACTTGGTTAAATTTGGATAACATAGTCCACCATCCCATTTTAAAACCTCTACTAAAAGTAAACAGAACACTGAAAAAAGGGGGCTGGGGCACAGAGCTGCTGTTAACAGAGTCAAAGTGTTAACTTTAAACCAATTGTGATGATGTTTTTGAAGAACAGAGCATATTAGAAGTCATGAAAGGGAAACTGAGGTCAGACAATAAAGTTATGAACAAAACAAAAGAGGGTCTAGGAACCCTCTTTGTAAATAGGAACTTTAAATAATAGGAACTTTTGTCTGACTTAAACTATGAGTAACATAATCCATTACACCTTTAATCATCCTGCTGTCACTGCAAGTTTAATCATTATACAAAATTGCTGTTTAAGAAATACAATGGCTATAATATATAGATTTTATGATCAACCTAGGTCCTTCTTTAAAAGTATTTTAAAGGAAAGTCATTGTATGAATAAGGACATTGTAAAACCAGAGATGTAGCTCCAGTGTTTATTGTGCCTCAGCAATTTCCAGTTTAAATATGTTTAAGTTAGTATATATTAAAAAAAGTTTATTTTTCTGAAGTAAATACTTAAAATTTGAATCTTTAATATGTGGACAGGGTTGCTGTCCTTAAAGATTTTGCAGACCAGATGCTGATGTCTGTAATACATGCACAACACTTTTGGCTTTAATATTTTTTTCAGTGTTCTGAACCTCTCATGGCAAGAGGCTTGGTGATACCCAAGAGGGAAGAGAGTGCAGATTCATAGTGTTCTAGGTGGTGTGGATTGCTTATCCTGAATAGGCCCTACAGCATCCCTGCACCTCATTCAGGCCCAGATTTTGCAATCTGTATCTCAGGCAATCCCTTGATGGGAGTGGTCACAAATGGCCACGTTGTATTCAGAATGAACAAGATTTTAGATCTTCCCTGCCTACCTTGGGGGTTGATAAAGTTATGAAAGTTTTAAAAAAAAGGTGTTTTTTTTTTTTAAAAAAAGGGAACTTTCGTTTCCACATATATGTTTCTGAATTCAAGAAATTGCAGGCCCTGGTCCTTAGGGGGGACTTGAACCACCCTGATATTTGCTGGAAAAGCAACACAGCAAGACATGCACGATCCGGAAGGTTCCTGCAGAGCATCAAGGACAACTTTTTGACTCAAGTGATGGAGGAGCCAACAAGGCAAGATGTGCTCCTCAACCTTATCCTAACAAACAAGAAAGAGCTGGTTGAGGATGTAAGAGTTGGGGGTACCCTTGGCTACAGTGACCATGAGATGGTCAAGTTTAGGATACTGTGAAGTAGAAGCAGGGCTATGAGTCAGGTTACATCCTTGGACCTCAAAATGCCAACTTTGGCCTCTTCAAAGACCTGCTTGGAGGAATCCCATGGGTTAGAGCTCTGAAAGGCAGGGAGGCCCAAGAGAGCTGGTCAGTATTGAAGGACCACTTCCTCCGAGCTCAAGATTGGTGCACCCCCAGGAGGAAGAAGTCAGGCAGAGGAGGCAGGAGACCTGCATGGATGAGCAAAGAGCTTCTAGAGAAACTCAGATGGAAGAAGGAGGTTCACAGTATGTGGAAAAGGGGACTGGCCGCTTGGGAGAAATATAGCAATGTTGTCAGGGTATGCAGAGATGCGATGAGGAAGGCCAAGGCCCACTTGGAATTAATTCTGGCAGTGTATGTCAAAGATAACAAGAAGGGCTTCTTTAAATACATCATCGGTAATAGGAAGACTGGGGATACAGTGGGCCCACTACTGAACAAGGAAGGGGCCTTGGTAACGCAGGATGCAGAGAAGGTGGAGTTACTGAATGCCGCCTTTGCCTCAGTCTTTACTGCTAAGGTTGGCCCTCAGGCATCTCAGCCCCCAGAGGTGAGAGAAAAAATCTAGAGAAAGGAGGACTTCCCGTTGGCTGAGAAGGATTGGGTCAGAGATCACCTATGCAAACCATATCCTCACAAATCCATGGGCCCCAATGGGATGCACCCGCGAGTGCTGAAGGAGCTGGCAGATGTTCTTGCTGAGCCACTCTCCATCATCTTTGAAAGGTTGTGGAGGACAGAAGAGGTACCTGAGGACTGGAGGACAGCCAGTGTCACTCCAGTCTTCAAAAAGAGCAAGGAGGAGGACCTGGGGAACTATAGGCCAGTCTGCCTCACCTCCATACCCAGAAAAGTGATGGAACCATTCATCCTGGAGGTCATCTCCAGGCATGTAGAGGAAAAGAAGGTTATCAGAAATAGTCAGCATGGATTTATCAAGGGAAGATCATGCTTGGCCAACCTGATAGCCTTCTATGATAGTGTGACTGGCTGGGTCAACAAAGGGAGAGCAGTGGATGTTCTCTATCTTGACTTCAGCATCCTCATAGGCACGTGTCGTGGTTTATCCAGCAACTCAGCCCCACGCAGTCACTCGCTTACTCCCCCACTGGTAGATGAGGGAGAGAATCAGAAGGGTAACACTTGTGGGTTGAGATAAGAACACTTTAATAATGAAAATTAAAAACAACAACAACAACAAAATAAAAAAAGCAATGGAAAGGAAAACAATGAGATGCGCGAAACCTGGGGGGGGGCGGGGGAGGGAAGGGGCGGGGAATGAATCACCGGAACAAACCGCACATGACACAGCTGCTTGCCGCAATGCTGACTCGCCACCACACATCCCCAAGCCACAAACTGCCCCCCTTAATATACCGGTCATGGTGGCACGTGGTATGAAATAAACATGCCCTTGGCCAGTTGGCGTCAACCGTCCTGGCTGTGGCCCCACCCCTCCCAGCCTCCTGCTGACACGGTAGAATGTGGGAAGCTGGAAAGGTACCCGACTATGACAGTGAAGAGAATTAATCCCTTCTCAGCCAAAACCAGCACATTCTCCACCCCTTATTCCATACCATTTACACCATGCTCAGGTCCCATATGATCCAATACAACCTTACCAACCACCACCCCTCCAGGGCCAGCTTGATTGGCAGATCCCCTCATGTTGACTAACCATGTCGCTTTTGCTAAATGTGTATCTCAGTGCTTGAATGTTCCACCCCCCATTGCTCTTAGCGTAGTTTTTACCAGTCCATTGTACCGTTCAATTTTTCCAGAAGCTGATGTGTGATAGGGGATGTGATACACCCACTCAATACCGTGGTCTTTGGCCCAGTTTCCAGCCAGTTATTGTTTCTACCATTGTAAGCACATGGTGCTTGCCTTGACGGGTTTGCGGGAGTATAATATAGTCAGTTTGCCAGGCCTCCCCATATTTATATTTCAGCCATCGTCCCCCATACCACAGAGGCTTTACCCACTTCGCTTACTTGGTTGCAGCGCATGTGTCACATTTGTGGATAGCCTGTGCAATAGCGTCCATGGTTAAGTCCACCCCTCGATCACAAGCCCACCTGTATGTTGCATCTCTCCCTTGATGGCCTGAGGTGTCATGGGCCCACCAAGCTAGAAATAGTTCACCCTTATGTTGCCAGTCCAGATCCACCTCAGCTACTTCAATCTTGGCAGCCTGATCTACCTGCTGGTTGTTTCGATGTTCTTCAGTGGCCTGACTCTTGGGGACGTGAGCATCCACGTGATGTACCTTTACAACCAGGTTCTCTACCTGGGCAGCAATATCTTGCCACAATGTGACGGCCCAGATGGGTTTACCTCCACACTGCCAGTCGCTTTGCTTCCACTGCTGTAACCAGCCCCACAAGGCATTTGCCACCATCCAGGAGTCAGTATAAAGACAGAGCACTGGCCACTTTTCCCGTTCAGCAATGTCTAAGGCCAGCTGGATGGCCTTTACCTCTGCAAACTGGCTCAATTCACCTTCTCCTTCAGTAGTTTCTGCTACTTGTGGTGTAGGACTCCATACGGCAGCCTTCCATCTCCGGTGCTTTCCCACAAGGCGACAGGACCCATCAGTGAACAGGGCATATTGCTTCTCATTTCCTGGCAGTTTGTTATACAGTGGGGCTTCTTCAGCACGTGTCACCTCCTCCTCTGGTGATATTCCAAAGTCTTTGCCTTCTGACCAGTCCATGATCACTTCCAAGATTCCTGGGCAACTGGGGTTTCCTACTCGAGCCTGCTGGGTGATCAGTGCAACCCATTTACTCCACGTAGCATCAGTTGCATGGTGTGTAGAGGGGATGTTTCCTTTGAACATCCAGCCCAGCACTGGCAGTCGGGGTGCCAGGAGCAACTGTGCCTCAGTACCAACCACTTCTGAAGCAGCTCAAACCCCTTCATATGCTGCCAATATCTCTTTTTCAGTTGGAGTATAGCGGGCTTCGGACCCTCTGTATCCCCGACTCCAAAACCCTAGGGGTCGACCTCGGGTCTCCCCTGGCACTTTCTGCCAGAGGCTCCAGGTAGGGCCATTCTCCCCGGCTGCAGTGTAGAGCACATTTTTTACATCTTGTCCTGCCCAGACTGGCCCAAGAGCTACTGCATGAACTATGTCCTGTTTAATCTGTTCAAAGGCTTGTCGTTGCTCAGGGCCCCATTTGAAATCATTCTTCTTCTGGGTCACTTGATAGAGAGGGCTTACGATCATACTGTAATCTGGAATATGCATTCTCCAAAAACCCACAATGCCCAAAAACGCTTGTGTTTCCTTTTTGTTAGTTGGTGGAGACATGGCTGCTATTTTGTTGATCACATCCATTGAGATCTGACAACGTCCATCTTGCCATTTGATTCCTAAGAACTGGACCTCTTGTGCGGGTCCCTTCACCTTACTTTGTTTTATGGCAAAACTAGCTTTCAGAAGGATTTGGACTATTTTCTCTCCTTTCTCAAAAACTTCTTCTGCTGTATTGCCCACAAGATGATGTCATCAATGTATTTTAGGTGTTCGGGAGCTTTACCTTGTTCCAAAGCATTATGGATCAGTCCATGGCAAATGGTAGGGCTGTGTTTCCACCCCTGGGGCAGTCGATTCCAGGTGTGCTGGATGCCCCTCCAAGTGAAAGCAAACTGTGGCCTGCACTCTGCTGCCAGAGGGATTGAGAAGAATGCGTTAGCGATATCAGTTGTGGCATTCCACTTGGCTGCCTTTGACTCCAGTTTGTATTGAAGTTCTAGCATGTCTGGCACAGCAGCACTCAACGGTGGAGTGACTTCATTCAGGCCACGATAGTCTACTGTTAGCCTCCACTCTCCATTAGACTTCCGCACTGGCCATATGGGACTGTTAAAGGGTGAGTGGGTCTTACTGATGACTCCTTGGCTCTTCAGTCCGTGAATGCGCTCATGGATGGGAATCAGAGAGTCTCGGTTGGTGCGATATTGCCGCCGGTGCACTGTTGTGGTGGCGATCGGCACCTGTTGTTCTTTGACCCTCAGCAACCCCACAACAGAAGGGTCCTTTGAGAGACCGGGCAAGGTAGACAGCTGTTTAATTTCCTCCATCTCCAAGGCAGCTACACCAAAAGCCCACGTGTACCCTTTTGGGTCCTTGAAATACCCTCTGCTGAGATAGTCTATGCCAAGGATGCACGGAGCCTCTGGGCCAGTCACAATGGGGTGCTTTTGCCACTCATTCCCGGTCAGGCTCACTTCGGCCTCCAATACAGTTAGCTCTTGGGATCCCCCTGTCACTCCAGCAATGCTGATGGGTTCTGCCCCTATATAGTTTGATGGCATTAAAGTACACTGTGCGCCGGTGTCCACTAAAGCTTTATACTCCTGTGGGTCGGACGTGCCAGGCCATCGGATCCACACAGTCCAGTAAGCCCGGTTATCCCTTTCCTCCACCTGGCTGGAGGCAGGGCCCCTCTAGTCTTGATCATGGCAGTCACAACTCACTTCCTGTAAGTGTGTATCAAGAGTCTCTCTATTAAGCTCAGAAATAAAATCAGCACTTCCACTCCTCTGTCTGGGGACCTGCTCACTGGAAACTGGAGCAGCAGCTTTCCAGGAAGAGCCTCCCTGAGTGACTGTCCTTCCTTGCAGTTCACATACCCGTGCCTCTAGGGTCAAGGTAGGCTTACCATCCCACCTCATCATGTCCTCTCTGTGGTCACACAGGTGGAACCATAGGGTGGCCCGTGGTGTGTATCCTCTCCTTTGAGCCAAAGGACGCTTATTCCTAACAGCTGAAACACTACTCTGTAGAAGTGGGGAGCAGGACATATCTTCTTTGAGTTGCTGGACCTCTCAGGATAGTTTCTTCACAGCAGAGACTAACGAGGAAGAGATATTTGTTTTGTAATCCCCGAGTCTATCAGTCACCTCCGCCACTGTTGGTGCCTCGTCCCCTGTCCAGGATATTACTGCCAATGAGTTTGCATGTGAAGATGGTGTGCTCCGTACAAACTTCCGCCACATGGGTCGTGTGCACTCTGCTTCATCTGATGACTGTTGATTGTCCAGGTCACCATAAAACACCTCATCACAGCTAATTCCCTTAGATACTGGATGCCTTTCTCCATAGTTGTCCATTTTCCTAGGTGATATGTAACATCTTTAAAGGGATATCTTTCCTTCACTCTGGACAGGAGTCTCCTCCAGAGGCTGAGGGCTTGTGATCTTTTTCCAACTGCTTTGACTACTCCCCCTTCCCCAGAAAGGGAACCCAGTTGTTTGGCTTCTTTTTCTTCTAATTCCAGGCTCCTGGCCCCATTATCCCAGCATCGGAGCAGCCAGGTGACAATGTGCTCACCTGAACGACAGCTGAAATCTTTTCGAATATCTCGCAACTCACTCAAGGACAGGGATCGGGTGGTCTCTATTTCATTTATGACTTCTTCCTCCTCTCCTCGTGATGGCCCTGGTTCTTCATCATCTCATTCTAAACGAGTTGACATCTGCTTCCAATATTTCGTCTTGTGTATGGGGGCAACTGATACTGGTACATGTTTATTCTCTGCGTCAGCTCCAGTACTTGTCATGGGGGTTTGCGTAGCCACGGTGCTTGTCCTGGGGGTTTGAGTGGCCGCAGTGCCTGTCACTTTTTCCTTCAATCCAGAGACCTTCTCTTCCCCTTGGGAGCACTGTATACTGTTGAGCAGGGCTCGGTATGCATGGGCCAGGCCCCAGCACGTTGCAGTTATTTGTGTCTCTCTGGAGTTCCCAGCGTAACAACATACTTTCTCCAAATATTCTACTAGTTTTTCAGGATTCTGCACTTGTTCAGGGGTGAAACTCCAAAACGCTGTGGGTGCCCACTGCCCTAGGTATTTGCCCATGCTATCCCACATGCCCTGCCACTCATAACTATCAAGCCTTGGGGCAGATTTCTGGGTGATATTCTTAAGTTGCTTAGTCAAAACCAAAACAACATGCCCAAAAACTAACAATAAGTGCATCTTAACCACCCAAGGATGTTCAAGATGCAAAAAGGTTGTTGTAATAAAGGTGGAGACATCATAGAAAAAAGTTACAAAGATACTATTCTGTATTTCCTTCATATAAAATCTCTCCGAGGAGGAGGTATAATTGCTAATTGCCTCAACAAGGTGACACCCAAAGTAGAGTAACGGTTTCAGCAAAAACCCCAAATACCAGATAAAGCTGAAAACGAGTGTTTGTATAACAAATCTCGTAGGCAAAAGATTACTAGTCACAGCAGACTAAACAAACCAACACCGATCTTTAACACAAACTGACAAAATGACAACATGGTGCTGTGACCAGCAGCTGTTATTATCTCCAACCCTTGAGTCCCACGTTGGGCACCAAAAAGACTGTCGTGGCTTAGTCCGCAACTCAGCCCCACACAGCCGCTTGCTCACTCCCCCACCGGTAGATGGGGAGAGAATCAGAAGGGTAACGCTCGTGGGTTGAAATAAGAATAGTTTAATAATGCAAAAAAAAAAAAAAACCCAACAAAAAAAAATGTAATGGAAAGGAAAACAACAAGAGGTGTGAAACCGGGGGGGGGTGGGGGGGGTGGGGAAGGGGAATGAACCGCTGAAACAAACTGCACGCGACACAGCTGCTTGCTGCCCGCTGACCCACTGCCACGCGTCCCCGAGCCACAAACTGCCCCCCTTAATATACTGATCATGGTGTCACATGGTATGGAATGAACATGCCCTTGGCCAGTCAGGGTCAGCCGCCCCAGCATGGCCCTGCCCCTCCCAGCCCCCCGCCACGCGGCAGAGCACGGGAAGCTGGAAAGGTACCTGACCATGACAGTGAAGAGAATTAACCCCTTCTTAGCCAAAACCAGGACAGCAAGCTAAGGAAGTGTGGGTTGGATGAGAGGACAGTGAGGTGGACAGAGAACTGGCTCAACAACAGAACTCAGTGGGTCGTGATCAATGGAGCAGAGTCTGGATGGAGGCCTGTCGCTAGTGGTGTTCCCCAAGGGTCTGTGCTGGGTCCAGTTCTGTTCAACATATTCGTCAATGACCTGGATGATGGGATAGAGTGTACCCTCAGCAAGTTTGCTGATGATACCAAGCTGGGAAGAGTGGCTGATACACCAAAAGGTTGTGCTGCCATCCAACGAGACCTGGACAGGCTGGAGAGCTGGGCCAAGGAGAACCTCATGAAATTCAACCAGAGCAAGTGCAAGGTCCTGCACCTAGGGAGGAACAACCCCATGCACCAGCAGAGGCTGTGGGCTGAACTACTGGAATGTGGCTCTGTTGAGAAGGACCTGGGAGTGCTGCTGGACAAGTTGCCCATGAGCCAACAATGTGCCCTTGTGGCCAGGAAGGCCAATGGTATCCAGGGCTGCATTAAAAGGAGTGTGGCCAGCAGGTTGAGGGAGGTTATCCTCCCCATCTACTCTGCCCTAGTGAGACCACATCTGGAGTATTGTGTCCAGTTTTGGGGCCCCCAGTTTAAGAAAGATGTGGGACTGCTTGAACAAGTCCAGCAAAGAACTACCAAGATGATCAGGAGACTGGAGCATCTCCCTTATGAGGAAAGGCTGAGAGACTTGGGTTTGTTCAGCCTAGACAAGAGAAGACTGATGGGGGATTTCATCAATACCTATAAATATCTAAAGGGAGAGTGTCAGGATGATGGGACTAGGCTCTTTTCAGAGGTGCCCAGTGACAGGACAAGGGGCAATAGGCACAAGTTGGAACACAGGAAATTCCACCTCAATATGAGAAAAGACTTCTTTCCTGCGAGGGTGACAGAGCAGCGGGACAGGCTGCCCAGGGAAGTTGTGGAGTCTCCTTCCCTGGAGACATTCAAAACCCATCTGGATGCGTTCCTGTGCCCCCTGCTCAAGCAGGGGGGTTAGACGAGATGATCTCCAGAGGTCCCTTCCAACCCCCACTATTCTGTGATTCTGTGATTCTGTGATTCTGTGAAATCATGACATGCATGAATAAATTGTACAGTTACTGACTTGGTATATATTCCTGATAGGTTCGTAAAACCAGTTTGCTGGCTCTGACTCTTGAAAATGTAGCTGCTTGTTTTTTCTTCAAAATGACTCGGGGGTAAGCTGCATCTGTGTCTTTTTCCTTATTTTCTCCACCTAAGATGCTTTCCAGGAGATAGGTCTTGCTAACAGTATTACATGAGGCAGGACTGGGACTATGCACTACAGATTTCTTTATTGACCTGAGGATTTGACAAATCTGGATTAGTCACTATCAGTCCCTTACAGCCTCTTGCCCAAATTGAACCTGCCTGTTCTTGGCTCTCTTGAATCTGTCTTGGGGTGGAATTCCACAGATTAATTTTTCTTAGGTTACATGAATAATCTTAGCTAGAAAAATAATCCTTCTGATCACTTGCCATAATAGGTGTGTCTGTAATCTATAGCAGGAAGACACCAATGCTACATTCTCTGATACTTCCTGCCCTTTCTCTATCAACCACCTGCTGACAGCTGACTTCCCTGTCCTTAGGGCAGGGATTTTCAACAGTTCACTGTCATCTTGGTTTTATATCTCAGCCTGGTAATTACAGTTTCACTAACCCTGTCTGGAAGCAGGAATCTCATTGATAACCTATTAGTTGTTCATTCAAAGACCTCCCAGGTATTTCTCTGGAAGGCTTGCTTTCATTGTTTTCTTGTTTCTTGTTTTGCTTCATGTAGCACTATTCTCTTGATGCAATTCCATGTAGATAGAATGCTTTTGAATGGGATGGAGTGAGGAACTCATATCGTTCATTTAAAATAAGTCTTTGTTCTCCCGTGTTAGTACCATTTTTAGTATACAATCTGGGAAGCCACTCTGAATTGTTGAATTTTTTTTTTTTTTAAAAAGCAATCATAAAAACAGTTAAAAATACATGGAGTACCTCAGAATAATTGTTGCCAGCACTAATGTGTCTACCTTAAGCCTTGTTTGTCATTCTACCAACAATGCCACTCAGCAGCTGAAACTAAATGTGTGAGGATGATTGTGACTAAATGTTTTCAGTGTTCTAACAAAACATGGGCTGCCTGGCTGCCATTGACTTCATGGAGCTCCCTCTCTGGAGAACAATTATTGTAATAATGAATAATGATTCTTTCCTCACTCCACCTGTGTAATATATATTCTGTCATTAGTTTTGTGGGAAGCTGAACTTTGTTCTTGTGAGTTGAGTTACTGCTTTCACTGTTTTAAATACAGGATTACCTGAAGAATTTCTGATTTTTACTGTTGTTTTAGTACTGTTACTGTATTAACAGTACTATGTACTGTTAGTACATAAAGTACTGTTACTTTATGAACCAAGACAAAGTCATTTCTCATTCCTTGATAGCACGGTCTGTCAAAAATCTTTCCAAAGCTCCTATCAAAGTAGTGCTGTGGTTGTGTTTTAATATAATCTTTTCCACACTATTTTACTTCTATTTCAGGCTAAGAGAATAAAATTCAGGGGGACACACTGTGGATACTGTGTAAAATACATATTCCTATGCCATGGCCAACAGAATCACTTTTTGGGTGTGGTTGTATTCATGTATCTTTGACTTATAGATCAAAGTTCTAGTGACTGGTTACTGGTATAAATAACTCTTAAATTATTATTTTGGTCACCAGTGAATTTACACAGCAAGACTCTTGCAGTTTTTTCCGCTTACAAGATATATGCACTGTTAAAACAATAAATGTCAGCGTGTTGCTCACGTTAAAAAATGGAATTAATGCTCTGAAATTTCCACTCAAAATCCCTCGTATGTAGCTGTTACTGGGGATTGTTGTGCTTATTTCAGTCTCTTACAGCTGTAAAAATAGAGAACATTTTTCTGAGGTCAGTGGAGCAATGCTGTGAATCAACTGATGTGAGAGAGAGATCTAGTTCATCATTAAAAACAAAAAAAGTTATTATTATTTCTGTTACCAGGTCGCCCTGTACCTGGAATGTAAAGCTGAGAATTAGAAACAGCAATATGTTATGTTTTTAATAAAATATTGATTCTTCGTGCCTCTTCATGATCCACTGCAAAACCTCCTCCTCCCCCCAAAAAGGGGGTGAGGGGGATCTCTGAAATTATGGACTGAGCAGAGGGCAGTCGTGTAAGTAGATTGTGTGTAAATGCCTGCATGTTTATACATTTGTTCCACTGTGGAAGGTAAACCATAAGAAACCATTTCAAAAGACCTACTAAGCCTGGCAGATACTTAATCAAAGTTTTAGTTATTCCTCAGTGTCACTGACTTCCCTGATATTGATGAGCAGGTACCAAGGGTTCATCTGTTTTTGAGTTTGGATTTTTTTGTATGTATGTTTTTAATTGCTAGTATTTTTCCACCTGCTCTCTGCAGTACACATGTGTGCACACACACACCCTTGTGAGAGTTGCCAGAATTCTGATGAAGAGGAGAGGGAGGTGCTACATCAGCTGAAATGTGTCAAATGGATTTCTTTCAGATATCAATTTGTACTAGTGCCACAGCTGGGAATCTTTTTTACCCCATTTACAGGACATGGTTTGTAGATGTAAATGTTGCCATAGTTGATAGTTCAAAAATCACAACTTGTCAGAAATGGTAAGTGCTTTAATAATGTTCCTTTCATTATCATCTCATTTATCAGACCTATAATATTCAAAATTCTTCAGGGGTTACTTGGCTGCATACCTCTGTACAGTTATGACTGTTTAAGTAGTTATAATCTGCTAAGTGAGCTATCATAGTATCTGGATAAGTAATTTTGACAGTCATTATATACTAATTATGTAACAAACTAAGAGGATGACAAGGGTTGTTGCTGTGCCAGTTGAGGCTGCCTATTTTTCATTAACCATGAAACTGATGTTAATGAATTTTGGACTATTTGAAGAACTTCACTCAGGTGAGATTTACCTGCTTGAGTGCGCCATGTTACTCTAGATTCCTCCTGGCCCACAGGACAGTGCTGTGCCCAGACCCCCATGAAGTGGTCAGGAAAACAAGTGGGGGTGTGAGTGGACAATTTTTGGTCCTGAATGCAATTTGTTCCCAGGTGTCTGCTAGGCTTTGTGGAGGTGGCCCCCATCACCGGATTGTGTGCAACTCTGTCCTACAGACAAAAGCCTTGGCACAAGCATGGCTGCTTCCCTGTATTTTTTCATTTCTAGGTGTTGTCTTCCTTTGCTGTGGGATATCAGATGCTGTTGTAATGGGTTTTTTACCCTCATCTCCCTGTCTGTTCATGGTGGTAAAAGGCTCCTGAGGGACAGATGTCACTAGGTGGTTGAGACCAGGGAGAGATTTTCCACAGGAAGATCAGTTTAACCTGTGAGCAACTGGTTAAAGTGCATATTTTGCAAAGAATGCCTAAGTTGCAGAGCTATGTACTACAGGAAGATTAGCTGAGTTTTTAAAGTGTATTGTTTGCCTCTTTGTCTTTCATTATTTTCCTATGTATTCAGGTTGCAAACAAATCGTAAGATTTTTCTGTTACATCTATAAACTCAACCCAGTCTTAGAGAGACAAAGACATTTTATCTGAAGATTTACTGGGAATAAAGATCATTTGGGCTCTCACTGACAACTGTTTGGTCCCTTGATCTTCAAACCGTGCCCTTAAAGATACTGGTACAATCACATTACTTTGCTCAAATACAATTATGACAGATGGCGTGGTCTTCAGGCTTTGTAGCCACCTACAGTTTCTAGTGAGGTCCAGAGGATCAGCATTTACCCAATATATCTGGAAATGAGGCTTTTCAGTAAACAAGTCTGTTAATTATGTGCAAGAAGCATGATACTCTTCACTCAGTTTTTGTTATGTGCTGCAGGTCTAATAGGAGAAGAAACTGTAAACAGTTGTGTCATGAGAGCAAGCAGGTATGACTTCTGAGTAAAGAAAACAAACCAGTACAGATAACACTGCCATTACTGGTCATTTCTAGGAGACAGATTTGAACTGTATTCATGGAGAGAAAATACCAGTTTTTAAATGAAATGAGAATGTTCCAAAATATATAAGCATTTTCATGGCAAAGCTAACAGAGAAGCTGTTTTCAGCAAATGCCTGACAAAGCAGTTAGTCAATTTCTCCTTCTGGAAAACCATTTGCCACCCAAAAATTCAAGTCTGTAAATGTCTGTTCTAAAAGCCATACTGACATAGCATTTGCGTCCCAGGGCTAGAGCCAAGCATTCACAAAATAGTGCTGCCACAGCCAGTCAAATTCTGTTTGTCCAGTCGTGATGGTGTAAATGCAAATACCACTAAACAGTGTCTAGTGTTAAGCACAAAAATGGTTTTGAATTAACTTTACATCTTGGTAAAATACTTTGTGTTTCCTACCAGATATATTCAATATTATCATTTACTTAAGAAACTGCAAATACAATTTGTTTCTTTACATTGTTTAGGTGCAGTTAAGTAGAAACTATATAGATATTTATTTGCACTTTCTAAATTGCTGAAATGATTTATTATTGTGCAATTTTCATGGCATTACATTTTTATTGCTTTATATTGCACATGTTGGATTTTAATAGTTGCATCCTTCATTCCATTAATTTCAAATTAAACATTAAATTACAATGAACGTTCAGTTGCAGCCTCTAAAGCATAAAAAAAAAAGCTTTGCTCTTCAGTTTCTGGAATGAAAGTGGGGATGGAATACAGACTAAGTAGAAAAATAATCTGTTCTCGCAGCAAGACCTGCAATATTATACATAACAACATCTGGTAACTGTGAGATCTGTGTTCATTTCTGTACTACAAGGTTTAGTTTTATTGTGCTTCATTTAAGCAAGGATAATTTAGCCTTTAGCAATTATGGATTTTATCAGTACTCAGCAAGGGATTGCCTTTTGCCATTGAAATCAATGTAAATTTTGTACCTAATCATTAAGACCCAGGTTGTATTATTTACTTCAACTCTATTTTCAGGTAATCTTTAGTTTTTTTGGAGGGGAGGGAGGAGTTGGTTTGTTTTTTTGGTGGTGTTTTGTTGGTTTGTTTTTTTTTTTAAATGTGGTATCTCGTTTGCTCAAAAAAAAAAACGATACAGAAATGTCTTTGGGGGTTTGCATTATAAAACCTTTAAAGGGTTGGGTCTGCAAAGACTTATGTCTGTAACTAAATTCATACCTCTCAAAAATCCCACAGAAGTGTTAAATTGTAGATACGCAAAATATGCCAGAAGAAACAAAGATTTTAAGTAATTTAAAGGAATAGATAATAAATCCAGGAATATGTTCATGTAGAGATGAAACTGAAATACGTGTCCGCAGCATGATTTGCTCCATGTTGAAATCAATTAGAATCTTCCATTTAATTCAGTCTGGTTTTAGTCAATCCTGTGTGCCCAGGCTTCAGGACTTCAGTTTTTCATGAACAGCAAAAGGACTTATTCAGATGCTGATTTTAGGCAGAATGTGAGGGGATGACCACTGTTACATCCCCAGATACTGACATGTTTACAAGATCATATCTGTTTTGAGGACAATAAAAGTAGTGATTAGAAATTTCTAGAAAGTCCAAATTCCTAGAAAGTAGGAACTAAATCCAAGGATGAAATTCCACACCCATTATACTCCATGATAAGTGCTACATGTTTTCAGAAGGGCTAGCATTCCCAGTCTCTTACATGTATAAAGAAGCAAGGAAGTGTAATTTTTCTAAAAGATAAAAAAAAAAAAAGGCACAAAATGCAGCTGGGTATGATGTCATGAACAGCTCTCAGACTAACATGGCCAGAAACGGGCAGCAGAGAGGGAGCAGAAATCAAAGAGAAAGAGCAAAGTCATTAAATATTTATAATGGAGCTGGTAAAAATATGATTTATCAAAAATACAGTTTTACTGAAGTAAAGTATTTTGTGGATATTTTTATAGTTCTGCTATTTCTGCAGTGCTGATCGGGTTTTTGAGAGGACTGAATTGAAAATCTGACCTTTCTCTGAAAACAGCTATTTTGATGCAGCTCGGTTTCATGAAAAGTTTCAAATCATTTTTAATTTCACATTAGGAAAAAAGCTAGCATCATCGTCAAAGCTGCTGAACAATACAATTTATGCCACCTCTATAGCCCCTGCTCAAGAGAAAAGATGAGGGCAACAAATAGGATAACATCTAAGAAATATAGCAAATAAATAGGGTTTTTCAGTATGTTAGATAATAAAGAAGCATAATACCCAGCATGTTGGGCTCACTGTGGCTTTGAATTTTCTGCTTAAAAAACAAACCTCCTTGCATTACTGAATAATTAATATGCATAAGATATCCCATTGTAAAATCTTGAAAGGGATAGAGCCCTTATTTTTACTGTGGAGTTCTTAATGGTTCTTCTGTATCTTTAAGTTCAATGCAGATGCAGTTTGCATATCCAGTATAGTTATTTTCATATCAGCAAAAGTATAAAAATTTAATCTAAGTTTCTATATAGGAAAAGTTACTGTATACTACCAGTACGAAAGAGTAATGTTTGCATTTAGCCTGAGATTTACTACTGCACAATACCCCCCACCATTATAAATATTATGCCAAGGGTTCTGAAATCGTCCCATATGAATTACTGAATATATCAGGATCTTCTATGGCTGACACTCCTGCATTAAAAAGCAAGGATCTTCCTAAATTCTGAGTAGGTGTAAGTTATTGTCTCAGAAAAATCTGAGATCTTCTACTGCTTAAATATTTGTGCTGCTATTAGTAGAATCAAAAGCTGGAAATGAACAAAATATCAAGTAACAGTTGCTCAAGGACAGCTCTGGAAATAGTGAGGCATTCAGCTCACACAGCTGAGGTTCTCACACCTCTAATGTGTAAAATATTAAGCATGAGTAGGGTAAAGCAGTCCTACACAAAGCTGTGGTGGGGACTGTCTCTCAGATTTCTGTGCGTAAAAAACAGGCTTTCTCAAGAACTGCCTGTGAATGACAATTCACTACAAACCTTTTCTGCATAAAAATTGAAGCCATTTACTGACAAAACTATGGTCAGTGGCTGGAGCCATTGGATGATTTATTGGTGATGGTGTGGGGAGCAACTGTATGCTTAAGAACAGCACAGTATAAAATGGCACCAATACTTGCCTTTACAAAGGCATGGTGGGAAATAAACTGTACAGAAAAAAGAGCTTGTCACGCTCAGAGGAGAAAGATAATCTGAATATATTTTTTTTCAGAAATAATAATAGCAATTCTATGCGTCCACACAAATCAGAGTGCAAATGATCTTCTAGTGAGAGATCTGCATTTACCTTTCCTATGATGAATTTATTATCTTCACTCTGTGATTTCTATTCTGATAAAAGGCCACATGCTATAATTTTGGCTATGCTATTTTTCATTTGTGGTGATGCTTTCTAGTAGAAGCATTTGTGTCCAACGTAACTCATCATGTCTGGAGATCCAGTCCAAATTATTACTTTACACTTGGAGCTGAATATTCAGATTATTTAAAGACAGACAAGTGGAAGTAAAAACACATGAAAAAAAGCCATGATGAGGAGGAACCATATGGTACTCTTGTAACAATTAAATTCAGTGCTCTACTTTACTGCACATCTGCAGGATGCACAGATTAAACCCCTGTGCCCAGACTCCATGCCAAGATTGAATTAATGTTCCTGAGCTTTTTATTTAATCTGCTTCTGTAAGAGGCCATAGCAAATAGCTGAGTGAAAACCTGGGGATGGGTAAGCACTTTACTCCTTTCCTAACCTCTCACTCACTGTGTTCTCTCACGTGCGTTTTTATGGGCATAAGGTGAAACAGTCCTGAGATACCTAACATGCCTCTGACATATTTTACTGTGCGTGTTAACAAGAGTTTAGGAGCCAGTGAAAAGATCCAAACTGCATAATTTCCCTTTTATCTCACTTCATAGGCTGCCAATGCCATGAAAATCCATGATTATTGAAAAGTATTTTGCATTGCACTTCTCTAACACTTGTCTTTGCAAACCTGACATGTCTACATACACAATTTGGAGAAAGTTCTCCTAAAAATTCACTGTCTTTGTCCTCACTTAATTAAATGTCTTACATGCAAGTCCAGAGTGCTCCCACTCCAGGCTTTCTAGCCATGAGACAGCCAGCAATCAGCACCTGTTCTTTCAAGTACAGCACTATGCTAATGTGACTGCTTGGTTTCTAGCTTAGAGCTGCTGGCATCCAACTGTCTGCAGATTCCCATTTGCACATAGCCTCAAATGACCACCTGTTGCTCTCGGGTCATTCTGTAGTACTTTTTAATGGTATTCTGTTGTCATCAACCTGACCTTTCAAATTACAAATCTGAGAAAAAAAGAGGATGAATGGCTATCTTAAAAAGTTGGCATGCTGGAAGAAAGACATGTGTGTATTGACAACAAGTAGGCAGTCCTTTATTTCTGTCTCACTTTTCTGTAGAGCCTGATAGTTATTTCTGTTTTGGTCTACATATTTGGAATTATTTTAGGGTTATTATTTTTGCAAGACAGCCCTAGCTCCTAGTACTTGCCTCTCCTTTGATTTGTGTGGTCAAGTCCACTGCTTATATTATGTCTAGCCAG
The DNA here is from genome assembly GCF_949628215.1 of Phalacrocorax aristotelis. Classification (NCBI taxonomy): domain Eukaryota; kingdom Metazoa; phylum Chordata; class Aves; order Suliformes; family Phalacrocoracidae; genus Phalacrocorax; species Phalacrocorax aristotelis. The sequence continues at coordinate 23,436,333 of NC_134282.1, read as the reverse complement.
TCCAAAGTTCCTGGTATAGTTCTCAAGCTAAAGCTGACTGATGCTTCTGAAAGAAGCAGAAAAAAATGAATTGATCATTCGCTGTGTGCTTTGCATTAGCCAACTATACCCCCAAACAATATACTTAAAATTATTCAGGGGAATGATTTTAATAAAATGCAACATTTTCCAAGCTGCTTCATCTCAGGAATTGTCTGCCTTGATACAGGGCCCTAGGGAAAGTGGTCTGATTAAAAAGTAAGTTTTTCTGTCAGTCTGCTGAGTCCTCAATAGACTAAACAGCTGCTGGTTTTCTAATCTGAGTGTGATATGGTGCTGTTCATTTTCTTATTTATCTCTTTGTATCTCACAAAGGAGGCAAACCTAGCAGGTAATGTCAGTGCACATATCCTGCTGCAGAAAATATTTATGTTGTTTGCCTACCAGACTGTAGGAATTCTGTAAGTAGTACGTTTGCTAGCCAACGTTCCTTATCCTAGGTCTTTCTTTAATTTGAAATTCTAGTCACATTATACATCATTATCTACCTTTATATATTTTATTAGCATTTGTCCTTTAACAGCGCCACGATACTTAGTGGCTAAACATTATTGCAAGCACTGTAATAACCTTTTTAATCTTACATGCAGAGGCCTCTAGGTCTCTCTTATAAAGAGGTCCACTTTTTTTCAAAGGATGTACACAGTAAAATGGGTCAGTGCCTCACTAAGCAAATTATCTCCTATTTTTCTCAGTGTAGACCTCACTAATCTAAAGGTGAAATAGCTTTATGATCCATCTTTCAGACACAGATGTGGAATTAGGGCAGTGGTAGCATCTGGGTTTCTGTGTTTACTGAAAGATGACTGTCTGAAGTAAAGTGATGTTTCATCTGCTGCAACAGCAGGGAATCTGCAATCACTTATTGCAAATGTTGCAACCTCAGGTGAACAGTAATCAAATAATGCAGGTAGCGTGTATGAAGACGGCGACCTGTACATGTGTTTATGATTGTTATTGACACGTGTGAAAAAGTAGATCAGAAAATGACCCAACTGGGAACAGAGTAATTATGCTCCACTTAGCTGCTGGAGGATAAAGTTGCTATAATTAATGTGCTTTTTTGCAGGTTTAACTGCACGGTTGTCAATTATTTTTCGAATAGTTCATTCTAATGTGGTATTCTAAAAACTGGAAAGGCAAATATTTCTCAGTAATTATGATGTAACTGTTACAGAGACTGTGCTATGCTGTATTGGGTGGGTGGGGGGGCTACAGGGTTGGCTTCTGTGAGAAGTTGCTAGGAGCTTCCCCCATGTCCAATACAGCCAAGTCCAGCCAGCTCCAAGATGGACCTACTGCTGGCCAAGGCTGAGCCACTCGGCGACGGTGGTAGCACCTCTGGGTTAACATACTGAAGAAGGGGGGAAAAAAACCCCTGTGCCAAAGAGAGGAGTGAGAATATGTGAGAGGAACAACCCTGCAGACACCAAGGTCAGTGAAGAAGGAGGGGAGGACGTGCTCCAGGCACCCAAGCAGAGATCCCCCTGCAGCCCGTGGTGAAGACCATGGTGAGGCAGGCTGTCCCCCTGCAGCCCAGGGAGGTTAGTGGTGGAGCAGATATCCACCTGCAGCCCGTGGAGGACCCCATGGCAGAGCAGGTGGATGTGCCTGAAGGAGGCTGTGACCCCGTGGGAAGCCCACACTGGAGCAGGCTCCTGTCAGGACCTGTGGATGCCTGGAGAGAGGAGCTGATGCTGGAGCAGGTTTGCTGGCAGGACTTGTGACCCCGTGGGGGACCCACGCTGGAGCAGTCTGTTGCTGAAGGACTGTGCCCCATGAAAGGGACCCACGCTGGAGCAGTTTGTGAAGAACTGCAGCCCATGGGAAGTGCCCATGTTGGAGAATTTTGTGGAGGACTCTCTCCCATGGGAAGGACCGCACACTGGAGCAGGGGAAGAGTGTGAGGAGTCCTGTCCCTGAGGAGGAAGGAACGGCAGAGACAACGTGTGATGAAATTACCACAACCCCCGTTCCCTGTCCCCCTGTGCTGCTCAGGGGGAGGAGACAGAGAAAACTGGCAGTGAGGTTGAGCCCAGGAAGAAGGGAGGAGGGGTGGGGGGAAGGTGTTTTCTAAGATTTGGTTTTATTTTCCATTATCCTACTCTGATTTAATTGGTAATAAATTAAACTAATTTCCCCAAGTTGAGTCTGTTTTGCCTTTGAGGGCAATTGGTGAGTGATCTCTCCCCGTCCTTACCTCGACCCACAAGTCTCTCATCATATTTTGTCTCCCCTGTCCAGCTGAGGAGTGGAGTGGCACAATGGCTTTGGTGGGCACCTGGTGTCCAGCCAGAGTCAACCCAACACATGTGCCTTACAGCATTCTAACTAAACTGGACAGTAGTTTCTGTGTGTTTGTGTGATACTCAGATGCACTGCTGAATCCAAAGGATACTTACAAACATGAAAAGAGGTTAACAAATGCCTTCCATTGTTGCAGGTGGGCATAGAGCCCCATATATTGATTATAATGGTATACTTTTTGGTACTCTTCTTAAAATCATATCTTCTTGCTTTTTTTCTCGCTCTCTCTCTCATCTTGCAGATTACAGAAAGAATAAAAGATTAAGAAATGTTTGAGGTTATTTACAATAGAATGTTAATATGATATGCGTTTGGTAGAAACAAATGACAATATTTTATATTTATATTTTTTTAGAATAGAGGGTGTTTGAGAACTGTGTAATCATTAGCTAAGTACATCTTTAAGAGCACAAAATTTATCTACTTGTTACATATTTTTCTGATCCACCTCAATGTTTATTGCAGTTTTCAAATAAACATGTTTCAATTCTCCATCTTTTGAGCTGGAGTGCGTGGATCTTTTGTGCAGATCTGAGTGCACAATGTGAGGTGTTATGCATCTAAGCAGTGGTGGTCTAGTTTCCAACAGAGCAACGTGGTCATATATCTCACTATAATGAAAGCATGCCCATAAAAATTACACTTTTTAAACAAGCTTCTTTAAACAGAATTGTAGTGTAGGTTTTTCAGGTGCTTTGTTGCTCAGTGCCTTCGTGACCGAAGTGATTTCTCTGGGAAACTTATCATGGAGCCAGGAAGAAATCCAGATGTAACTGCAGCTCATATGGTACCCACAGAACTCTTTTTATCCTGAGCAATTGGTCTCTGCTTCAGCAGGAGAATGAAGTCTGGTTCAGTTGGTGTGAGCAACAATGAATCTCCTGAAGTGCAAGTGCAGCTTCCTCCGCTTTCCTATTTCAAATACATAGTAATAGAATAGGAAGGGTAGCAGTGGATTTATGCTCTTACTTTGCAGAACTTGTCACTCCTAAAATTAGATATGAGGAAATAATAAGTTTTGTATTTTATTAAGATATGAACACCTCCCTCTATGATTTCAGTATTGCTTCCTGGATTTTAGTATTTCAGTGCGAGTTTAATGGCATTGACTTCAATGAACTGGAAAAGCAAATACAGTAGTTACTGCCTTAATTCTTTTTCTATCCTTAAAGGTATTTTACATCTCTAATTATTATTTTGCCTCCTTTTCCCAAACAACTACCCTTTCCTCCCTCAAAACGTAACTTTCTGCTGTTCTCTAATTATTTAAACAGTAGCTAGAGCCTATGATAGGAAAACTTGTTAAAGCAGTAAACCTGCCCAGGGGCAAGGAGACACTCAAAAGGTCAGCAGTGCTGCACTGCAGGAGATATTTACAGTATTCCAACACAGTTGTTATCCTGGAAGGCTGGTTTAAAAAAAAAAAAAAACAACACAAAAAAACCCAAACCAGCAACCCCTAAACAAATTTATCAAAAAGCTCCACATTGACTGCGTGTAGTGGGTCCATGCTGTGTTTCTGAGAAAACAGACATCGAGTTGAATAGTAGTCCTAACTACATGGCTTATTTGCAGATTTCCATCCAACTGCCAACAGAGATCTTTGATCAATGGTCAAAAAACAGCATTGCCCGTGTTTGGATGACCACCTAGACGTGGAGAGAGGACATGGAAAGGGTTAAAGAATCAAATTTGAGTCAGAATACTTCGATTTCATTGACAAGAGTGCTTTAAAACCTTAAGTTAATGCAAGAGGAAAGTCATATCCACAAGCAAATTTATACATTTTATAAAATTCTTGGAAGTCTAGTTGTGCCATGTAGTATACGAAGTAGATTCATTACTGATGGTTGTCAAATGCCTCTGTTGTGACATTCAGCTGTGTTCATGCAGCTGAATCAAGTTCTTGAAGGACACACATAGGAAAAAAGCAGTGGTGTTGGCATTCTGTTGCAAGTCTTCAGAGGTCATAGTGGTGCCTTGGTCATGGCTTTCCTGTCTCTAATCTTTGAATTGAAACTCAAGATGTTCATCTCTCCTGAACAGAGTATTTGTCTTTTCTAAGATGTGAGTGGATTTGCATGTGATCACGTGGCTTTGATTCTTAGGCGCTTCAGGATCTTTCAGGGACACTATGTTTACCTCAGGAAGTATAAAACTGCAACCTTTATTCTAAATAAATGATCAGCTGTGTTGATTTGTGCATCTGAGAAAAACACACATAGAAATATAATAAAAGGCTGGAGAGTAATAAAATCAGAACAGGATATGAATATAAATGAGTAATTTTGTCAACAGTGAACTAATGAAGCCTGGTTTTCTACAGGTTTGAGATTCATGTTTGATTTAGTGGTACCAAAAAGGTGCAAGATATAATTGAAGCTTTTCTTGTTGAGCTTTTACAAGGTCTTTGTGTGGACTGTTTGCTATCTAGTGAGATGCAACCTCTTTGTCACCCCTACACTATTTCTATAGAGTCTCTGTACTGTGCAGCTGCAAAATTTCATAGCACTTGTAGGAAACAGATCATCTTTTGATTATGTAGTTGAAATTAGCAAACGGTTTGGGAGTTAAGGGCAGGAACAAATACATGTGCATACACTCATGCACGTAGCCACATCCTGAATGCAGTTGTGTAAGCTACTCCGTAAGCAATCATAAGGCCAATGGAGAGGACAGAACATTCAGGGAACTCTGGAGTTAATCGTAGAGTCATACAATTGTTTAGGTTGGAAAAGACCTTTAAGATCATCAAGTCTAACTGTTAACTTAGCACTGCAAAGTCCCACTAAACCATGCCCTGAAGTGCCACATCTACACATCTGAAATACTCCCAGGGATGCTGACTCCATCACTTCCCTGGGCAGCCAGTTCCAGTGCTTGACAACTCTTTTAATGAAGAAATTTTTCCTAATACCCAATCTAAACTTCCCCTGATGCAACTTGAGGTCATTTCCTCTTGTCCTATTGCTTGTAACTTAGGAGAAGGGACTGGTCCCCACCTTGCTGCAGCCTCCTTTCAGGTAGTTGTAGAAAGCGATAAGATCTCTCCTCAGCCTCCTCTTCTCCACACTAAAACACCCCAGTTCCCTCAGCCTCTCCTCAGAAGAGCTGCTCTCCAGACCCTTCACAGGCTTCGTTGCCCTTCTCTGAACACGCTCCAGCACCTCAATCTCTTTCTTGTACCGAGAGGCACAAAACTGAACACAGGATTCGAGGTGCGGCCTCACCAGCGCCCAGTACAGGGGCACGATCACCTCCCTGCTTCTGCTGGCCACACTATTCCTGATACAAGCCAGGATGCTGTTGGCCTTCTTGGCCACCTGGGCACACTGCTAGCTCGTGTTCAGCTGGCTGTTGACCAGCACCCCCAGGTCCTTCTCTACTGTGCAGCTTTCCAGCCACTCTTCTCCAAGCCTGTAACATTGCCTGGGGTTGTTGTGACCCAACTGCAGGACCCAGCACTTGGCCTTGTTGAATCTTATACAACCAAATGAAACAACATTTGGTGATTGCTGATTCATGTATGACTGTTGCCTTTTATTAACTATTGATGAAAACAATCAAATGTCAGAGATCCCAGCTTTTGACTTGAAGTCTTCTGTATTCGTGGTGTCATGAAAGCTGAAGAAAAAGAGAAGGTAGCTGTGAAAGGCAAAATAAGCATGAAATTTTTTTAATAATTTCTGAAATCGAGTTCAGGTGAATAATTCTGTGTAGTTGTTAAAGGAGTAACAGTGAGGAATTATTTTTCTACTGAAAGAAGCATAAGTTTTGTATTTTGTATAAAAGGCAGTAATTTGTAATACCATTTTGTTGACTAAGGCTTATAATCACTAAGTCTTGCATGTAAATGTTGTTGAATATGAAACATTGTCTTTAGCAATTTCTGAACAGTAGAAAGATTTGTTGGCTATATTTCAGAAATTATAAACTGTCAATAGCTGCTTCTAGGCTATTATAATTTTTACAGAGGAAATCATATGCTTATGATCCCTGTGGTAGTAACGTATGGATCTCTACCAGAGCTCTCAACTTAAAGTAATGTAGGCTTCAGAATTAATGGGTCCATATGGTTAATACTAGGCTGAATGATTTGAAGAGAAAACATAATGTACAGAATTTTATTAAAACATGTATTAAAATGAAGCAACTGTTAGTAAGGTTCAACCCTGCAATGAGAAGCTTTTATAGGAAGCAACTGGAAACCCTCAGGATGTACATTCTGGCCCTGCGAGAAGAGATATTTTCCCTTCACTCTGGGCACAAGTGCTATAGGATCTCATGGATGTGCTTCCACCTTTATATGGTATCACCAACTTATCCCTATTTTATCAACTCACTGCCACCACTGTTTTTATGGTCACTAAATCCTTTTTGTACCTGTTCCCAAACCCATTCATATGAAATGAAGAATAAAGCTTAATATTTTGCTGTGCTGTCTGTTGTGAGGAAAACAAGGTCCCAATTTGCACTGTAATTATTTAGCCTTACAAAGGAGAAGGAAGGTGGGTGGTGCCAATGTCCTGAATGTGATTGCTCTGCAACTTAGATGGTGAGCCTGAAAGAGAGGGAGACCCTCTCTCTTTTTCCTCAAATGAGTTACATAACAGTATGTATCTAAGAACCCAGTAAATAATATAAGCTTGGCACAATTCCTGTTGGCAGCATGTAGGCCTGGGGTGAACTCAGCTGGGTTTAAGTAAAGACCTGTAGCTCCATTTAGTAATGAAAAATAGTATCTGTTATATTTTAAAGACACATTTGTAGTGCCTAGTAGTAGTAGTAGTTCTATATATCTGTAAAAGTGTGTGTGTCTCAGTGTAAACGTAGACCTTAATTAATTTTCTGCTTTGTAACAGCTGTTACTACTCTGTTATCATTTCCTTTTCCAATATACTCAGTAAGGCACCTTTTTAGAATCATTATGATTACTATAAATTTTAATTTTTCAACAGTGTTAATTCATTTCTTTGGAAACAGTAGTAGAATCCTTCTGAAAAAATTCTTACCTAGTTTTTAAAAGCATATACATTTGGTTTCATCCAAGTAGGTTGCTGTAGTCAGAATCTGGAAGTGCATGTGGGTTTTTTGCAGTGTGTTTACAAATATGTCCCCATATCCACGGAGCTGTCATTTTATCTTTGGCAAATGGGGATATCCAAGACAAAATTAGCATTATGTATAAAGCTGGAGTATCTAGCATAGGAGCAGAATATAGAGACTTCTGAAATATTTGCTGAGAACTAATGAGAACATATGCTGCTTCTGTGATTGCTTTGTATCAGGCCTCTGCATTTGGAGAGGAAAAAATTATAAATGTTTGCATTAAGGCTGAGCGAACTTTTTTTCTACCCTGCGCTGCTTCTATTTTTTAAGAACAGTTGGCTTGGATGTCTGCAAATGCTGTATTGTTTACAATCAAAGAGTAGATCGATAAAATAATAAACACAAAACACTGAAGTTATGATTTCATTGATGGATTGTGCATCTGAGGAAAACCTTGTTATTAAGAACCTATGAAGGCCACTGTTATAGAACACAATGAACAGACTTTTTCCATTAGACTTCCCACATTCACACTGTTATTTTTATATTCATTTAAAATATAACTGAAATATACAATATAAATTTAGATAAATGTTTCATTTTAAGTTGCAGGGAAATTACGATAATTTTTTTTCAAAGGTATGTGTGACAATGTTGAAATCCAAACTCAGTGATCGGTGTACACAGTCAAAACTGAACAAACTGCTTCATTTCAGCCTTCTCTTAACCTTATGCTTTGTTTCCTATGCAGCAGTTCATAAACACTGTGGAGCCTGCTTTTATGGGTATGCAAAGAGTTAGTTGTCTTTGGAGTCTGATTCTCAGGGTAACATCCATTCCTTTTGCTATATCCAAAATATTTGGGCTCTTTGAAGGTGAATGAAACAAATCCTGGAAAAGAATACATCTTTTGTCTGTCTTGGGAAACCACACCACTCTCTCATGCCACTTGAGTGAGGGGTTGGAGCAAGCAGATGTCCAAGCAATACTTAATGTATTTTCCTAGTGCCTCATAATTACTAAAACAACTGTGTGCTGATCCTGTAAAGACATTCATAGGATTGATTACAATTGTTAAGTGTGGCATTCATCTGCCTAAATGTCTGTATATAGCTGAGCTCAGCTTCAGCTCACATTATAATAAAGGGAAACCTATGTGGTGGTAGTTGAGGGAATATCCTAAAAAGCCTGTATTTATACCCTAAATGTACCTAATCCCCACCCTCCCCACACATATCCCCTTCCCTTTTATTTTCTCATGCATAATAGGAATTATGAACTCCAGCACTTTTATAAAGTCACTGTCTACTCTCTTCTCTAAAAATAAACAATATATTCTAATAGGAAAAGAGAAAGAGGAACTAGGCTTGAATTAGAGATCATAGATTCAGAGTTAATTTAAAATTTGGCAGTTGACTCAGATATGATTGGCAAGGAGATTTCCAAAAGGCTGCAACTGTAAATTGGAAATAAATGGAAAAGGATTATGTGAGTGGGAGACAGCTTTGAATCTGTAATGCATGTCCTGAGACTGACTTGCTCATAAAAGAGCATGTGTTTAATGTGTCATAAAAATATTTAAGCCACATTGGTCTTTGTATAAATATTTCATTTTTAAAGTTGGATTCTGGAGTGGCTAAAAATGAATTCAGTGCGCATATCTTTGCCACCAGTATGAAGGATTAAAAAAAGGATCACCAGAAACTGGTTATTTTTTCCCCTTCCAGACTCATATTCTCACAAGATTTTTTAATGTTGTCCTTTGTGTCCAAACAAATTTTTTTAGTCCTTGCTATATCATCTGTTTTGTTACATAATATTCCTCTGAAAGAAACTATGAATCCATTATATTATGAGGCAGTTTGGAGGAAGTTAGTTGCTGCCAAGAAGGCATTAATGTATGAGTCTCAATGTGGGTGTGTGACTGACATGTCCAAAAGGGCCACTTGTCTGTGTTCCCTCAGCTACTTCCGTTCTAAAGATGATATATGTCTGTAAATAAAGCAAGATATGTTTTGAATGTGACCATGTTCTGCATCATTAGTTTTTTCACTGTTGAGAAACTAAACTGCAAGACCTTGAACATCTGCTATCACCTGACAGCACAAGTGGCTCAAGGAAGTAGTGACAGCAGATAGAAAAAAACCTACCTCTACAATATTATCTTTTTTTTTTTTTCTGCTATTTTCTTTAACTAAATACAGTTGTCTTAATTTAGCTCAAAAATAATTTAGCTCAACATTGGTGTTAGTACCATATCTAGGGAATAGTCTCTAGGGCTTTAAGAAACCACTTAGTAATGACAGAGATAGAGGGAAGTACAGGACAAGAGCTGCACTCACTGCAACATGCTGTATGAGCATGTGGCTAATGGCCTTTTGGATGTATTATAAACTGATTCCTGAGTCTGTACTCCCCCATCTATAACAGCATATGAAATAGAAATGTGTGCTAACGTCTCCAGTGTTACTCCAGTACATAAGATTTAGACCTCCCTGGTTACGATGTTTTATACTACTCCCCACAGGTGAAATCTGTGCTTTTAAAATCCATGGACAAGATATGCCCTTCGAAGCTGTTGTGCTAAACAAGACATCTGGAGAAGGTCGTCTTCGAGCAAAAAGTCCTATTGACTGTGAACTGCAGAAGGAATACACATTCATCATCCAGGCCTATGACTGTGGATCAGGACCAGGTGGAACAAACTGGAAGAAATCTCACAAGTGGGTGAAGATAAAGAGGAATTTTTTTGCTTTGGCATACATTTGCTCTACAGTACAGATCACATTGAAGGGCTCCTTTTTATATTGTAGTCAGGTAGAATGCAAATAAAACCAGGATGAACCATATGTTGCAATAGTCCATCCACTTTTATTTATTTTTCCTTTTAGAAAATATTTTTCTTGTTTGACGCATTCTGTAATAATTCTAGCCAAAGTCTTTTATAGGATCCCTGTTTAAGTGAAGAAAGTTTTGGTGTATTTTTTCCATTCTTGCTTTCACGTTAAATACATTGACTAAATAGATCACCCAGGATGTAGAAGCTAGCTTTTAATTGACACTTACAAATTCTAAGAAGGTTTTCTCTCTGTTCATCTCATTTTCAATGGCAAGAAAAGAGAAGTCACCTTTTTTATTTTAGTGTGTGCATGTATGTAAGCTGCAGCAGTGTTGCCTTTGCACAGTGTGTTTCTGACCTCAGCTTTTAGACAGCACATTTCAGAGGAATTAAAGTCCTCTGGAAAAGTGGGGTATTGATGGTTAGTAGGTGGTACTTTTTACTGTGGAGCTAATTCCCTGCATAAGCTTAAGTGGCACAGTGCCTTTTTTCCCCTTCAATTCATCAAACCAAGCTCCAGACCATTTGTCATTAAAGATTAATTTAACTCGTGTGTAGATGTGTAACTGCTGTACAAATTGTTCATTTTGCTGAGACTCATTTAAATAAATGATTAATAGTAATCATTCTTCCTTTTGCTCATCCAGGACACATGACAATTAAAAACTTAATTAGCTCTATAATGCATGCTGAACTTTTTCAGTATATTTAAAAAGAATACATGTTTGGAGGGAAGCCTGCAATATCAAATAACCATCAAGCCACAGAAACAGTTTTTGCTTCATAGTATTAAATCTTACGATGTTTTGTACAGCAGTTATAAATCTACGCTTGAGTTAATCAGCAGAAGGTGAGAGCCTTATTTAATATCGAAGAAAGTTCATCAACTGACCATTTTTAGGTAGTGAATATGTAAGACTACTGTAATTCTCTTCATCTTTTTTTGCTTATTAACCCGTTTTCCACTGGAATGATATAATTGACTTTCTGCTGGGGTCCATTTTACAAGGCAGACTCATTTTAATAGGGAGCACCATGGAGCCCTCTCCCTATAAGCTGCAGCTATAGGTTTTTACGAAGTGTCACCTTAAGGTATTAAATTGGGCAAATTAAACATAGAAATTCAATAATATCTAATATTGATATCTAATATCTAATAAAATAATATATTTACATAGTTTTCTACATATGTTTTGTTAGTCTTTTCAAGTGTTTTGGAAACAAACTGTTACTGATGTGTCATGATAAATTAATTTTTGTCTTTGATGTCTTTACTTACCTATTTTAGGGCAGTGGTTCATATCCAGGTAAAGGATGTCAATGAGTTTTCACCAACTTTTAAGGAGAGTATGTATAAGGCCACCGTGACAGAGGGAAAGATCTATGACAGCATACTGCAGGTAGAAGCCATAGATGAAGACTGTTCTCCACAGTATAGCCAAATCTGCAATTATGAAATTGTCACAACCGATGTTCCTTTTGCCATTGACAGAAACGGTGAGTATGGGGAACAAGCAATTGTCAGTTCTGGGACAGACAGCAGTAATTTCTGTCGATGCTGTAATTACCTATTGATACTAGCTGATAACCTGGCTTGAGTTTTAACTCAAGAGAGTAATCCTGATCTCATCTCTGAGAATGAAGGAATTGTTACACTGGCAATTTCTATTGTTTTAATGTAAGATTTGGTCAGAAAGTGCCACAGTAATTTACTGTGGAAATTAAAACCCCAGTTTTAGATGAGCAATATATTTCTCTGTCACTCAGTCTGTTCTCTTAATTGTCTCAGATCTAGTTTCTCATCCAAGTGATGGCGTTTCCTAATGCAGCATGAAACCCTACCTAATAGGGTTTATTTACTAGTTTATAGTAAGTCCCATTCTTGTGAACATTTTGGAGCAGTGTCTAAATGTAGAATTCACGATATTCTGGGTATGTTTATTGATTGTTAAAACTTTCAGGGTATGGGTCCACAGATCTACCCTTTTGTGGTGCTTCCTAGAGCAGATCCATTATCCTGCAGTATAGAAAAAAAAAAAAGATGCTTTGGAAAAGTAGTATCAAATTTATGTAGGGCTTTTTTTAGTTGTTTTTCTAATGTGTATTAATCACAGAATGCCAGGTTGGAAGGGACCTCAGGAATCATCTAGTCCAACCTTTCTAGGAAGAGCACAGTCTAGACAAGATGGCCCAGCACCCTGTCTAGACGACTCGTGAAACTGTCCAACGTGGCCGAGTCAACCACTTCCCTGGGGAGATTATTCCAACGGTTGACTGGCCTCACTGTGAAAAATTTCCCTCTTGTGTCCAATCGGAATCTCCCCAAGAGCAACTTGTGCCCGTTCCCCCTTGTCCTCTCCATGTGACTCCTTGTAAAAAGGGAGTCTCCGTCTTCTTTGTAGCTACCCCTTAAGTACTGGTACATGGTGATGAGATCCCCTCTGAGCCTCCTCTTCTCAAGGCTGAACAAACCCAGCTCTCCCAGCCTATCCTCATATGGCAGGCTTCCCAGTCCTTCGATCATCTTGGTGGCCCTTCTCTGCACCCCTTCCAGCCTGTCCACATCCTTTCTTGTATAGCAGGGACCAGAACTGTACACAGTACTCCAGGCGTGGCCTGACAAGCGCTGAGTAGAGTGGGATGATGACTTCTTTATCTCTGCTGGTGATGCCTTTTTTGATGCAACCCAGCATCCTGTTGGCCTTCTTGGCCGCAGCAGCACACGGTCAGTTCATGCTGAGCTTCCTGTCCACCAGGAAGCCCAGGTCCCTTTCCACAGAGCGGCTCTCCAGCCAGGTGGCTCCCAGTCTGTGCTGCACTGCTGGATTATGTTTTCCCATGTGCAAGACCTCACACTTGTCCTTGTTGATCTTCATAATGTCCTTGCTGGCCTACTCTTCCAGCCTATCCAGATCTCCCTGCAGAGCAGCTCTCCCTTCTGGAGTGTCTATGTCCCCACTCAACTTGGTGTCATCAGCAAACTTCATCAGGCTACACTTGATGCCATTATCCTGATCACTTATGAAGATGTTGAGTAACATTGGGCCCAATATTGATCCCTGGGGGACCCCACTTGTGACAGGTTGGCACTTGGAAAAGGAGCTATTTAGGGTGCGGCCTGTCAGCCAGTTCCCCACCCACTGCACAGACCACTTGTCTAGGCCATAACGCATTAATTTCTCCAGGAGGAGACTGTGGGGGACCATATCAAAGGCCTTGGAGAAGTCCAGGTAGATGATGTCCACCGCCCGCCCCATGTCAACCAGGCAAGTCACTTTGTCATAGAAGGCCACCAGGTTTGTCAAACGTGATCTGCCTTTAGTGAAGCCATGTTGGCTTTTCCCAATCACGTGCTTCATTTGACTTGTGATGGCCTTCAGGAGTCCATAACTTTCCTAGGGATTGAAGTAAGGCTAATGGGCCTATAGTTACCTGGATCCTCCCTTGAACGTTTCATGTAGATAGGGGTAACATTTGCCTTCCTCCAGTCCTCTGGGACATCCCCCCTTCTCCATGACTTCTTGAAGTGTGGCTTTGCAATTATGTCAGCCAGCTCTTTCAACACCCTCAGGTGGACAGTGTCAGGGCCCATTGATTTGTAGGGGTCAGGCTCCTGTGGTAATTATATCCTAACTCTTCCTTCACAGATGTTGGGTCAGTGTTTCGATCAATCAGCAATTTATTATAGGAAAAATAATAAACCGTATTAAGCTTCCCATATGCAACCATTTTTGACCTTGCTGGCCCTCTCAGCTTCTTGCTTTTCCCAGTCGAGTTGTCACTAGGAAAAAGCACAGACCTTGACACTGAGTTTGGGAGAAGTGTTGGGCTGCATTAAAAATGTGTTGAAGATCCTCCCTCCCATTCACTGCTTACTTCCGATAATAAAAAATAGTAACTCTGTCTTTCAAGGACTTCAGCAGTCCCATATTGGCATCACCTTGTAGGTAAGAGTCCTTGTTATTGATATTCATGTGTGCACACTTGTGCAGAAGTTCAAAATGGAAATGCCTGTGCTCCCAGAGCTTTCTTCCCCAGAACAAGCACCCTGTGTGCATACCCAGCAATGCTCTGATTTATCTTTCCTAACAGAAGCATTTAATCCATGTTGTATGTAGGAAGGCAATACTCTTTGGAAGTTAAATCTGATTTTTGGCCAAATTGGAAATTAAAAGCGTGCATGGAGCTACTGTTTTCTCTAAGCAGTCATTTTCATCTTGGGATGTTTTACAGAAACCGTTTTCTCCCATTCAAAAAATATTCATCTTTATTTGTGCAGTTCTTGCACAATGCACAGCTGAGCATCAGAAGGTAATAAACTGTTAGCATTGTAAATGACATCAGGGAAAAAGCCATCTTGTTATAATACATTGGGAGGCAAATATTCTGTATAGTAGGTATAATCATAATGAGTATGGTTGTGTTTAAGTAACTGAGGTCAGTTGGCACAATAATCTTTTGCCAGAGAAATTGCACAAAGGATTTTTTAGAGAAAGTGGGGATTTGGAAGTAGAAGTTTATGTGCAATTCCCTAGAAACTTTTCCTCTCTATGGATTTTTTTTTCTAATTGTGAGATTTCCCATGTTGTCATAAAAGGAAGTTCTCTGTGTTTTGGTTTGAAACCATTATTTTTCCAGAGCTCCAAGTGACTTGCCAATATTGGGCTGGTTACTTACACAAGTTGCAGGTGGCTTCATAATTTCATACCAGGTTTGCGGCAGATACCATGGATAAATAATACACTGAGATTAGCATGATACAGAGCAGGACTTTCTATTGCTTATTGCTTTTTAGTTCCTATCACACAGTGCAGCTGGCTCATGAGTGATCATGGGTTTCTTACAGAGGCATGATCAAAGGCATGTGAAGTGTTCACAATCCTTGGTAACATCTTTGTCCTCATGTGCCCGGGACCTGCTTTTCAGCAAAGCCAATGAGAAATTCACTGATTTAAATGTGACTTTAAAGCCTGCCATGAATAATTGATATAAGGTTGTAATACTTGCAGTTTCTTAGTCATGAATTCAATTAATATTTTTTGATCCGTTTGTTCACCAAAAGGACAATGCTGCCACAATCAACAGTAATTGCAGTCTAATTTGCAATTTTTTTTAGATAATGGTAATTGCTTAAACCCACCGGGATTAGAGACAGAGTTAGGATAGATGGTTGCACTTTTATTTTGTGACAGAAATATGTTGATTAGTTCCAACACATTTCGCTGCTGAGAATGTCTCTCTATGCCAGCTGATATAAACTTTCTCTGCTGCAAATTCTTTGGCATTGTGCCCATTTTTGTCAGCTATAGGATGATTAAAATAGATGTATGAGATGCCTGTGACTGCCTGTTAATACTGTGCTAATTAGGATTTTGTTTATAGGGTTTTTTTACCCCTTTGTGACAAACAAATCTAGGCTCTTGAGTCTTCTGCAAGTTATGATTTTTTTTCTGCTTTTCAGTATCATAAATGTGGACTTTTATTGCCCAGAAAGAGTATTTAACCAGGTGCTTAGAATCAAATCTAAATATTGCAGAGGGCCCCAAAAGTAGGTGGTGAGGAAAACATGCCCTTGTCAGTCCCAGATGGTGGATTTTTTTTCACCACCAGCCTATGAAACTAACTACAAACACAGGCCTTTAGAAAGATGAACATGCTATTCCATCAGCTTTTTCCTTTTAGCAGATCATTGTCTTTTTAGGCAAAACTTATTTCTTATATCTAGATCAATCCATGGAGCATTTTGTTGTTTTCAAATAATATATTATACATCGGGGAACATCTGCAGAAAGGGAGAGAGAACCTGCCAGACACTGGCAGTGCGCAGTCTACTTCACATCACCAAGTTGTCTGAGGCATAAGTGGATACGCACCCAGCACTGGCAGCATTCAGTTCTGGGTGTAGCTTTTGTAGCTTCGGTTGACTTATGGTCAAATACAGCTTCTGGTGGCTCTTGGCAGATGGGAATGTTGAGCTGCCATTCCTATGAGCACACTCAAGTCAGAGGCCACTCATGTAACAATGCTAGCCCTCATCAGTTGTAAGAGTTAGGATTTTCAGTTTTATAATTCTTATACACACAGGAAGTAAATACGGAATTTAAGGGGTAATTACCATAGTAAATTAGTCAAGTCTTTCCTTGTTGTTGTGACTGCTCCAAAATAAAGTGAAAGACAGCCATAAAAAATGGAAGTCTGTATCAAACTACCCCCAAAACTGACCCTGAAGAAACAGAGGTGTAAATGTGTTTGTCCTCAGGCAGAATTTTTATATTCTTGTTGTCACTTACCTCTTGGTTTGTGGTTTTTTTGTGTGTGTGTGTGTTTTTTTTTTTTTAATCTGTTATAGCTCTGGTTATTTCCAGGAAAATGCAGAGATTTAGAAAGACTGAAAAAAATAATTTCATGGCCTAGTTGTGAACTGTGCAGAAAAGTACTTCTCCCATTAAATTTTTTTAATGTTATAGATTACCTTTTTATTTATTGGTGAGATGTAAATAAAAATTCTCAGTCTACTGTCTCTAAAACTTTAATTAGTCTGTATTTATAGTGCTTCCCTTCTGTGTCTACTTTTTAATCATATTGATTAAATTTTAAAATAACAAAGAAGCATCAGAGGTACCAAAACCAAACAGAATAATTAGGAAGTCAATAAACTATCAGATAACATCTACAAGACATCCAAATG
This sequence comes from Phalacrocorax aristotelis, assembly GCF_949628215.1. NCBI lineage: Eukaryota > Metazoa > Chordata > Aves > Suliformes > Phalacrocoracidae > Phalacrocorax > Phalacrocorax aristotelis. The sequence continues at coordinate 23,419,411 of NC_134282.1, read as the reverse complement.
ACCTTCCAGAATAACACCTAATAGTCCAAATCTTTGTAGTCCAAATCTTAAAAGACCACAATGAAATACAAATCTTGGAAGAGGAGATGTAGTGAAATGTAAATATGCTGTGATGATTTATAAATCTTAGAGGACAGTTAATGTGCCATGCAAATTCTATCAGTCTGCTAACGTAGATTCAGACATTTTTTTATTTCTTGAGAATTATCTCTGCTGATCATGGACTGAAATAATACAAAGGAGAACCACATAGGGAAGTATAAAGATTCATGTAAGAAATAATATAATGCAGAAGGGAAAGAACAGCTGAGCAGGTATTAAATAAATAATTAAGTACACAGTGGCAATTTTTCATTAAATCCTCTTAGACAGGCACTAATCAAGCAATTCAAGATTGTAAAATGGGTAGATTAAATTGTTTTGCCAATTACTAACTCAAAAATAATGAAGTAGTTGCTACCATTATTACAGTTGTTTTTGTGATGGGAAGAGCTATCTACATGGCAGACTTGAAAATGCCTGGCAAGGTGAGGTACCTGAGAGGGAGAACCAAGGAAGCTGTAGGACACGGTACTGTTCCATAATAGCCTTTAGCAGGTCATTTTGCTTCTCCATTTAAGACAAAAATAGGGACTGGACTAGTCCGCCTCTGTGCCCTGCTCAGAAAGGGAGGGGTAAACACTCAAAGTCAACAGAAAATGGGGTATTGGGCCTGATTTATAGCTGCAGATGGAAGGGTCTATTTAAACTACAAATTTTGAACCAGAAGACAGTGAAAATTACAAAAGCAGCCTTCCTTCAGCCCTGACCTGAAAAGTTTGACATTAGTTTCAATTAAACTACTAAAGTTGGCTTTTATGTAGTAGTAGTCAGAAAAGCATTGGGCTCTGACAAGATAAGGAGCATGCATCAGAGACAGACACCTGCTCAGTCTTTATTTGTCAAACTAATGCAGGTTTAGTGAAAGACTTCTTTCAGAAGTTTCATTTGACTGCATTCACCTGTGTCTCATTCATTTGAATTAAAAAAACACACCCAAAACCTCAAACAGTGCCAGCACACCTAGCAACAGATACTTACCAGCACCTGTGGAAATCAGATCACCACATTTGACTAAATTCCAGGATTTGGGTACTCCCCATTCCAAATTTAGCCCAAAAAAACTTCATTTTGCAGATCCATGCTTGAAAGCAGTTGTTATGTGTAGCATTGATCCAGAGTAAGTTTGTTTCCTAAATTCTAGAACAAACATTCTCATTCAAAGTAATGGTATAGAAAACAGCCCTGAGCAAAAGTGTGAAACATACTAAACAATTTCAAGTTTCAATTTGAGCAAGAAGTGCATTTCAGTGGAAGTGGACAGAATTAAAATGCTGAACTCACTAATTACAAAACCATACATCCTCCACAGTAATCTTCCAGTCTTGCAGGAAATACTGAGAAAGATCTTTCCCTTTCCTTGTGAAAGTTGTAATGTCTTTCTTCCCAAAACAGGTAATTTGTCATCTTTATATATGTGTCAGGTTCAGCAGATAATCCCTGTTATTGCTGAGTTTTATTTTCCATGTGATAACTCTGTGCTGTCATATCAAATATTGCTAAGTGTTCTAATGTAAAAGGTGATTCTGGTTTTCCCCCTCCCCAATTTTTAAAACCCAGGGGAAGACGTTAAAGGGCTAAAAATCTCTCTAACTTAAAGGGTAATAGCTTAAGGGGAAAAAAGGAAGATACTTAGGCTGGGCAGGTATTCAAAAGTGGATCTCAGAAATGTGGCTGCCATGTTAAAGCAGTGTATTCTGGGAAGATGTAGAAAATGAGGTTTCACCTAGTCATACTTTACATTTCAAGATGTAACTGCTAATTAGTCTTATGGTCTTTAGAAAATGTTGTTGAGCAGATGTTTTTTAATATAGACATGCCTGGATTATAGCCATAGCATTTATATTTGCATTATTATTTATCTGCTGGATTGAAAGAAAATAATTCCCATTCTTCATAACAGTCCTGCCTGTGGATGTCCCATGCACTTCAAAGAGCTTTCCTGTCACAAAGGATCCAGTCAAGACCCAAACGTTATAGTCTGCATACGCTTAGCAAAGAAGTAATTTCTGAATGTTGTCTTATGTTAATTCTATAGGTAACATCAGAAACACCGAGAAACTGAACTATGATAAACAGCACCAGTATGAGATAATGGTAACAGCTTTTGACTGTGGGCAAAAACACGCAACGGAAGATGCCTTAGTAAGAGTTAATGTCAAACCAGTGTGCAAACCAGGCTGGCAAGGTAAGGTTTAATAGTTCATATATTTTAATTTTTCATTTAAATCTTTCCACCTCACAGTAAAGAAACTAGGGCGTTTATTGCAGTGGTATAGAAAAGTGTTGCTATTTCTTATGCTTACTTCATTCCAAACTTTTAAAAAGTGGACAAGAATCCCATGTTTGTTTACATTTGCTGTGTTTCTTCTCTAGTCAGAACAAAGAACAGATTAGAAAAAAAGACAAATTTCTGTTCTAATCAGCTATTTTATGATTCAGTCAGAATATACTGAAAGGTTAAAGTGCTTCTCATTTGCCTTTTTCTTACTATTCCTTTTTTTAAAAGTTTTGAAGCCACCATGACAAGGTACTTTTCCCATGTATGCCAGAGTAGTTCAAATTATCTTGTTCCAGCTACAGAATTGGCTTTCGTGTGCATGCATGGGTCAAGGCACACTCAACTGGCAGTGGGAGTGAAAGGCACTTTTTTCCTGATTGCTGTCTTCATATTGAGACTTTTCAGTAGGAACTGATTTTCTAAAAAGGTTGCAAGGATCTACAGTCTACTGTCTAACATGGAAGAAAACCCAGCTGGTAATGTACTAGGAAGATAGATATGCTGCAAATAAGGAACTAAGATGAATGTGAGGGCTGGATTAGGAAGAAGCCAACTGGATGTAAACACATTATACAGATGTCATTCAGAACTAACCTGACCTTCATAACCGTAATTTTTAAAGAGAATGATTGAGAAGGAAAAGAATCAGTTTGGCTGTTGTACTTGAAGGTAAATTTGCAGACTGACATTTAGAAGGAAAAAATGGCTTTCTTTGTAAAATGAGAAGTCCTGGTCGAGAGGATCTTGTAATGAAATAAGTGTGCAATATCATGATTCCATTTTCACAGGCCTCACTTAGAGCATAACCACATTTTAACTTTTCAGAGATGCACTAGTTCCCCACCCACCTGAGTATTTTGAAGAGCATTTTTGTTAAAAAATAGAATAGCTATGGACTATTTCCACATTTTCTAACTGATCTTATTGTCTAAAACAGCATGATTTATTCTATAAAACCAATATGGCCTCTTTACACTGTAGAAGTGTTCTGTTTACATTTTATGGAGTCATCTCATAAATTAAATACTCCCAAATTCTAGCTTGGAATTTGTATTAAAATGGATGCAATTGTTGATTTTTAACTTCTGTATAATTTCTATTTAGCTATTTTATTGATTGAATAATTTTTGCAAAGATATCTTAGTAATGGTGTGTTTATATTGTCCAATTTTCATATTTATTTCATAGTTAAAGCATCAGTTATAGGACAGATGGTCATTGCTGGTCCCATTAGGTGCGCATAGACACCAGGTAGCCAATAAAAGTAATAGAAAGTACCTCAAATAAGGTTTGGGTTGGCTTTTTTATGCTTTATTCATCTTAGATTATGTGAAGTGTTTACAAGGTATTTAAATTTTTAATGAAAAACTGGAATTCAACTATTACTTTATGCATGAAAATTTTTGTTCTCTTTTAGAGGTCAGAGCTGTAGATGGCTGGTCATTTGGTTAATACTAGGTATGTAATAAAAGGCCACCGGCTTTTTATTTTTAGTGTGATGGTGAGAAAATAGACAGAGAAAACAGCATATATAAAGCAACAACTCCTCAAAAAAGAATGCAATACATAAGAAAGTCTAAAGTATCTCAGAGAGGAAAGGATGTGCTTTGATAGCATTCATTATGCTTGAATTTGGGCTTTTGGTTTATTTCTGTGGCAATTTAGCACAGTTTTATGATGGTCTTTATCATAGGAAGATAAAAATATGTAATAGCTCAATATGTTCTGCTGTAGCATATTCTATGTCATCCATGGAATTGGGCCTTTCCATGTGTCAAACAGGTGACTGCTTCACTTCATTGGCATGTCTCCCAATCAAGTGGCACAAATTGCAAGTGGACAGCATTTGCCTACTCAGGGTATAAGGTCTTTACATAAAGAACTAGGTAGATACAACTTTAGTACTTAATTAATAAGTCATTAATTATCATTTTTAGATAAGCTGCAAAATAATACTTCCAGAAATGCCAACATTTCTCTTAAAGAGATTTTTTAATGGCTGCTTATTTTTAAAGGTGAAGATAATCACATAGGTGATGTTTTCTACTTTAAGCCAACATCTGTAAAAGTTAACTGACCCTAGGGGGAAAAAACCATATAAGCAAAACTTACTAACAGTATTTCCAGTACCTAAAAAGGAACTCTGGAGACTGGAAATGGAGGATATTTATAGTGTTCTTTCTTCCCTGTATCTGTCAGTCTGTGATCTCCCCACAAAGAGGCAGACAGCAGGTATGCTCCATCTTCTTTGAAATAATGATATAGTTGAGAAGATTGGATATCTAAGGGAGGTACAATAATGCTTTGCCTGACAAAAAAGATATTTGGAGCCTTTGGTTATAAAATGTAGAAGTTGCTAAAATACCATATTATTTTTTTTTCTTGTTCTTCAGTGTTAGGTTAAACAAAAATACTCAGAATTTCAATTTATAGCATTGGCAGTTAGTTCTTAGAAGTTACTGGCTTTAGTAATCTGAAATATTGTGAAGTTCTTTGTGACCGTCATGAATAGAGATTGTAGTAGCCTAATGCAAATTCAGTGTTAAAAATTTCAGTGCAATAAATTTCAGTGCAGATGCCCTTCAAATATCCTCCATTGTGCAGGGCCAGGTACAGGGAAGAATAGATTTATGTAAAACAATTTATAAAATTTTTCCTGTTTCTAGAGGCTGACTCTACAACTGACATGTACAGCAGAGCAAAGACGACTCAACAAGCCAAGGTGCTATCCTTTTAAAAATATTCCCTTCAGCTAATAGAATTTAACTTTCCATTAAATCTAGAGACTACTTCCCTACTCTTTCAAGATGGACATTAATATACAATCAGCAAGCATTTCCATACAGACATTTTCAGCAAACAAGCCTCTACTCTATTAAGAGGCTACTTTACAAATAAACTTGATCCAACCTTACAAACCATTCTGAGCAGACTACTCTGAAATGTTATTAGTACCCTAAGCAAGCTAAAAATGTAAATCAATGAACTGAGTTAATTCTTAATCAGTTACTTTAATTGGAAGTTCTCATTAATGAGCTTTGTCAACTGACTTTCACAGCTATGCTACAAGTTCTCTTCATGCTACCTGTGTTAATTCCCATGATTTTCAAACAGTGGAGTGATCACTTACTGACAGGTAACTAAAGAGACCACATTATAAAGAAAGCTAGATGAGGGTACTTCTGACACTATAGTGGGTACATCTGCAGTTGAAGTTATTCCTATTTTTTTGTTTAAAAAATTTTTTTAACACAGTGGGTTTCCATACTAAGATAAATTTCATTATCTTCAGCACATTCCCTGGCATTCTGTCCATTCCTCCAGGGCGCTGCCACAGAGCAGACACTGCACTTTTTCCTGTGGATTCACTTCCGGTGTCTTCTTTTTCACTACAGTATTTTTAATGCCACAAATACTGATTTCTGTAAAGTTAGTTCTGCCTTATTCAAAGCAGGATAGACAGACTTGTGGCAAAAGAGTATTAAATATCCCTATAATATTTTCATTAAAAAAGATGAGATGAAATAAGAGTCAAAAACCTGTAATCTAGACCATGTTTCCTGTAGCTAATTTATGGTATCATAATACTGTATTTTCTCGTTTCCACTACTTTTAAGAACAGTCTTCATAAAACTGAAGTTACTGTCCCCAAAGTGGGATAGAAAAATGGAAGTAAAATAAAACAATGTGCTGAAAAATGCAAGATAGCAGAAAGTTGAAAACAATTATTCCTGTACCAACTGGTCTGGTGAATAACGTACTACATGGGGAGAAAATAAAGAGCAGCTCAGCCTCAAGAAAATGAAGGGCAGAACCACGTTCCAAAATCTTAAAATGTTTTGAGACTGCTAGAGGTCTGCTCAACTATTGATAATTAAATCAAAAGTCAGGTTGCTCCCTAAAATGCCATTGATTTCAGACAGGAAGCAGTTAAGGCATAAAACAAAGAGGTCCTCTAAACCAATCAGCCCCAATAAGTATCAGAGGACTCTAACTTTGAGACAAGCAGGAAGGTTGAATGTGTTCCTTGGGGACATAAGTATGTAGCAAAGACAGCAGTCCAAAAAATTAAGTCACATTGCCTCCTCTGACCAAAGAGGACTTAATTTTTTTCCGCCCAATTTAACATGGCCCCTGCATAAGCAATGATCACTAACCTCCAATTTAAGAGAAAATTAGGACTCTGATTAGAAAACAGGATTTCACAGCATCCATCCTGAAGAGTTTTAATAATTTGAAAATACTTCCTACACTTATTTTCAAGTCCTATGACCTCCTATACACACAACCCAATTACCTGAGGTAACAATATAAAGTAGAATTTCCTTAAAAATTCATCTTAAAAAAGTTCAATGTCTTTCCACTTTTCTTAAAAACAGTTTTGAAACAAAATTTTCTCTTTATCTAATAGACTACAAAAATATTTAATTAGAGTAGTTAATATATCAAATATATTTCTTGTTACTTTTTTTAAGGCATGTAGGGCTCACTAAAGTGACCTAGGCCTTTGCTACTACAAAAAGGTACATTCTTACCAGCTCTTTAATGTTCATTCAGAAGCCATGTACAAGTCAGATCAGCTTGCTTTTCCTGCTGAAATATAATCTCTTCTGTTCAGAGAAGGGCAGGACCTTCTCTTTTAGTAGCAAAGTGATCTTAGATCACTTCTGAGTCAACATTCTTCATAGATGCTATTTGCAGTAGATGCTGAGTGATTTTAGAATGGTATTCATGTGGGCTTTCTAGTAAAATCCAATTACCGAGGTAAACCAAGACAGTATTGGCTTTTGAGCTGTCAGTGCTTTTAACAAGGAGCAATATGATTATTAAAGCAATTGGTTATTTGGAGGAGGGTTGTCAAGTGCAGAAACCTTTCTTATGAGAATAATATTCTTAGTCTTCAGGAAACATTTAAAAGCCCAAATATTTTCTGCAGTAAACAAATTATTTTCCATTCTTGTTCACATACCTTACAGCTTAAAATGTAATGCTGTGTTATCTTAGCTACAAGATATTTCCCCATATTTTTAAATTTTTTTTTTTTTTTGCAAAGCAGGGAGCCTTTATGCCAGTCTAATCTTGGATGTGCATACATTAGCTGTACATACATTAGCTATACACCCTTAAAACAAGGTAATCATAACAAAATGCTTACACTCAGCTGTTAACTTGAATGGCACCATTTTAGAATACCTACTCTTTAAATACCCATTTCAGACCTTTGAAAATTAATTGAACCTCTGAGTAAGTTTGTCTTAATTGAATCAGCTCTTTTTCCATGGGCCATTTTTCAGTGGTTACTCACCAGTGTGCTGAAGTTCCTGGGCATGAACTGGTACTTAATAGCACTACTACAAGGAAATATTTCTATAACACCAGTTCCCAAGATCATCTTACTCTAGGCTTGGGATATTGTCTTTCAATATTGTCTTCCAGTGTAGAATTGCCTTCCAGTTTTGTCACTAGCAGAAGTAATTAACACAGTCCTGGTTTTGTGCCAAGACCGTTAATGGAAATATCAAATAACAATACCAAGGCAGATTCACATGGATCTTTGCTAGTTAGATCCCTGTGTACCATGAACTTTTCATTTTCAGAGTAACCCATTATTGCTCTCTCTTTAGGCAGTTCTGTATGTGTGTTACAGTTGAAATACTAAAGCCTGTCTTTTTCATCTTAACTGATACTAGAAACCATTCATTTTAGACCTATTTAACTAGATTCTTTTTTCCATATACCTCTGTGGAAGGTCACTCGTTTGTTCACCTTTCTGCATTTACAACTACAAAAAGTCTTTCCTTTTTTTAATTTTCACTACGAGATCTCCATGAGCTTCACTAGGGCAATTATCATTTCAATGAGAAATGTCTTACCTCTGAGATGTAGCTGACAGCTGGTGGTTCCATTAACATTTCCTCTGCTCCAAAGTTAAAGCACTACAGTATATTCAGTTAGGTTTGAAGCTTTTCTGTCTGATTTTTCCCCCCCTCTGCATGTAAAAGCTTCTACATATTATCCCACCATGGGCTTAAAAATTGAAGACTTTCCACATAGGTTCCAACATCCTCACTTCAACTGATTTTAGTAACTACTCCATGTATTGTTTCAGAGTCTGTCCTTTGGAATTTGAGAAGTTCTTTGTATACTCCTCAGTAGAGAAATCTCTTGGAATACCAGGATCCAAACACTAGTCATAGCCCTCATTCTCCAGGATAACTAGGAAGCTGCCTTTTCCTATACTGACATCTTTTTGTGGTAGTTCATCCTTCTGAAACCATTAGAAGTCTCTAACCACATCTAAACCTGATGCCAAGGAGCAGCGAGAGCAAAGCTACTCCCTAAAGGAAGGCAAGCGAGGAACCAGTTGTAGTAAGAGAGTTGGCAGAGCCTTCATCACCAAGGGCCAACCCCTCACCCAACTGAGGCAAGCAGGGCAGACCCAGAGACGGCAGGTTGATTCAGCCACAAGCCCAGATCCTCAGGCATGTACATGCTGAGGAGGCAGATCCCACAAAGTCAATCCTTAGCATCAGGTCCATAGGGATGAGGCCAGACTGTCAGCCAGAAAGCCAGTCCATGGGTTGACTCTGAATAAAGGGACCTTACAGCCAGAGCTGTGGACTGTGGCTGAGCTGGAGACCAACACTCCTACAGCACCATAGGTCAGGCTAGGACTGAAGTGCTGGGGCTAAGCTTAAATAAGAGCTCCTGGCCCATGGGTGCTAATGGGGGCCCCAGGTGAGGCTTATGGTGGCTCATTAGGGCTTATTAGGGCACGTGGGGTTCTGATACCCAGTTTGCTGCAGGAAATACCTATTATTATTCAAATGCAGTCTCACGGCAAGTAAAAATTTAACCTAGGCTGTTGTTTTCTATTTTTTTTTAGATTCTTGTATGTTTATTTGGCATAATTAGGCACCATTAGGAGTTGCGGTTTTATCACTCAACGAAATATTCAGTGTCACTAGTTCAGGCACAACTGCTATTCCATTATGGTTCATTAACTCCTGCAACAATAGACTTTACCACTATCCTGCAGTAGCCCAAATTTCTGTCTCTCTCTTTTTTGTTGTTTTTTAAACTATTAGCATGCTGCAGAAAGAAAAGGTGTGTATCGATGTTTCTTTATGCTTATGGGGTCTGTGTTTAAATCTCTTAGCCAACTACCGTGCCTTAGAAGGGCTCTGGAAGTTATTTTGAGTCTTCTCTTTTCTATGGATTGGCTTTAACTGAGTCAGACTTTCTGATTATCATTTCCTTAACAAATCACTCGTCATATTTAACATGCTTAAATTTATATGTGGCACCACATTTAGCAGTCCTGTCATTTGTATGTTACTATCTTGTAGATTAGCTGCCAAACATAGAAACATTTATTAGGGTTTGGGTTTTTTTTAAATTTTGTTATATGACTAGTGGTGCTAGACATGAAATGATCTTTTTTCCCCTAACAAAAATGAACAAAACTTTAAGGATTATTTTGCAGTGTTGCTTAAACACAGTCATATTTTATGTATACATGCATATGTGTGTATGTATATATGTATTCATAGATGTGTATTTACATATGCATATTATATACATATATATGTTAATTTTAAAAGAGGGGGAAATATAATTTAATAAATATTTTCCTAAATGGTATTTATTTGAGTTACTAAACACAGCCAAGAGGCGTGATCCCAGCTGATAGTTAAATCTTGTTTCATTTTTGGCATAATTTCTACCAAATTTCCCTAGCACTGCCAGCAGTGGTGGGAGCTGTGGCAACCGTTATAAAGCTCCATACTTGTTTCCCAAGAGATAAAGCATTTTTTTCTGTCAGTGGTGACTGCTTGACCCTTTAAAACTTAGAAAATTGTTTTTAGAAAATTATATTCTAGGTAGCACACAGTGACATTAATGGATCTGGGAAGTAGCATTCTGCTGATGCTTGCTAGCTGATCTGTGGCCAGTTAACTAGGGGGCATCCTACCAAATTTGCCCCTTTGCAAAACGATCCATTTCAAGATGAGAAACTGCTTAGACAACCTGAAGAGACCTGGTTATTTTAAGTAGTTCAGGATCTTCACAGAAACAAAATATTTGAGAAAGGGCCAGACACACATGCGCTACCAGTCTTCTAACTTTCCTTCTGAGAGGGCAAGGCATGGCAGATGATCCAGTTTCACATTAATTATATACTTTAAAATTAAAATAATAATGTTAAGTCAATATTGTTCACCTGTAATCTGTGTCAAGAAACGCCATTCAGAATTTCTTGAAAGCTCAGTACAAAGGCTGAGATTTCCTTTTTTGCCAGTAAAAATTTTCTTTTTCAGAAGTTTTGAGGAGGGTTAGTCAGGAAATGGGGGAACAGAACAGATAAGGTGATTGCTTTGTGTGTCTTGGGGTTTTGGTATTTTTGCCAAGTGGGAAATTAAAATCCTTTGGGTTATTTTTTTGTGTTAGATTGGCACAATTTCTAAGTACATAAATACAGAGAGGGTGCTGCCCAAAAGAAAATACGCAGGAATTGTTACTCCGTGTTTCACTAAAAAAACTTTTTATCTTTAGTTCAAAGTAGAAATTCAAGTATCAAAGCGTGTACTTTTTGGAAATGTCTTCTGGCCATTGATCATTCTCATTTGGAGAATGCCTAACTGTACAGCAGGTATTTATCGAGGTGGCTGTAGCATATGATATTCTAGCAACATGTGCACTTTGAAGTAAATTCATGGATTCATGGTCTTAAAAGAAAACTGTAGTTTTGTGAGGACAGTGCACTGCTCTTGCAAATATCATTGTACAGCATCTAGACCTGCCTGGCTACTGCTTTTAAGATACAGTGCGTTTCATAAATCATGAAAATAAGTGTACTTTTGGCAAAACTACAGAGACTTTTTTAGTCTTGTTTGAAATGCTTTGTGTATACTGATATTTTTATTTATTCTAGATTGTTTCGGTTTTTTATATTAACAGAGAGGAAAATGTTTAATAAAAATGTACTTCAGCAAAGCTGTGAAATGTATAAGTTTAAAAAAAAAAAGCGAATAACCTTTAGCCAAGTATCCAGCCTACATAGACAGGACAGATGCAAAGATATTGTAGAGGAAACAGATCTACCAATTACATTGCTCTGGGAACCTTATGTTCCAGCTGTTAGGTAGAGATGCTGCAGAGGCTCACCAATAGCACTACATAAATTTTTTCTTGCATTTAGCTGCCAGGATGCACATCTTCAGTCCAACATGAGAGACATTTTGCATTTCACTGGCATTGTAGGAGCTGTGTTAATTACCTTGCCATCATTTTTAATGTCATGAGGTGGAATCAAAGTTCATGGCCACACACATGTAGGAGGAGACATGAATCAGGTCATATGTCCTCTGCACAGTGAGTGCCATGCTCCTTCAAGGGAAAATGAGATTAAATCATTCTTAGTGTCATCAAGCATTAGAAATGGTTAAAATATTTTTAATATATGGATTACAAGGAAAGACAGTCATGTACAAAACTGTTAAGTGTAGTGGTCAAGTAAAGACTTTATCCTTCTGTTAAAAGGAAAATTTATTTAGTTTACATAGTTGTTTTATAATTTATGAAATCTGAACCACAAACTTGGAATTGTGCTATTTACACTCTGATGTCCTGTTGTAGGTATAATCCAGCTAGGGCTGCCTTATACTGTCTGGAAGAGCTTTATACCACAAGTGGCAAGCAAAAGCCTGTTGAATTAAAGATCCAAACAAAGGCTGTGTTCTGCAGGACTAAACAGGGCTAGTTTTACTTTAGAGTTTCCAATGGGATTAGTCTCCCTCCCATACTGGGCAGACAGTGTTTACCGTTCTGTTTGCATTGTAAAGTTGTGTTGTCGCATGGTAGTTTGTGTCAAAGGAGAAACCATGTTGTTTGAATTTAGCTAATCTAGAACAACCTACCATTTCAGATGGGATTATATATCTTTTGACTGTTTGCATAACCCTAAACATGAGTCACATTTTAAGATACAGTTTTTTAAATATTTGAAATTCAGAGGCTTTCGTAGACTCAGGTGTCATAAGATTCATCCTCTGAGTCAGTTCTAGGAATCAAAAAAGTGCCACCACCTTCCTGGGGGGAAGGTACAGATCTTTTGAATGTGTCCAATACAGGATGAGAAAGAAAAATAATGATCTTCATCATATTCAAAACCAAATGAAACACGTGGGGTTTTTTCACAGTAAACTCTTCACACTGCCACTACTTCTTATTGCTTGTTTTAACTCTATGCACTTTCCAACATTACTAACTAGACTGGTGGTGAGTGAGATACAGAGGGTGCTGGCCTCATCTTCAACACCTCTAGGATGCTGAAATGCTGTGGGGGCAGGTACTATATAAATAAGTCAGTTGATTTGTATCAGAGCTATTGCTACCGTTAAGGACTGTCCAGATATCACAGGATAGTATCATTCTCCAGTATTGCCTTGTGCCTGCCTGGAAATGCCTTCTGCACAGAGCGGGACTCATGGGTGGACTTCCTAAATCTGCACTAAGTCAGTCAAAGAAGTGCTAGTGGGATTTAGGATGAGGATTGGTCTATGATGCTGCAGGGGACCAAGGTACAAAGACACTATTTCAAGTCTAGTTAATGTTTTACAGTTTAGAGCTGAGATAAATGCAGATGATTTAGAACATTTGGGGTTTATGATCTCTGTTTTTACCAAGTTGAAAGGTAATACTGTGAAATGAAACACCTCTTCTAATCCAGGGAACATTCATGTGGCAGAAACAGAGGTCTTCTATTATTCTTCCTTGTGCGTAGTGGCATTTTATTTAGCATGTTTTTTATAAGACATTCTTCATATAACTGGAGGTGAGCGTGCAGTTGCAGATATGTTACAGTTACTAACTCTACCACATCTCACATACACCAATGAATATATTTCATGAGTGCCAGTTAATTTGATATAGCTGAGAAATGGAAATGTGGCTAAAACCTGAAAGCTGCTGAGATAGTCAGAAATGTTTCAGATACATATGAGACTATTTTTCTTTTTGGGTAGAGGAATTTAATGTTTTACCTGGTCAATAAGAGACTATAAAGATCAATAATTCATATATTACAAGCATGCATACAAAACAGCAAATTATTTTACCTTAACTATCTGAAAGAATTTGCTGTTACTGTTTGACTGGAAAAATGTTAACCTTGAGTTTCTGGAAGGGATAGGGAACTTAAAACTGTTATTGTGATGATGTACCTTATATGATATTTAAATTCTAAGGGAACTGTTTAAGTTGACAATTGCAGACAAATTACACAACACCACAGGTCTAATCTAACTAAATATGGAATGAATAGGCTAAATATTATCACCTGAAAATTACTACTCAGCTGATGTGTGCACAGGCAATGAAGTAGTCATAGTTGTCTTTTAGTCAGTGATGTGCAAGTTCTAAAGATTTTAGTAAAAATAGCTACTAAACATACTTTCAGAATGTTCCATGGAGTTTCAGCTTCCTCTTGAGAACAAAATGCTACATGATTGCCATTTGTATTAAAAGTCATTAAGAAAATCTGAGAATTTTGAAATGCAGACCAGTACTGCCGGTATGCTAGCTCCTTTTTCTGGACTCTGAACTAATGATGATGTTCTATGTTTCAGAATGTTTGCTTCAGATTTTCTTGTAAATTTTTAATCCAGTTTAAGATAGTGGGAGAGAGCACCTTTTTTCAAGCTTTCTGAAAATGAGGTGTGTTGAAAAACACCGAACTCCTTTTCCCTCTAAAAGCATACATATATACACACACGCGCACACACATACACACAATTACTTTTCCTTCCACTGATAGTTAGAAAGAATGATTCTGTCCATTTGCTTTAAGAGATTTCATTGAATGCCAGGACCTAGATTTTTTCTATTTATGGAGTTCTCTTTTACCTAGACTACAAGAAGTTAGTGGAACTTCGGCTGTGTATGCAGGAGTACTTCTGTTGACAAATTTTACAGATACACAGATGTACACATTCGGTAGCAGAGTTGAATAGTTTTGTGACTTCAAAATAATTGACTGTTTGCATATCTCTATTAATGTGGCATTCTTATTTATGTTCTGTGGTAACTTGGCTGGAGTTGGCTGAAATGTATGAGAAAGATATGAACCTGTTAGGTCCAGAGGAGGGCCACAAAAATGGTCAAAGGGCCAGAACATTCCTCCTATGAAGAAAGGCTGAGGGAGTTGGGGTTGTTCAGCCTGGAGAAAAGAAGGCTCCAGGGAGACCTTACTGTGGCCTTCCAGTACTTAAAGTGGGCTTATAAGACAGACAGAAAGTTTTTACCAAGGCCTGTAGTGACAGGACAATAGGTAACAATTTTAAACTGTAAGAGGGTAGATTTAGATTGGATAGAAGGAAGCAATTTTTTACTCTAAGGATAGTGAGACACTGGAACATGTTGCCCAGAGAAGGTGTGGATGCCCCATCACTGTAAGTCTTTAAGGTCAGATCGGAAGGGGCATTGAGCAACCTGATCTAGTGAAAGGTGTCCCTGCCTGTGGCAGGGGGGTTGGACTAAGTAATCTTTGAAGGCTCTTTCCAACCCAAACCATTCTATGATACTATGAAAACATGAACTATAAAGATAGCTGAAATACATGTTTTTAATTTATGCTGCTTGTTTAGGTTTTCTCTGAAGCAGGTTGTGAACACCATAATTAATTGGATTTAAAAATTAAATGCTTCAGTTGAGAAGCATACTGGTGTGTATGGCATGCCCAGGTGGTTGCCTAAGGCAAGTGATAGTTTAAATGTTGTGGACTGTGAGACATCTGCATAAGCGAAACCACAGATTAGTCAGACCTGGCTGAAAGCATGAGTAGTCCTTTCAGCTGTAACTTTCTGTCATTATTACTTCACAAAATTAGTAAGACGTTTGAAGACAAGAAGTGGCACTACAGATATGTTATATTAGCTTTTGCTCACAGCCCAGTGAGACTGATGTATATAGCCTGGTCCTTGGAGATATTTGTTCTGTATCATAAAACTATGAAATCTGACCTAATTCAGTGCAGCTGACAACATCATCCCTGTGGAGCTAGCTTGTAGTCTGTCACAGGGACATGGACATTGGAGATCCAGAGTGACACCAATTAACATTGCTTGTCAGGATATGTATGTACTCCGTGCTTGAGTGACTCTAGCAGCAGTATTATTACTTAACTGAGCCTGACACTCTCATACAAAGAGGGGCAAAACCCAATTTTTTTAGGACAGTAACTTATTGATGCCAATTCAAAAACTTTTGGTTTTGTCTTAGACAGTGACCTTCGAGAACAATATGTCATTTAAAATTATACAATTCCATTCCCTTTTGTAATCACTCTTGGATGTTTTTGTTGTTTTTTTCCAGACTGGAACAAACGGATTGAATACAAGCCCGGTTCTGGCAGCATCCCTTTGTTTCCCAGCATTCATCTAGAGACGTGTGATGGACCAGTTTCCTCAATACATACCACCATTGAATTACAGACCAATTACATTGGAAAGGGCTGTGATCGTGAAACATACTCAGAAAAATCTCTGCAGAAATTATGTGGTATGGATATGGCTTTGAGTTGATACAATAATATTTTTCCAGATAAAGCACCCGTTCCTTGTTACCTGTAAGCACGCAATTAGCTCAGCTGGTTCATTTTGGATTGTAACAATGAAAATTAAGGGAGTGGTGAGATTTGACTGGTGCTCCATTCTTCTTTCCCATATTTTTTTCACTCTTTTTCATACCTTCTCCCTGCTTTATTTTTTTTTCTCTTCTGCTCCTCTTCCCTTCTCTATTTTCTCTCTTTCCTCATTCCACCTTTCTCACTCTTTCTTCCCTCTGGTAATAGTAGCGTGACAGTGTAGTGCAATTCTGGGTATAGATTTGCCATCATAGGAAGACCATAGGGCTTGATGAGAATTGAATCTCCATCTTGTGTTTCATTCTTCCTGACTCAGCTTTCTGTTCTGCTGCTAAGTACTGTGCCAGAGTAAAAACAAACAAAAAGTAAAGGAACATTTGGAGCAGTCACTTGAGCAAAAATATTTAAAGCCTGTGAATTTCAGAAAAAAGGTATCCTGGTGGAGAAAATATTTTCTTCCTAATTATTTTCTTCCCTTTCCTGTTCTTTGATAACTTGGTCTGAAAGATGCAAATTAATTTTGAAAGGTAGATTAAATACTTGAGGACACTGCTGTATTTTCGTGACTTTGAGATTATGTGTATGGCAAAGCAATGGCAGCACATTAAGCCATTTATCATTTGCCTTCTGAGACCTTCTGTCTTTCTTCCTCCTCCTCTAAAATCCTGTCTTCTTAGAGTCCTCATGTGAAGCCCTGATGGTGTAGAACACTGATTCCTATATTCTCCAAAATGTCTCTTTACCCGGCTTCTGTCTGAGCTACAGTAGCAAATGTACAGTTTTTTGTCCATTCAAATGTATGGATTTGGGTTTGTGGTGCTCTGTTGTATGGCTTATACTTGCCTTGATAACCACAAAACAGCATTGTGTGTTAAGATCAATATACTAACCTTTAAGAAATAATTTCGTAAATGAAAATTTTCAGCCAGTGTTACTAAATTATTAAAAATGGAGAGCCAATTCCCAGGGAAAAATAGCTTGCCGTTAAGGTTGCCAATTACCTATGGAGATCAGGAAGGTGAAGTAAAGTTGAGTGGGAGTGGTAGCATTCTCATAAAATCTGAATATTTTCAACCTGAAAATTGCTTATTTAAGATTACAGAAACAAGCGTAATTTTAATCCTGTATCTTTATCCAACTGACTGGGTTCCTAAAGAAGCAGGAGAAAACCCTTCTGCCAATAGTATGCCACTTCATCATGTTAATGACATCAAAACTGAGAGTTTGAGCAAGGCTATGTGCCCCGTTGGGGACATGATTTCATACAATACTAGCATTTTAAGAAAAAAAACCCCATAGCTAAAGTCAAGTACTTTTGCCTCCTTTAAGAACTTGTATAGGCAGCAAAAGGAATATTGCTTTATGCCTGTTACAGACCTGAACTGCAAATGGCACAATTGTTCAGAGCAGATCATTATGTACAAAATCTAAACCACCAAATGATTACATTGACATAAAACATTAATAGCAACTCTAGCTGACAATATTACAATCTTAAGTGTAGGACCAAAAGTAGGCACCTTCCGCTGGTGTGAAATTCCTTAGTTGAGGAAGGTTGTGCAAAGTCTAAGGGGTTCAGTTCATAGAGTGTGGCTCAACTACCTTACCTGCTGACACTTAAGCAGTCAAAAAGAGAATTTCAAGTCTTACTCTTTTTCTTCTGAACAAACTAGATGTTTCCCAACACTAATCCAATCTTAATTCTTCGGCTGCCCCCTGTGTAGGCCTAAACTGATGAAAAGCAGAATGATCAAAGACATTTCAGCAGGTCTGTCAATGCCATCGTAGTAGTTGCAGGCAGTCTTTGAACAGGTGGACGGATGCATTGCCTAACATTACTCCTGAACTTCCAGTTTTTACTCAGCACATCCATGAAGGAACAGAATGTAAAGCTCTTAAAAAATAGATGGAATGTAAAAACTATACGTAAATCGGGAAAAATTCACACTGCTGAAAGAATTTTTTTTTGTCCAAGGGTTCCATATCTTCATAGAGAAGAACAGGTAGGGTAGAAAATTGTAATAGGACTTTGATAAAAAGGTTGTAAATGAAAAAGAACTTCACATTGGAATTACTTTTGGATTAGCTTACATGTTGGTATTTAGTATTTATTACCATTCTTAACGTAGAGAGAACTCTTATGAAAGCAGGTTAAATTATTTCTGGAAATCAGTTTTCTCCCAGAACTTACCTTATTGTATCTAATGGTTGGATGAATAAATTCCTTGAAGAGGAAGGAAACATGGATTTTTTTTTTGTCCTACCAGTAAAGCACTGTGCAGTTGCAGCGAGTGCAGAACTGAGCAATCGCAGACAAATACTCATCTGTGTCATATAAAATGCAAGATTCTCTCTCTATAATTAAGGACCCAGTTTATAAATCCTATGCTAATTTCTTCATTTATCTGTTTGAAATCTAGAGAATTCAGATGGTAAGGACAGTGCATTAAAATTCATTTTCTTATATGACTGATGGTTTAAGTCTGCCTTTCAATAACTCAATGATTTGTACTCACTTTGACGGTCAAGATGGTCAGTTTAAATGAATAAATTACTCTTCAGGCATTTTAAAATCAAGGACTTATTAGTGTTGTGCCTCAAAGCATTTGAGTAAATGTTTTTTCACCTTGTCATCCAACAACAGTAAGAAATAAAGAATGTATAAAAGGCACAATTTGGACTGCAAAAATACATCCAGAATAAATCTCACAGAAAAAAAAAAATCAGTTAAGGAGCCTAGAATATGGTGGAAAGATGACTGTGGTGCTGTCTTCTTTCCGTATAAATGTAGGTAGAATAGAAAATAATGAGATTGCTAATTCTCACATACGGCAGACGGGAAACTGAAAAAGTGAAATATGAAAACAGTGAATATCAGATTCAAGGCCATGCTTCAGGTAAGAGGGTAGATTCTGCCCTCTCTCCCATTATCCTGGGTTGTGTAGCTTTGCAGGAGGCTCAAATAAAGTTGTCGATCTGATTGAAAAGTAATACTTTGGGCTTGGTTTTATTTGGATGGTTAGCTTCTAGCTAAGCCAACAGTCTGGTCCAATTCAGCAAGCATCATCGGTATGTGCTTAACCTGGCACAAAGTTTGCAGTACAAATGTGAAGGGTGGGGAGTGGAGGTGGGGCCAGATCTGTAAATTGCTTGTGAAAACAAGCACTTTAATATGCAACAGGTACCTCAGGGGTCTCGGTCCAAAACTGTGCTTAATGCAGTGGCTCCTGCATTATTCTGGAAGCATTTTGGAATAAAAGGTCATTAGCGCTTGCATTTTGGAAGGGTGCTAATCCAGTAACATGGTAAGACTCTTCTGGGAACACCTCCAGTTACATCCTGTTGGTATTGCTCCAGGTCTGTGTATGTACATGGCTGAGCAGCTTGGGATGCTGCTTGGATTTATTAGGATCAAAACAGTATGATTTCTTCCATCTAAATCTCCCAAGCATGTAATCCAATAGTTGTTCTCAGGGCAGGATTAACACTTGCTAACAGGATGAGGCTCCAAAGTAACCCATGGATCTCCATAAAAAGATGGGCAGGTAGAGCTGTTGAACTTGGTACCAATTACCCAAATGCTCTTACATAGTCTGACCTTAAGTTGGGAAAATAAGGTAGCTTACTTAAGCACCTTGCTGAATCAGAGTTCAACAAGCAATATGAGAGACACATTTAGAAGTTCTTCCACAGAATCATTCTAGTGGGAAAAATAGAACTTTCCAATTTTTTATGGCCAGCGTAGATAGAGTGAGGAATGAAGCTTCTTTGAGCCCATAATTTATCTAATACAAATATTAAAAAGTATATTTCCTTTGATATACACCACGGTGCAAGCAATTTGTATTCATTCTGTAAGTTTAAAAAGTCACCACAAAAATTAATGCAAAAGGAAATTGGTTGAGAAAATTATTATTTTACTTGTGTCCTGTGCAAGTAATTTTATTTTTCAGTGGCTTGAATAAAGAAATAAAACAATAGAAAGTTTATCACAAATTGTGCCTGCCCATTGAACAAAGTGAGTTTGATGTATTCCTACTGATAATATCTGTGTATTAAGCAATGTAGTGTGTATTATCCGGAATTAGAATTTATAAAATAAATATACTTGTCACCGTGGTCAAATTCTAAACATGTAGGTGTTAGGCTTGATATTACCATCACTTCAGAATAACCTAATTTTACAGTAATAAATTTTGGAGAATTGTCTAAGAAGTTGAGTTACTGAATGGTATGAATGTTTTCATATCGTTAACATAATACTTTTAAAAAATCCATAGAATTTGATTTGACATTCTTGGCTTAAAATTCCACACTCCTGCAGAGAGTTGGGACCTTTTTCCTCTCCTTGGATGCTGATGGAGGGTAGGGTATCTTAATAGTTTGGGATATTTTATTCAGTTGTGGTTTGTTCACCATATTCTTACTTGACAAAATGTCAGGAATACAAAGATTTTGCTTTTTGCTCTGGCAAGCATGCTTTCTGCTAAATGTTATCTTTCACCAGCTAAGTAAGGGCACTGTATTTAAAAGCATCTGATAATTGTTAATCTGTAAGAAAACACAGAGCTGTAAATAATTGTGCTATTTATCAGATCTTGGCACCACAGTGTTTTCCATTTCTGTTTTGCATTTTCTTTTCAATTAGTTCTAATAAACAAACACTCTGTAGCCGGGGACAACTTTGCTAATGATTTACTTTTGGGTTGGTAGGGCGTGGCTAATCTGAATTGTGAGTACCGCTTAAAAGTCTTAGATCTGTCATTATACAAGAACACATGGAGTTGCAACCATCATGTATCTGGCAGATGCTGGCATTAAAGTGATATCAACTGTTTTAGGGTGAATACTCTGTATAAATTGACTTTCACACCAACCTTATTGTGAATATCCATGGCTTACTACTGAACATTAGGAGACTTGTCCTACATTCATCCCCACTGTACTGTGTTTTGCAACACATCATCCCCACATACAATATATCTCCATGCTGTCAGGGAGGGAAGATATAAAGCTTCCCAGCTAGATGTAGAGAATTTGGTTTTAGTCTTTGCAGTTCTTGAAATAACTGAAGAAATGTCATTAATGAATTTTAGAAAATAATAAGTTTCAAGAAAGATAACTTTAAAATGTCTTCTGTAGTTTTCTATGCAATACATTTAATATAGAGAACTCTTACAGGCTTACTGTGGTTGGTATTATATAATGCATATGTGATTTAACAGTGAAGCTAGTAGGGTAGTAAAAATAATCTCAGGTGTGTGAATCAGACCCCTGGCCTATATTAAATTAATCTTCACAGCTTTTTTGTTAGTCTTTCATCATGTTATTCATTATATATCGTTTGCAGGAGCTTCCTCCGGTGCCATTGATCTGTTACCATCTCCCAGTGCAACAGCTAACTGGACAGCTGGGCTTCTTATGGACAACAATGACATGATTTTTAAATTTGATGGAAAGCAAGGAGCCAAAATCCCAGATGGAATAGTCCCAAAGAATTTAACTGACCAATTCACCATCACTCTGTGGATGAAACATGGACCTAGTCCAGGATTAAGAGCTGAGAAAGAGACTATTCTCTGCAACTCTGACAAGACAGGTGAGTCTGTGTATGGAAAAAATGTTTGGCAAAGGGCATAACAAAGTTAGTAGAGTGCTACTATCTTTCCTCAGTTAATTTGGTCTGAAAAAATATGTTACAAAGCTGGGTTGGTGCCACTCTAAGCATCGCTGACTTGATAAGTTATTGAGGGACTGGTGTCTACTGAAGTTTCAAGCACTGGTTCTTTTCTTGGATAATCTCTGTGAACACATCTGTAGAAATTTATATTAATTAGTTGATAAAATAATTAAATTAGGTTTGATTTTTTTACTATTTGGATTGGGAAAACAGTTTTAATTCATTTAAACTAGTTAGATTAAATGTTGATTTGGATTTTTTTTTATTAGTTTGGACATAATACTTCCATAAATAAAATTAAATTGGCATAATTTGGGAAGATGCTTACCATACATGGCTTCCCTAAGAACCTTAATGATCCATGATATTGAGAGAAGTCAATTCTTTTGGAATTTTTCATTTGCTTGGGGTTTGTCTTTTAGGTGATTATTGCTTTCAAACACATTCACCTAAACAAAAGTGTTGATGATAGTTCAGATCACTGATCCTATTGGTCCCTCCTTTCAGAGATGAACCGACATCATTATGCCCTGTATGTGCACAACTGCCGATTAGTATTTCTGTTGCGCAAAGACTTTGATCAGGCTGACACTTTTCGTCCTGCAGAGTTCCACTGGAAACTGGATCAGGTACCTGTGATTTTCTCTTATCTGTAACCGATCCTTCTCTTCATTGCCTTTAGAAATCATAGAGAACAACCCAAATCCTAGCACAACTGCTTTGGGAAATCAGAAGTCCATTGCAATTATGTTGCAACTTGTAACTCTAAGGACTCTAGTTAGGATCCACATAAGGAGGGACGGATGAGTTACCTTGGTTGTATCATTTAATACAATATGTGGTGGGTTTTTTTAATTGAGTCATTTTAAACAGTAAGTAGAGGTGTATATCCTTTGGCAATGGATGGAGACATGACATTGCATATAGTTCCCTAAAAGTTTTCCATTTATCGTTAAAATAATCTACTTGGAAGTAGATTGGAAGTGGATGGAAGCACAGTGGAAGTGATGGAAACCTTTTCAAAAAAGAGTATGCTGACACAAGGAAAGGCATTTGTAATATATTGTAAAAGTAATCTGTAGACTTTTACTTTCATCTACTCTGCTGTATGCCATTTCTCCTTATTATGACGAGTATATCGCAAGGAAATTATTATTAAAAAGATAAGAGTTGCCTTTCACAGATTTATTAATTCTAAGCAGGATAAGAATCATTTGGATGAAATAAGACTTCAGAAAAGTAGTATTTTCTCAAAGCAAGTTTCTTCAAGTCTTTGAGTCCAAATTCTGATATTGAAGATGTAGATATAGGAATGATTACTTTCCTAGTTCACTTTCAAAATGCATACAAAAAGCTGATCTTTGTTATGATTATCAGATGAATGTGGTAAGAAACCATGTGATGATCAAAGCACTTGCTTTTCATTTCCATCAACAAGTTTGGAATCAGTTTCTGCTGTACTTGGTATGAAATCTTACAGTGTCTAGAAAGGGGTATATTTACATTAAATCATTTTGAAGATTACAAGTCATGAGTAATGGATGCCAACTCAGAGAATGCTGTTCTGAGTGCTGAAGGTGGATTTGTATTTCTCAACTGTGTACTAAACATCTAAATTAATGATAATACAAAGTTTATGTAAAGTATTTTGACTTTGAAAGTTGAGTGGAAACAGCTTCTCTTCTGTATCCATGCGAGTTCCTGTCACCAGATATCTGGGATTCTACTTAAATGTCAGCTGAAGGTGTGAGAAGTCTGCTCGTGCAACTTCCCTAGGTTTATTAATGTCAAACAAAATCTGTAGACTTGCCCAAGTTAATTTTTTTCCCTTGTTAGAGAAAAAAACAACACTTGCACTTAACTAGTTAGATACACACAGTCTTAGCATGTTGTTTTGAAACAATGCACCCTCAAAATCATACAGATTTCCCAAATCAACAGACCATCCAGAAGTAGATTTTTCTGAGTTGAGAAACACTGCAAGGAAATAATACTGTTGAAATAGAAATACAAAGAGTATATGTTGTTCATCAATAACATGGATGCTAATCAAATTCCAGTGCAAAGCTAATCACACACAAAAATTTGTCTGATGTGAAAAAACAAGAGCTCAGGATACACTATCTTTTTTGTGATACAAGAAATAAAAAAATAATCTGAAAGATGTTAGCATTCATGTACTTTTCAGATTATTACATTTTTCCTGTCTATTTTTTAAAAGTATAAAAATGATGTGGAGAGAGTAGAGTAAGAATAGAGTAATTGTAGATGGCAATAGAGATGAAAAAGTTCTTTCACACAATCAAATACATTCCCTGTCAATGGAAAATTATCTTTGACAGTACACTTTTCCAGTATTTTGTCATGGCTAAGTTACAAGTGTTACACACAGATGTCATTTATTGAAAGGCCATTGATCCTTTAAGTAGAATCCCAAATATCTGGTGATAGGAACTCATTGTGATGTAAATCCTAGAGGAACCCAAAGATTTTAACTAGAGATGACTGAATAAGTCCTTGAGATATTCTGAGATTCAGTCGATTGTACTGTGAGTTATGTGTCTGGAGAGAAGATATTTTGTTGAATATCTCAGAAACAGCATATACTAAAGGCAGTCCAAAGTAGCATTTGACACATTAACTCTCTTCATTTCTACTCTTTGGTTCTAAACTGTTTATTTCATTGTCTGCCAATAATCTTTTGTGTAATCTAAAATATGCTCCCAAATTGTAGCACTACAGAAAAGTTAAGCTGCAGTTGGGCACTGAAGGGAGCACCATCCTAAGTACTGTTGAAAACTCTTACATGATGGAAACTAGAGACACAAAAGATTTTTTAGGTTACATTATTCCCTTTCATTCAGCTGCTGACAATTGATTTCCATAGTATATTTTCTACTGCTTTTTCTAGCTGAAAAAGAACGTAAGTTTAAAGTATAAATTTTTATGGGTCATGTGACCAGACTTCCATGATGATTCATGGTGATACTGTTTTAAGTTTTGTCACGAAGGGGCCTGGTAAAGATTGCTTCTTTACCTCTTCTTCAGTGCTCCATCTGGCCTATATGGTTGAGTAAATTAAAAGAATCTGAAAATAACACATAAGTGAATAATGGGCTGGTAAGGAACTTGCATGGTTTTGAAGAAAAGGCAGTAAGAAATTTTCACTTCAAAGTAGTAAAATTACACCAGCTTCTAACTATCTACCAAGCATGGCCTACCTTAGAAAGCACAGGGTATTTTAAAACCACAGCAAAAAGAAAGTTAACATCCCACTACAAACTCCTCTGGATCTTGATATGAAAAGAAGCTAGGGCTAGATTTTCAAAAGTATGTTGAGTGCTCTAGACACTTCTGAAAATCCCACCAGGTAATTATTTGCATATTTAGATACTGAAATACCTCTGGAAATCTCACCTTCAGAAGTGTTCATTCTGTAGTGGTAAATCCTCAGATTCCTTGGTTTTTTAAGAAAAGCACAGGAATTAAGATATATCTAACTGTTGTATAGTTTCTCGCCATCTACACTGCAGTGTGATACAGAATGCTGTAGATGGCATTGCATATATGAGTCTGGAAGGCAGTTCAAGTGTTGGTACCAAGCAGAGCCATTGCAGAGTAAAATGTGACAAAGTACTTTATTGCTGGGCTCGTGTTATGATTGCGATGGCAATACCTAGCTTGTTTTTGCTGAGAGGAATCTGGTGACCTTGGCATACAGAGAAGCATAAACTAGTGAAATCATTTATCATTCTTACTGCAGAGTAGTAAAATTTATTATATCAGCTGCTTTGGACTCTACCTAGACCACAAGACTACTCTTTCTTTCAAGGCACTGAATGTGAGCTTATTCCAAATTTAATTCAGTTCTCTAAATCTCGCTTCTGAGGTGGGTGGCTGTGGCACATATCTTAGCTGCAGCCTCCATTCTTGGCTGAATACAAGGAGTCATGTAACGTTTTGTATAGCTACACCTGAGTAGTGCATCTGAAGCCTTGCGATACAATGCAGCCATCATAACTGTCATGCATAGCAAGCGTCTGAAACCCCCACATAGTAGTGGCTGCCAAGTTAGCTCTAGGAAGATTGAGTCTTTTAGTTCATAGACCTAAGGATTTATTTTCAGTATGGCTTTCAGTGTATTTATCTCTATTGTTACATTAAAATTAATGGATTTTGCTACGCTAGTTTTTTGCTTATTGTGCTGAGGATGCATGACCTGAGAGTGCCATAACCCTGGGCATATGTATCTTTAGTATTGAACTGCTAACACCTGAGATGACTATGTCTGCAAAAGTCAGAGGCAACATACTTTAAACTGAAGGTATCCATGTTACTTACTAGAAACAAAAGAAAAAAAAGGATGTTGATAGTTTGGGTTTTTTCCCCACTTCCATCCTTTTGGAAATTAACCGTCTTAGTTGTGAGAGAATCCATTAGCAGTAATCTGGAAGGAAAGGTATGGAAAGAACCACGCTAAAGAAAATCCCTGTCAAGTCTCTAATGCATGCTGGGTAATGAAAACTGCATGTTTTTCCTAAACAACTGCAATAGCTGCCCAATTAGAGGTGGGTCCTTCCTTTTACTTATTCCAATTTGCTTGGAAGTGCAGGTGTTTCCTTTGTTTCAGAATCATGACCTTTTTTTCTGAATTTCCCATGCAAAGGCTTAAATTGAGTATTATAATGTGTTTGCCAACTTTTGTATAATTTACTTTCTCATACTTAACTATAAGACACTCTTTAAACCTGAGCTCCTCTTACAAAAATGTTTGTCACCATCATCCAGTTGTCTCAGATGGGTAGGAACATAGATGAGGTTTTAAGTGAAAGCTTTAGGCAGCCAAATATAAATTCAGGCCATCTAAAAATAACATATGAAATATAAAAACTGTTTGTTTGTTTTTCTTAGAAAGCTATGATTTATGTTAGGGTTCCCTTCTATTGGGTTGCTTGTACGCCTGTACGCTCATCTTACGGACCTGTGACCGCTTTTAAGAAAATGATCAGATTGTACATCCTCCTCTTGCACACAGGGAATAACTGCGTGTGGGATGGGTGCGGTAGGGGCCTGAGCTTTTTGAGCTCCATACGGCACAAAAGTGCCCTTGGAGATTTGGGAGTTGGTGAACTTCTTATCTTACATCTCTAATCACACTTCCCTCCAGCCAGTGGTTCTACATCCAGCCTTGTCAAATTCCTTGATGCAAGTATACCAGAACTGCAAGAGAGATCAGTTTATAATGAGTTGATGTGTATTAGAAATGAAGTTCTGTTGAAATCAGTGGGAAAATGTTAACTGGTTTTTAACAAGGGCAGAATTTCACCCTAGAGGTATAAAAAAGAAAAATCAAAACCAAGTCTTCTCACTTCTTTTTCTTTCAATGCAAAGATATTTCCAAAATCACTTCAGGAAACCCCATTAGCAACAATGTTTTAGCTGGTGCCCCTTCCTCTCATTGCCTTCTGCAGGAAAAACCTTTTTTGATCCTTGAGTTTCTGCTATAAGAAGTGACAATTCTTGTGTATTCCCCATTTCTGGTTGATATACTGAGAGCGCTCTCCCTCAATTTCTGTCCATTTTAACTGTTGTTTTCTATAGCCCACACAGAACCAAATCAAAATTATAGTTTGAGTAATGAACCTAGAGATTCAAGCCTTTGGTTAGAGTGGAAAACATAACATTAAATATGCACAGTGTATTTCGCACTCTGTTCATCATGGATATTACATTTCTTATACTAATCTTGAGGATAGTCAAGCCAAGAGTTATTTTTCTTTCCCCTAAATCAACAGAATAGGAACACTTTTTTGAGTGCAAGAAGGGATCTTAGCCAGGGATGAACATTTTTTTCATGTACTTGTTTTTATTCATGATGGGAAATTATTTTCTGTTACCCATGTTATCATCCTGAAAATAGTCTTCCAGCCAACAGGCAAAATTGGTATTGATCCCCTTAAAAAACATTCACTGCATGATCTGGAGTTGTCCTCAGTCAGCAAAAAATAGATAAGCATACAGAAAGTTATTGTTTCTTTTCTAAGATGAGATAAATTGCTTTGAATAATCCAAAATAAGCCTGCAGTGCTTTTCATTGTGGAAGAGCCCCAAACAATTACTTTCATAATAGGAACTAGAGAAAGAGGTATAGATAAATCTGAATATGATGCATTCTATCTCTGTGTGTACACATAGATGATGAAGGATCAAGGCAAGGCCTCCCTTTGCATTTAACCACTTCACTGACCACACACAGTAGGGTCTATCTATCTGTAGAGAGCAGTCTTGTCCAGTCAAGGCCTTGATTCCCATTTACTTTTTAAAATAAGTTGTTGTACAACAACATGATAGAGCAGGAACTGTTTTTGAAGAAACGTATGTTAGATGATAAGAGGGCAAAATGAAAATGGATTAACTACATTTTCACAGTTAAATTAGCAATTTCCATTAAATTACAGAATTTATGAGTGAAAGTTGTTCTTATATGCTAGATATTTAGAAATTTATTAGTTTTTTGCATCTAGTCTTGAGAAGACAATCATTCACATTATGAAAGCCCTAGTGGCTTCCTTCTTGAGAGGCTCAGAGAGAAAGAAAATGAGTGAATATTTATTGAAAGTAAGTAGTATTCTCAGTCCTACAGGGTTTTGGATACAGGAAGGAGATATTGTGCAAGCTTTCATCATCTCTATGCACTGAGTTTCACCTCTAGATAAAAGACCTCAGGCTTCTCAGTCCCATGCTTTCCAAAATATTGCCCTATTGAACATTAACTTTTTTTTTTTATGATTTAGTTGTTCATTTTTTCTGGAAGCTCAAAAAAGATTCTTATGCCTTTAATCCCTTATTTTATGAATTACACAGACCTGCGCTGCTCTATGTATGCATCTTGAATAAAACTACAGAAAGAAGTTAGGTGTTTTCCTACAAAGCCATTAAAAGATAAATGATAAATTAATCATGCTAGTCCTGCAACACAGATGAAATAATTCCAGGACTTAAAAAGTCTTTGCAGCATCTACAGCACCCCATGTGCCTTACATTATAGCCATGTCTGTTCTGACACAGTTTATTTACCAGTTTCCATTTTTAAATGCTATTTTGATAAATTTTTATGCAGGGTCTTGCTTCAGAACAGCTTTTGCTAGCACAAGGATGAGTCAGAAGTGCTGATAAATGCTGAAAATATTCTTTGAGACTCCAAATGAAAGAAGCTTGTTTAATATATATGTTTTATGCAATTGCAATATCACTGCTAATAACAAAATCCTGACAAACAAATCACAGTGGCTGCCAAGAACTTGCCTTATGACATACAAAATTTCCTTTGGGCCAGCTCTGAAGTATTCCCTACAAATTGGCCTAGTTTTGTGCATTACTGATTTCTGCAGTCCAGCCCAGTGTGAAATGCAGTGACTGCTATGTTCTTCTGTAAAACTTCGATGACCCTTGAAGAGAAACTGAGCTGCCTGCAGAAAATATTTTCTGATTTATCTATTTGCATTTACTGGAAATTATTTGGACATGTTTCTGTGTATTTGTATTCTGCATTTTGCAGTTTTCTCATTTTTCTGACTGTGACAGTTTTATTATAAGGGTATAGAATTTTCAAACCTGTTCATGCTGGCCTACTGTTCCCAAAGACTTAAGACCAACTAGGTTGACTCTTCTTGAAATGACACCTATTAAGGCACCTACCTGAAGTCTTTAAGCTCTTACTTACATGAAATACTGTTATTCACATATGTAGTTGTGCCCATTACCTAGGGAAGTTCCAACTTCCAACAGTTAGAACTGTTGCAACCAGCAAGCCCTTTAGATGCTGAGACACCCATTTTTTCGATTACATCAAAGAAGAGGGGAAAAAATAGGAAAGAAATTCTGCATGGAATGAAAAAGAATTTAAAACTGCCTATAGCACCATTAAATAATGAGAAATATTTGGGAAGGCCCCAAATCAATTTAATTTCTTACATAAAGAATATCTCAGTATGGAGTTATTAATAAGCCTAAATAAGCTGGATTAAAGTGTCTGCAAACTTGCCTTGTTTCTACATTACTCTGGGGACTCCAGAAATATAAAGCCTAGAACAGAAATTCCCAATCAAGCTATGCATCTGAAGGTGAATAGTCTTTTTTTTTTTCTTATTTATTGGCTATTTTTAGTATATATATTTTACACTGTCCATGATTTATCAGTTGTGACACCAGAGTTTGTACAAAATATGCACAAACTGTTTTGAAAATGTTACTTGGGCAATTTCCTAGGCCTCTATGGTGTTAATCTTTCAAGAAAAGTGGGTTGGCTTTGGAGCATTCAGGCAATGTTTGAAATATTTCACAAAGGTAGGACTGACACCTTTATCCTTCCAAATGCAGGTTAGGACGTAAATAGAGTGTGTTATCAATAAACATAAATTCATTTATCTATAAGCTGTTTATTCCAGCCTTGCACCATGGTTTCTGGATGTCTGCAGTTCAGGAAGAAAGTATAGTTTTGTTTTTCCATTGATTGACTTTCCACATCTGGATAGTTTCTTGGCAACTGCAAAGACTAGAAATGCAGCTGTTTAAGCACTTGATGAACAATTATGTAAAAATGCATAACTGAGTAGCTTTCTAGTTGTACAGTTAAAAAATAAAGAGGTGCTGCCTAACTGTAGTCATCAAGTGTTACTGAACTGACATGCTTGCTTGATGCAATTTAGCAATAATAGAATTATTTCACCATGAACGAACTATGGATCTAATTTACTAAGACACATTGAAGTTACAGCATGACAGCACAAAGACATGCTGCAGCTCCAGTACATAATCAGGGCTTTCAGGTGCTTTATCTGTCAGTATGATTAAGCAATTTCATTATTTAAAGCTGTAATTAAGCCATCCATATTTTTGAAACCTGTAGTGAAAATAAGTATTACACATTATGAGTTTCAAAGCTACAAAAGCATCTTGCAGCTTGCATGCAAATTAGTTTGCAAACACTTATGCTTCACTGCAGTGTTATCACAATGCACCAGTGAAAATACATTATATAGAAAGGTTCTTATTTGAAAGCTGAATACCTTATTTTCTAATGCAGTTATTTTCTTGCACCCAATAAGACAAGAAAAAAAATTCCCGGTTCCAGGATTTTTTTCATTGTTCTATGGGAATGGAGATATGACATATGAGTTTCATGAAGATCATAATTGATTATTGAAGTCAATTAGGGCATGGGGCATACGGCTGGGTATACTGCCAGGTTGGTGACTATGTATGAAAGACAGCTCAGAGTGTGCATTTATCTGAGGTTAATGGAGTCTCTTCTTATGGAACAGAGATTGGTGGACAGTAGGAAATCACATGGTCTTACAGGGAAAACTTTTCTGGCCAATATCTGAAGCAGAATTAATGGCAAGAGGGAGTAATTTGGACAGCTCAGGAACAGGTGCTGGTTTGAGAAGAGCATAATATTAATAATGTGAAATTCTGACAGATGAAATAAAATGGTAGATCACATTACAGACTCCAGTGAACTCAGTCTACCACGCTTAGCAAACTGAATGGAAATCTTCCTGTTGTATTGTTGTCTATAAATCCAACATGTTATTAGACTATGAAACTGAAGCT
Source organism: Phalacrocorax aristotelis (assembly GCF_949628215.1). Taxonomy (NCBI): domain Eukaryota; kingdom Metazoa; phylum Chordata; class Aves; order Suliformes; family Phalacrocoracidae; genus Phalacrocorax; species Phalacrocorax aristotelis. The sequence goes on along the minus strand of NC_134282.1, from coordinate 23,388,091 downwards.
TACAGAAATCAAATTCTTTGCTACTGAAATGTGCACTAAAATGGAACTACAACTTGATCTACTAATCTTGCCTTTTTATATTTTACCATGAAATTTTATTTCCTTATATTTATTATTCAGATTGTAGTGGATGTACTTGGTGCAACCTTGGTGGAGAGAGATGGACTTATTCCTTCCAGCCTTGTTAGGTGTGACTCTTTAATTAGTGCCTAATATTTTAAATATATATTATTATGGTTGCTAATGGTTTACTTATACCAGCAATTTGTCATATGAAAGTGACCATATTAACAACTCCACACATAAGACTGTAGGAGACATTTAGCTTTAGTATGGATGTGCCAGTTCTCATTATAGCACCTCCCTAGATCATCAAAACCAATCTTCTTATTTTCAGAACTCTTGGGATGTATTAGGAATGACTGGTGGGTAAGCCAAATGTTTATGATTTACATAATTTTGAAGAAAAATCAGTTTCACTTTTTACAAAGAGCCCTACTTTTTTAAGACACTGTCTTAAGGCATATATTTTTAAAAAGCACTTTTTGTATTCACCAGACCTTCAGGAGAACTGATAGCTAATGACCATATTGAACTACTATGGTATTAGTGGGCTTATTTGCTGCAGAAAGTAAAAATTTCCTGAGGGCTGCATTAAGCATCTGCAAATCTTGTAAGCCAGTGCCTCCGCTGGTGTAAATCTGCCTCATTCTTCTCAACACAACTGTTCCTGCACTGGCTGAGAATCTTAATATTTGCTATCTTACCAAACGAATACATGCTCTGTAAGAGTAAAGAGAATGTCAGCAGCTTTAAAATAAAATCAAGATAACTGTGCAGTTTTTTAATTCAAGGCCACAAATTGGAAATTAAATCTTCAAAATGTGCTTGGATCGGTAAGCTTTGCCAGAGCACAACAGAGCCAGGATTGCTTCAAAACTTAACATTAACCAGCATCTCAGCCCTTGCCTATGTTACCTTGCCTATGATCCCATTTATAATTTAGTAGTATTATTAGTGCTGGATAGAAAATGGAAATCCTTACAAATAATTTCATGTTGTAAAAGGATTTTTTACTTTGAACTTTACAGAAGCTTCCTAGGCAGGCAAAAACAGGATCCTCACCTGAATTTTCCATTAGCAGAAATTGTTTTGCAATTAAACTGCACATTTCTAAGTGCAACTTTAATGTTAAAAATTGCAACTTTATTGAATCGTAATTTCAGGAAAATTACTGGAATGTTTTAATATTATTATTGATAGCTGTAATATTTTTATTAGTATCACTTTCTTTTAGTAGCTGCATGTCATAAAAATCCTACATGAGGAAGTAAATTTCCAAATAGAGACATCTCTATGGCATATCTTTTGCACAAGGTTCTACTGTCCTATTATAGCGTACCTTCCAAGTTTTAAAATATCCTCACAGCAGTTAAGTTCCTATTCCTAATTTACTCATGCCTGCTCAAAAACAGACAAAAAGCTGCAGGCTGATAGTGCGCAGATCTTCCAAGCCCTGAGCTAGTATTGTTTCAAACAGACAATTAATGGTATTCAAGGCACTGAAGAGTTTTACTGCATTTTTTCAAGCAGTTAGAGTTCAGGGTCTTGCTAAGTTATTTTTCCAATCTTACAATGATTGTTTTATTACAAATTCAGCCTTTTCCCTTTCAATTTGTTTACTCCAATTAACCTGCGGACTCAGATTTGTTCAGAGCAATTTACTGTTGTTGTTGTAATTGGATACGCTGCCTGCATGGCATTTTTTATTCTTTGCATAAGTGGCCTCAAGCTCTGTCTCACTGAGGCACCTCTGCTGTCAACATTGTATTTGGATGCACTCCCGAGTAAAGGTTTGCTGTAATGCTTCATGGCCAGCACAGAGACTCTAATTTCAAATTCAGTCTTCATTTTCTGTGTTCTGAATATTTAACTGAATGTGGCTGACTTAATGAAGGTTCTTGTAGTAACTTATTGCCCAGCTAAAGTAAGTAGAAGAATAACTGGGATCACAGTTAAGTGTATTATAATTCAAACAGAAAATTATTTTATTAACCTAACTCCAGTGTGTATGCAATAGAAGACCATACCACTTTGTATGCAGAGGTAACAGGAAATGTTCAGTTTCCTTCAGTTAACTGCTATAAGAGACTTTTATGAATGTCATACTTGGATTCCTTGTAGTACTGTTCTTCCCTTCCTTGATTGTCGCTCTTTAGTTGAAGTGGACTAATTGTGCTTTGATTTCAGAAATACACAGCCCTGAGCTGGCATACCATTTATCTATGGCCTTATCTTTAAGTATGTAAAGCGTTGCAGTGGTTTTCATTAAACTATCCACATGCTTGCATGTAAGAGCCAGTCTAATTTGAAGTTTCAATTATGGATTTCATACATGTTAAGCAGTTTGTTTTGCTTAGGAATTTAGGCATCAAAAGTCAGCCCAGAAATAAATCTGCACTTGCATTAATCACCAGCTAATTAAAACACAACCATGCCTTCCTCACCCACCTTTCAGTTTTGTGTTACACATAGCCATGGCTTGGACTTACAGAAATACATTTAGGCTGGTAGAGTTGTATGGGAGACGGTTTTCTGCAAAGCCTTTAATTGCTTGCCTTGGAAGTTTTCAGGAAAAGCATAAAGTCTGTTTAAGTGTTGACCACACAGCTTTTCATAAAGGCTCAGGAAATCAAGTAATCCTCTGATTTCCTACATGCTCTTGAACTTTTGTTTTGTTGGCTACATATGAAGTAACATTTGCTTGAAAATTTGAAAGAAAAGATCAACAATTCAATATCTCCTGAAATCTGCACTCTAAATATATCAGGCTCTGCTCAAAAAGCCTGAATTCCAAGCTGTGGAAGTGCTACTTTTAAGCTTTGGTATGAAGAAGTGTGTATCTCTCTGACTGCTATTGATACGGCTGTCATGAAAAACATCTTCCTTGGATTTCATGCCTTCAAAAATCCTGTCTGTCAATTTCCAATATGATGACACCTCAGCTAACAGCAAAAATATTTAGGTATTTATAGTTTAAGGGCACCTTACAGTAATTATTTATTTCAAACTGAAACAGTAGTTTAACAGGACAGATGTGTGCTGCATAGTCAGTTGCAGAGTGTGCTGAAGGCACAAAAAGTATTTTTCACAGTTATATTTTGAAATAGAATAAGTCATCGAAAATTCAAAAAGTTTGCATTTCTCTGTTATTTTAGTTATCATCAGCTCAAAAGCTAAATGAAAGCTTTACTACATTAGATTATCCACACAACCTGTTGACATACCGTATGTGTTCGTATGCATTGAGAATGACAATTATGCCCAGAGTAACAGAGTAAGAAACCCACATGACTCCATGCATTAATGGTGTCTTAACCTCATGCCCATAATTTTAAAATCAGAATACAATTCTTTTGTAAAGGCTTTTTTGTCTTTTCTTGAATAAACTTTTTAATAAATATTAATTTATCATTTTATTGTTATTATATATTATAGTATGCATAATGTAATATATAGTATAATTTTATAATTATATTCCATATTAATATCATTATTAGTTATATTAATGAAATATAAACTTTTAATAAACTTTTTTACTTTGTTATTTGTAAAAATAACCCAACTAGTCTTTTTTAGTAGCTCAAAGAAATGCAAATGTTCCTTTTCTGTAATTTTTTCAATATGCCTACTCTAAATTTAAGACACATTATCAATTTGTACAGCCAGCGATTCTGTCCTCTTAGCCTAATCAGCAACAGGAATGCTACATAATAACAACTCCTGTGCACCAAGGGATGGGGGTTGTGTGATTGCTGTGCACTTGAGGGGAGCACACAGTCCTACACTCTTTGATGCTCTCATAGATTTGCTTTGATAGTTGGCTGCCCCAGAAAATTGCCTTTTCTCTGACAATAAGTTAGCTATGCTTTCAGCTGTGATTTTGGTGTGACAGATATAGTGTAAACATGATTTCTCACACTGAGTGCGTCCTGTCTTCGCACTCTTCAGACACGTTTAGCCATCATCAGGAAACACTTGATATACAAGCCGTTTCAGGAGCTTCAGAATCTTTTCTTGTAGAGCTAAAGTGTGAGAGGATAAAAAGTGTTAAATGAAAAAATAATACTTAAAGCTTACGATTCAGAAGATGCTTTGTCATACTTCAAGAGTAAAAGTAAATATTAGAGAAAAAGAAATCTCAAAAGGAAATATAGGTCTCCTTACACACCTCCAGATACAGATAGACAAGAGATACAGGATTACATATCAAAACATGTATTTCACAGATTTTTTTTTCTTTCATAAAAGGAAAACCAGAATTATTTTTTTTAAAAGCAAAGTCTTATTTTATGGTGATGGTTTCATCCACCACCCATTAATATCTGTAAGTCTGCTACTTATCGGTGTAAAAGGCAGAGGAAGGCATTTTTATATGAACTTAATTTTCATAAAGTTTTCTGCACAAATTTATCAAAAAACTCAGCCACCTCACATAACTTCTGTTCACAGCATAGAAGTTAGGGTTCAGAAAGAACATGAGTCCACGTACTTCCTGTTCAATGGTATGAAGTAGCTCAGGCTTGGTGGTGCTACAGTGGATATCAGTAACAAACTAAGAGCAATTGCTAGCTTTGGGCAAGTAGAGTAAGTTCTGAGATAGCACTGTAATGGTATATGGGCATCATGTATTAATATTTCAAATATTCTTCAATTGCTGAGTGTAATCTATCTACATGTCATGCTGTACATACATAAACCCAATTCTGATCTCAGTTGCATTGTTTAGAAGGAAGAGAAAAGGTTATAGAACTGAAAATGTGTCTCATGTATGCAAAATTTCTAATTTTAATAGCTGTAATATATAGTATGACAAAAGTTCTGTATCTGAGATTGGAATTGGACCTTCTGTGTTTCCAGTTAGCTTTTGGTGTTACCTACATTTATAACAGTTTATGGGATTTATTGTCTTGGTAGCAATGGATAGGCTAAATCAGAATTCTTTGGGGTGTTTTGGTATATAAGATGCATGTTTAATTTATGGTACACAGGAAAATTATTGGCCAGAGTTACTTTTACTGTTGATTTGGCTTACCTCTGTATGGTTGTAATTACTTTTCAGTATGTAATCTGCAGAATGCTTATTGTTGCATGATCACTTCATAACCTTTTTTTTCCTTTATCCCTACACGTGCTTAATCTGCTTTGTACTTTTTTGGGGAGGGTTCAGCACACTGTCTTTGAATAGGGCACAAGTGGTTGACAGTCCCTGAATGGAATGTAGCAGCAAACACTTAAAATAGTGGTGTTGATCATGAATTGATGAATGCTTTGTAAGAGAAACGATGCAAATTCAATCTGATCCCCTCCATGAGGAGTCGTACCTTTCAAAAAAGCATAAAGCAGTCTCCTGGGTCAGACTGAGAGTGTGGGAAGGGAGAAAAGTAGCAGTGAAGGAACAGGATATGTCAAATATGAGGAGCTCTGAGTCATACAAGAGAGAAATACAGATAGAGCTTTAGTTCTTGCTATGAAAACAAAAATTAAATAACTACTGGAAGATACAGGGGGATGAGGTAAAGAGACAATGGAGGTAGAAGATGACTATAGATAGGAAGAAGGAGCAATTGAGTACAGAAAGTGGAGAGGAAAGAGGTTGATGCTGCCATACAAAAGTTGGTGCTTTGTTTCCAAAGAATAAATTTTTACTGAAGGATCACATGATATCACTTTGGGGAAAGCAAACTGTATGGCTAAGATACCTAATGAAAACTCAATCCCTTAGTATCTGCCATTCCTTCTCTGAATTATGAAGTTGCCATCAGCAGAATCACAGCAAAATGAGAAGGAATAAAACTGGAGATAAATAAGCCCTTATTTGTTTTTCGCATTGAAGAAATCAAAAGGAAGTATTGGGTGGGTAGTTTCAATTTGAGGGATATTTTGTTTTCAGAATTCCGCTGGAAGAGACAGAGTTCTCATTCCAATCTATCTTCAGACCCTGCCAAAGTATCTAGGGACATTAAGAGGGAATATCTGCCCTAGTTCCATATGAATTGATTTGGGTCTATTATAATATACTTTAGGGGATCATACTGGACTTTTTGTTCTCAATAAACAGATTTTGTTTTCCTCTTTTTTCTTTAAATTTTGAAAACCCCTGAACCATTTTTGCCAGATTTTGGCAAACATAAAAAGGTGTATTTTTCAGTGCTCTTTTTTTTTTTTTTTTCCCCTGTAAAGCCAGTTGTCCCATTTCTGGTAATAGTAATTTTATCTTACAATGATGTCTGTAACCCAGCAGCCATTTTCCAATCGGCAAAACAGTGCTTCACAGGGAAGATTTCAACCAGCTCAACTGTGAATTAAATGTTTGAACTTTTAGAGAATTACTTTGATGGTATCCATAAAGATTTTAGGATTTGTGCAACACTGATATTGAAAATTTTTTCCCACAGTCTATTTGTTTCATATCACTAACATCAACCCAGAACTATTCTGTGATGCAGGCCCTCAATGCCAACTTGTTTCCTCCCATAAAAGCATTAAGAACATGATTGTGATTAGTACTGAAAGCAAGCTATATACTGACTAAATATCAACATTCTCTGGCAAAGTCACAAATATAGCTGATACCTAATTACCTCTGTACGGTATATAACATGTAATCAGCCTGTCTGCAAAATGCCAGCTATGTAATTGAAGGCCTGGCAGTTACCATTTCAGTAAAGAGACTATGCATAATACGCGGGTTGTGTAATTTTCTGACTTATCTTTGAGTATAAATACAGAAGCCTGGATATACAACCATTCTTCGCGTTACAGAAATTATTAAGGTAGCGAAATATGACTCATTGCCACCTATTATCTGCAATAAAAACAAAGTAGCTTTTGCTTTTCTCTGCATTATATCCTAATTACCTGCCGGAGTGGAAGTAAATACAACACTAATCTTTATGGGGAAGGAGCATCTATTCCTTATGTGTCTTTCTGGAGTTATAGCTACCTCTATCTCAGACTACAGCAATATTCAAAATTATTAGAGTCGTGGGTTCCCATAAGAATAAGACTAGTGATTCTCTGGAGATATCCTCTCAATGTAATGTGGGAGTTGTGTAAGAGCAGGAATTATTTTATCCCTGATTTGCACTGTGCACCTTCAACACAGCAAATATCTGTCAAGTAAATCACCTTTCCCAAAATGTAGAAATCGTGAAAGGGAGTTTAATGCCTGTGTCAGCTCTATCTTCCTTTGCTGAGTACATTTAAAGCAACCCTTGCAAGCTTGCAAGCAGTGACAACAGCTCCTTCAGAGATAGCAAGCCTTTGAAGAGGGATTTGCCAGGTGAAGGAAAGCCTTCAAAGAGCCAGGAGTACCATTTTCAGTAACAGAGAGGTCATTAGCCCAGGGGAGTATTCTGGTGGGCTTTCTTCTGTGTGCAGACTACCCAACCCAGGAATCCTGGTATTTTCCCTGTGGTAGGTGAGAACTGAGGTATCAAGACTGGATATTTATTTCATGAATGAAAAACAGCACACAGCACTTCCTGTGGGATTTGAATAGATAAGGGGAGTCTAGAGCTTTGGTCTAACAGAGTGAGTGATGCGTGTAGGTGGGAATGTGTGAGAGGAAGGAAGAGAGATGAGGTCTCTTCGGAATTGGGTTTCCAGACCTAAGCTCAAGTGTTTCTCCTCAAAAGCAAACAAGCCACAACTGGCCTGTTCGCTTTGTCTCTTGAGCCTAGTTTGCATTAATCACATTCTCTGCACCTTCATAACATGTCTAAAAAACTGACTGAAACAAGCATTATATTTGCTCAGACACCAACAGTGAGGGAAGGATATATCATCCTATTTCGAACAGTGACAACCTCCTTTTTTCTTAGTGCAACCTCCTTATGCTCAGAGAGAAAAAAAAAAAACTCAGTTATTCAATACTCTTTAGGAGTAAGGCTAGACTTCGCTGCATGAAATCTCAGTCCTTGCAGCAGCAGACAGTCGAGATACCTGACTTAAATGTAACCTTTAACATTTGAGTACTACAATTTCAGTCAGGTTTTTAGAAAGCAAACTTAAAACCCCCAGTATATTAATATTTGAAAGGAATTGCTTGTTCTGTATTAACCCTCATAGTCTTTTTTTTAATTAAGTATAATTAGCATACTAAAAAGTATTTCCTTGGTTTTCTAGCAAATAAATCATGTTTCAGGAAGCTACTTAGATGTGTATTTCATTTAGTTTACGACCAGAACTCCATTTGCAGACCGTGCATATTACTGAACCCTCGGAAGAGCAGAAAATAAGTTCATTGCAGATCTCTTAATAGAAATACCTAATAGGCATAATCCCTGCATGTATCATCTGAGCAGAAGGCAGATCCTGGAGACCTGCCGGAGATCAGAGAAAATGGTTTGAATTGCAGATAAGATTCAAAGGTGAATGATGAGGCCTCATGAGTGAAATGAAGTAGAATTCTATGTATGCTGTCTTGAGGTGGGAATAAACTTGCAGACTAAAAGCTCATTTCAACTAACTTTGAAGGCAGTTTGCTCAAAAGCCCACGCTTCTTTTCAATTTTGGTTATACATCAATTTTAGAAAAGATATTAATAATGCAAGAATGTAAGCCTAACGCAATTTGGGCCTCAGTGTACATGAAAACATTATCCCTTATCTATTTGGTCACTTCTTATTGATGTATTCATGATCATAATGTGTACTTTTTGGAAATAAAAACTTCATGCTTTGTGAAAGAATTCATAGTCAAAATTCAAAAATTTAATCAAAAAGTTCAATGAAATAATATCAGTCAGATTTCAGGTCTCAGACTGTGCAACAAATGAGGTATTTGGCTATTTCAGTTAGGTGGAAGGTCAAAGATCTGGTGGCTTTCATTTTTTTTTTTCCTTAATGTTATATTTATTTGTTAAGTGGTAACAATGTGTTCAGTTTGTGAATAATTCTCAAAGACAGTATCTCCCTAAGTCTTTGCATTTTTTAATCTCTGGTCATATACATAAGCATTTGGATATATAACACTTATAGTAGTTTCTGTAATTTAAAGAGATGTTTGACAGAAAATTTATACTGACAAATCATACTGTAGGTCAATATCTGGCATATAAATAAACAAAAAAATCATAGAAGCCCTTTGAAGCTAAAGGCAGAAAATTAAGCTTGTAATATTTATTCTGGCTAAGTTTTTTGTTGCTCTTTTTATTCCTCAGACTCAGTTAGATAAGGGTTGGTTCAACTTGATTTAAAAAAATGTTACCATGTTTCATCATTAGGTAGAAACTGCATTCATCTCGGAATATTGATCATTCTTTCCATTTAGAAATAAGGTTTTCCCACCATGATAGGACCAAGGATATACTTTATTGAGCCCAACAAGGTGCAGCATTTCATGGTGGGAGGTACAATGCCTCTTTCTTCCCTTTCTTTTCCTGCTCTATGCAGCAGTAGATTTCAAAGGGCAAATACATGCTGACAGTAGCCATGCTGCATTTTTGAGACAAAGTTCTTTGCACTAGCCTTAATAGTTTTATTTATTCTATTATATATGCAGGTAACTCATTTGTGGAATGTTGGAATGGTCTGCAAATAAATAGCAGTAACCATCATATTAACTGTTAGATCTTGGGGCACCTTAGAAACACTGTCAGCATAACTGTCCCCTTTAAAATGGGAAACATTAGGGAAGTAGTGAGCATGTCCAATAGAACTCTGCTTTTAGTTTGTCTGCTAGAAAGGCATGAATGGGTAGGATGATCTTTTGAATAAAAATGACAAAGCATAATTCAAGCTCCCACATTAATAGAACTGGGATATTATAATTTTTTAAAATCCATAAATGTTACATGTACAGGAACTGATGAAATGCTAATCTTTGTTTTAAAAAAAAGCGAACACATAGGCTGCTTTTCTAGATCATCTTCTGACTTTTGTAATAGGAGGAGCTTCTAATGGCCAAGTGCTGTTTACAAAGAGTAAATTCTTCTTGTGCCAATACTGATTTTTCAACTGTACTTACATTTTTTCCAAATAATTGAAAAGGGTAAAAGCTGATGGCTTATTTGAAAACAACATGAGGTTAGTATTCCTCATTCTTGTTTCAGCATTATTTAAGCACTTGTTAAAATTGATTTTAGACTGTAGCTTGGATTACTTACGTGAAGAAGGTGGTAGTGGTAGAGCATGGACGTACAGGGTTCCAGTGAGTTTGGTGGTTTCTGTATACATATTTTTATTTTTTATTACTGACTTAGCACCAGAAATTAGCTAAAAGCAAATATTGTGAATAAGATTTAAAATTTGGTAAGTATTCATATGATAAATTATTTAGGATTTTTTAAATACAGTTTTATAAGCCTTAGCAATAACCTTAATAGTATGTAGTATTTCAAATGGGTCGTAGTTCTCCTAAGTTTAGTGGCACCCATTAGTATATTTTCTTCCGAAATATACAAAATATTTGTTTCTGTAAGATATTTGCCAGAACTCCTTATCTGCTTATTTGGTGTTTTTTTGAGCAGGAATTGCAGAGGAAATACTATGTGGTCTCATACTATTAGCATATATTTAGGTTTGTGCAGTACATATAGAGTTCCTATTTAATGATGAATAGACCTCTGAGCCTTCTCTAACCTGAAAGCATTATGTGACTTTTCCCAGTAGTAATGCTACAAAAAAGGGAGTGCCACACTTTAGCTATCTTTTGGCATTTGACAAGACATGTCTAGTTTCAAAAACTGTGAGAAGCATTATATTAGAGTGAGAAGCTGAGAAAGCTTGTTATTATTTAGGACTGCACATGGTATACTTAGATAATGCAGGGCTGTATTTTTTTCATTTTGCTGAAATGTAATTGCAAAATTTTATAATCGTTTAATTCTGTATACAGCTACATGAACTCTGAAGGTGAGCTTTTGTTATTGTATAGTGAATGTAAACAGTTGGTAAATGCATTTTTTTTCAATCATACTATGTGCTTGTTTTCAGGAGGTGAGATCAGGTTGGGGTCACCTCAGCCTAGCTCAAGACGCTAAATTTGGACCTCCATTTTAACTACCTAATGTTGTCACTAAATGAGATTTTGAAGGTTTTCTGTTGATGAAACCTTAGGATACTGGCAGTCTCTTTGAAAGTCTTCAAAGTAACATAGTTTTTTCTATTGACTCTACAAGGAATTTGGCTACCAGTTTTACAAAGAGGAGACGTACTTAAAATGAACATCCAACTTTAACACCTAAATTAGGTAAAGGAAATCATTGCCCCTTCCTCTAGCCCCAGGTGGCTTGTGGCCTGTATATTTATTTTTATAATCCATAAAGACAAGAGCGAAGGAGCTATAAAGTGTATGGGTCAAAAATATCGTCACCCAAAGAGATCAGAAAGCATGGAATCGGTCATAATTGGTTATGGTTAGTTGAGTGTGAAAAGCTGATCAGAAATTGCCTACTTTAGGTGTGAGTTTACGTACTTCTGAAAAACACAGCTATATATATAGTTTACTCACGTTTTAATTTCCTGCTGCTCTGTTGATGAATGAATGTGCAATTCAAAAATATTCATCTGAGTATTCTTAGAGAAAAATATTTTGGTTTAGTAAGGACGTAGGATTTTAAGATATTCAGTGAGCTCATGATCTATTGACAAATTTTGAGTAGTTCTTTTGAGATTTAGAGTTCTGTGATATCAGGAACATCAGGCATAAAACTTCAACTGGATGCTCTATAAGCCTCAAATGCGTGCTGTATAACATTTGGATAACTAGCTTGAAAGAAAAGCCATCATGCATAATTATGCTACAAAATTGAGTTTGAACTCACACCTTGTTGTGATACTGATGCACAGAGTGAATCCTGAATATTTACTGTGGGTTCTTTTGTTTTAATTTTCTACCATGTTATGTTTTATTTTGTTGTGGGAACTACTTCTATGTAGAATGCACATGGAAATGAATGAATTTGTGGAAGCGCTGTATATGTCCTGATGAAGATTCTGAGTTTTTTAGCCACTGCTGAAGGAATATTTTATAAAATGCTGAGAAGAAAGTCTGATGACTGTGGGCCTTTTTTATACATTGAACATTTTCTGATACCTAGTAGACTCTTCTTTAAGAGGGCTGAAAAAAACCAGTTATCTAATACTCCTTTGAGATCGCTAATTCTGGCAAACAGCTGGACTACTAAGTTTCTTTTGACCTTACCTCAGGGTATTTTTCTGCCTTTTGGTAGTTCATGATCAAGTGATATTAACAGGAAAAAGGGGAAGAAAAAAAAGGGAAAAGTAAAATATCACTACCAGTATTAGTTACTATTCAGTAAAGCTTTCTGCTAAAGGTAATGAGTATTATAAGAACAAAGAGCAGCCAAAATGGAAAACTTTTTAATTTTTTTAATTATTATTTAGACAACAGTAGAGAAAGTTGCTAACTGCTTGATTAACTGGTCTACTTGTCTCCCGGCTTTCTAACTTCTGCTGAAATCAGTGCTGCCTCCTTCATTGGCTGTCAGTTTCTGACAGCCTTATGCGAGAAGGGAATATTGCTCTGAAACAGGGTGCCATTTCAACTGCACCCATTATATACTTTCATTTAAAGACCACTCCTCAGCCTAGAAAGCCTGGAAAGAGGGGCAGCCCAATTCAGAATGTTATGATGATATAATGTTCACTAGGCTTATTTATTTGAGGGAGCGAGAGGCGGAGAGAAAGAGTTTAATGACCAGGAAAAATTTCCTTACTGATGAATAATAATCAAAATGTAACTTCCTAACCCAATGAATATTTCTTTATGGGATCATTGTACCAATCTATACAAATTATTTTACGGTATATTACCTACCAAGACTTCGTTATCAGGTAGCTGAAGGAATATCAGTAACAGTTTTATTTGATATTATAGTAAATAGTTATCAGTTTTCTGTTAGCTATGTTTCACTTCAGTAGTTTAGTTTCAATTTCAGTCTAACTCAGCTATTAAATATTTAGTTCCTGAAAACTTTTTATATATCTTTGGACACTCTAATAATTTATCTTTTTTTAGCAGTTTTTAAATTGATTTATTCTGATACAAGCTGTGAAAGTACCCTGAAGTCTTTACAGTTAGAATAAGAGACTCACAACTGGTAGAATACTACAAATGGACGTAAGAAAATATTCACATTGATATGAGCTATTTGAGGTTTATTCATTTTAGTGATTATACCATGCTGACATTTTGAAAACATTGTTCCCTTTTTATTTTAAAACACTTGAAATCTATAACTGTTCTGCAAACCTGTTTTCAAATTTATTTCGCTCTGTGTTGTGATAAGAAAAAACAAAGTCAGTGTGTGTATGTATGCATAAGCATATTTATATATATTATACATTCATACATATATATGTACAACTAAAAACTAGAAAGTATGGAACTACTGAATTGTTTTAAACACATCCTTCCCTACCCACTCATCTCTCGGTCTTACAGTGATGTAAAAGTCTTTGGGTATGGTACAGAGCAGTCTTGGCTCTTCTAATGGTAAGACAGGAGAAGAAACTGTCCAGGTGAGTAGCCAGATATATTTCAAAATAGAATGGTTTCCGATGGAAAAGGGCCAGCAGTAACATCATGCAAGATCTTATCAGGGGACTGCAAAATGAGAAGCTAAGAGATGTCTTAGATTATTTTTTTCGCCTTCTTTCTTTTTCTACAGTTAATGAATAGAGGTTTACCATCAGATTTTTTAATTCCTTCCAGTTTTTATATACTCTGAAGGTTGATTTGCAGATGACTCAAATGTCATATGTGATTGGAATAAAGTTGGCTTCATTAAATGATGGAGTAATAGAGTGGATATTGTGATTACAAAAGAGGGCACAGAATACTGTGATGACAGACAGTGATCTACTCTGCCTGGCAGAATGCCAATAGCACAAGGGAGACTAAAAGAATCCATCTAGCAAAGAGGTCAGTGCTACAATTAATATCCTCTCTTTAGCATATGGGGCAGGTAGTTTAGGCAAAAACAGATAATAAATCTTGGAAAACTCAGAGTGAGGTCTATGTACTTAGCTCTTTTAAACTGAGGATGATATACAAATCAGATTAAAACTAACTCACAGGAATAAAACATTTGTCACAGGGTGACTGCAGTCTTTTTGTTCACCCTCATCTTTGAGATGAAAGACATCTGCTGTGTCAGTCAACCTCAAAATAAAATACAGTACAGAGCTCTGCAAGACTCAGTTTTTTATCTCAGGAAAATCAAAGATCAAAACATGTCTTATATCTGCAAGTCTGGTACTAAATACAGACTCGCCTCTTTCAGGTGCTTCCTTTTCCATCTACATTCATTTGAATGTACATGGAGGGGAAAGGGCTGAGCAGAGAAAGGATTGCTTTTATGTTGTGACTACAAGGTAAATAGGCATTTCTGATAAAATGCAGCAAGGCATTTGCTATGGGAAGATCCAGTACAAAGAAGTATACTTGGCAAGCATGGTATATAAATTCATTTTCAGAAATTAGTTTTGGACCAATTGGTATTCTTGGGATATTTCTCAAGAGAATAAAATTATTAAAAGATGGTACTTCCCTCAGCAAATTTTCTGAATTATTTAATGGACATGCACACTACTGTTTGACAAGTTAAATAAACCGTACTGCATAATAAATATCAGAACTCAGGGTATTCTAATAACATATTCTACCTCTGTTTTCTTAAGAATACTAAACAAATCTTAGAGCTGTTGCCTAAACAGTCTGTGATTTTTTTTTTTTTAAGTGAAAGTAAATGTCTAAAGTGTGTAAACATTAAGCAGAAGAAAAAAACATGGACCAGACAGTGAGTAAACAGTTGAAAATATCAGTTTGGAAGGGCTGTGATTAGGTATGTACTTATTTGCGTATAGCATTTACTTGAGCAAGGTACATGAGAAAAGCCATTAGTTTTATACTCAGTATGTTGTATTGAAAGGTTTATATTGAAATACGTGTTTTATAAGATATACAAAATACAATTTTAAAACAATCAGAATTAAACTGCATCATCTTTTCAATTAGTGAGATTGGTAGGGCAAATAAGTGCCTCCCAGCCCTCCACCTCTGGTTTCTCTGATTCAAAATATAATGTCATGGAAAATGTCTTCTGCTTTGCTGAGCTCCCTAAATAGGGTGTCAGAATAGTGACATCAGAAGAGTTTTACGGCCATTGTTGTCAGGGCTTCATATTGTCTGTCTATGGGCAGGTAACTGATACTTCATTTAGGAGCTTGGACTTGTTTCTTTGCCAGCAGGTCCTTGAGGATGAGATTCCTGTGGCTCTTGCCCACCTAATATAATCCCAAGAAATTTCTTTTCCTTTTATGCATGCAACCTTAGGTAGGGAATACAAGCTCTCTTTCTAGTTTCCTCACTGAAAGTCCTATGAGGAAGCAATAACTTGCTTAAGAGTGGCATAAGGAGCAGGGAAGTCTCTCGTTTGCTTCCTTCTCTGGTTAATGCTCTTCTGATACTTAGTTGAGGTTCCAGAAAGAAGGCATTAATTTGCATGATGTTCAATCTCCTTTATTCTAGGACCGATCATGCACATCCCTTTACAACTGCGGAATTACATGGCAATAAAATGCACGGATCAAAAGATATGCTGCTTTAAGGTCTTTGGGAGCTAGTTTTAAAATAAATAAATTTGAAACATAAATATAGCAGAACGTTTATTTCATTTTCCAAATTCTCTCCCCATATATGAAGCTGGCATAACATCAGCATATGTATTAGAGAAATGCAGGTTTAGATGCAGATAGTAGCTATGGAAAAGCTTCATCAAAAAGGAGTACGAATTACTCCATGTAACAACCACTACTGCTAACAGTTGGAAGAGTGGTGATACTTTAGTTTCATAAGCATAAAAGCACTGGTCCAGAGCAAAGCAATCTGGTTGGTTTGTTGTTTTTGTTTTTTCCTCCCTTCTCTGCCTGCCATCATCTGTCAGAATTCAGGAACTTGCTCAGAGAGACTATGCACGCTAGGGTTCAAGCTACACGTTTTATGTGGAGATTAAGTGTGCAACACTATTCTTATGGATAAAACACTGAACTTATAGATTGTGATAACACTTTTCAACGTATCACCTGTTAATTTAACTGGTGGGGGTACACTGATTCCTTCTTTTCCCATATACAATATATTTTTCTTTCAGCCTGCCTTAATTACTACGTACATGCTGTATTTATTGCCACTTCAGAGGCAGGTCATATTGATTTTACAAAAGTGCCATGTAAGCGAGCTGCTAAAGGATACATGTAGAAAGGGAAACACAAACATATTATTTAAAAACAAACAAACAAACAAAAAACAGTACATAATATGAATATTTTAGAGCTTTATTTAAAGTTTCCTGAAGAGATTGTGGAGATGCTGGGGACATATTTGCAATCTGCACAGGTCAAGAATATACTGTCCCTTTGCCACCAAAGTTTTAATCCTTTTCGGTTTCAGCAATGCTTAGATTAAGTAAAGCCAACGCATGTGGCAAGTATCTGTCCTAATACACAAAACCTGTTCCTGAGGTAGAATAAATAATACTACAAGACATAACAATTTATGTTATTGGATTCATTTGATTGGTCTGTTTGCACTTTGCTTTTTTTTTATTTTCAATTGCTCTTCCTCAGAATGAATATGCTGGCAGATTATACTGTAGCACATAGCCAACTTGAAGTGCATATCTGTTGATACTCATAAAAGCAAATTTTTACTATAAAGACCACATATTCACAGCAGAAATATATTTTTGTTCATTATATTAGAAAACAGAAATGCACTATATACCCCAGGTATCCAATGAAGTAAGCACATCCTGAATACTGAATATCTGCACACTGAATTACATACTTGCAGTCTACACTAGGCCATTTTTGCAGTATATCTTTTGTTCTTGGTGG